>NC_142504.1:25696079-26017745 GCF_057876585.1 Rhinolophus sinicus | reverse complement strand
GCCAACTATTTTTTCAATGAGAAAAAGTAATCTCTGAAGTCATAGATGCAATAGAAGATGCAGATGTCAGGGAAGAAATCCCAACTACAGCTCTCATAGATCTCATCTGCTACCTGATTACTGACACTTTCGAATGATACCTTATTCATGCCTGAGAGAACTTAAGCCATGCAGAGAGAACGTAAACCATGGCAGTAAAGCTAGCTATTTTATCCATCATAGGGAGATGCAACAAGCTACTCTCTATAAAGCAAAAAGAGGTAATTCATCCAAACTACCATTTAGAAATTGCTTCTTGTTTACAGGCAGGGAAAACCCTGTGGGCTTTTGGCCTCCAATTAAATACTCTTTTGGAGTTCTGCTCTAATTTCACTTAAACAATTCTCATTCAGTCTCCCTTTCCAGTCAGTGTCTGGCCAAAGTGAACACTTTGACACTTGCAGAGTACTGGAGGGTGAATAATACATTTCTGTCCCCCTCTCGACAATGTCCTTGCAGCCACTTTTGGCTCTTTGTCACTCCTTTCATTTGCTGGTAAATGAGTGAATATTTTCATTTGTTCTCAATCGTCTTTTAATATGTTTTATTTTTCCTTCCTTCCTTCCTTCCTTCCTTCCTTCCTTCCTTCCTTCCTTCCTTCCTTCCTTCCTTCCTTCCCCTTTTTTTTTTTTTCGTTAAAGCAGCTGGCTTTATGCTGTCAAAGAGCTATATCCCTAACACCTAGCACAACATTAAGTACATATGAGGAGTTCTATAAATAAATACTGAATGACTATATAAAAGCACGCAGTCTTGTACTTATCCACTCACTACATAAAAAACGGCAAACATAGCCTTCAGAGGTTAAAATATTTAAGGATCTCTTTGCTAAAATTTTACTCATCTAACTGCAGGAGCCATTATGTTATTTCTGAGGGCATAGAGATTCTGTTTACTTATCAGTTTGCTGGACAATTTAAGGTATTGATGATCTATACCTAACAACATGAAAACACTAAAGTCAACCAGTAGTGTTAGACAGTAGAATGGGGTACTCATTTTGTATAATAAAAACCTGCTATCCTCCATCTGCACAAATATGCTACGATTTCATAGTCAGAGTACTGCAAGATGTTTCTGGCAGCAGGGCTGCTACACTTGATCTAATGCATTCTCACTCTTTAGGTCTCTGTATTGGAGAGATGGCTGGAGGAGGGGAGATGAGCATGCAATCTGTACCTACAGAAAAGTCCAATCTGCATGACTACAGGGAATCTTAAATCAGTGATACTGAGTTCATAGGTAACGTGTACCTGCTATACAACCAGCTCACCTCAAGTTTCTATAATTCAAATATTGCCTTTTGAGTACAAAGTACTATTGTGGACTTTCAAATTTTATTTACTTCTTCAAAAGTTATACCAGACTAATTTTTTTGTTTGAGACTGATATTGTCATTTGATATATGTGTTTCTGTGTTAATGTCTATATTTTCACATAGTAAAGAAAAAGGGGAGGACTGAACTGCAAAATTGAATATTTTATTTTAGAAGAAATCAGGAAGAAGCTATGATATGCCTTTCCATTTTACTTTATTTTTGTTCCTCTTAGAAAACTACGAAACATAGAGCTGTGAGTGTTTCGATAGTAAAGTAAAATAAAATGTCTTACAATAAATATAAATGCCTATAAAATGGTAACAAGGCTTTCTCCCTTAATATATGTTTTTGTCCCTCAATAATAAATCATGAATACTTAAACAGTAGACTTCCGAGAATACAAGTAAAAAACCTAGAGACATCTTAGGAACCAAACCCCAAGAAACATTATCTGAGTTTCCACGTGCTTTCTTATATATCCCACCTTCCCATTTTAAAACAATATCTCTCTTAATTTAATGTTTCTTCTAACATGACACAGACTAGAATTCTTATGGAGCACTGATACGAGACAATTGAATATCACAGAGTACGATTTTAGGCTATAGCAGAAGAAAAGCAAATTCTAACACAAAGATACTTTTGTATCATCATGATGTCCAAACAACTCTAAAAGCAGTACATGCTAATATCATTCTCTCTTTATTATGATATAGCATTTAGAGTGGTTGTCTTCCTAAATCAGGGAAAGGAACAACCAGAAAGTTTTTTTACTGCACGCACAATAAGCATTAAATAAATTTGTTTACTGTTCCTTCAGATTTCTTAAAAACAAAGAGTAATAATAAAAACAACAATATACGTGTTTCTGGCATCTGTTTATGTTTTACTATATACAATAGTATTACAACCATGCATTTATAACGTGTCTATAAAACATTGATTTCCTCTGTTTTATCTCATCTTTGTTTTATTTCTTTTTCTTTGTGTTTGTTAGAGAAAGAGTCCCTCAGGCACTTAAATTATACAATTAACGAATTGTCAACTGTCATAAAATGTGAAATATCGACGTTTGGAAAACAGCCTTAACTACACATTATATTTAAAATCAAATTCACCATTCCTAAGTTATTAGAAATTGTCTATTCTGTGAAAACAGAAAGTTACATATTGAGAAATTAAAGCAGCATTTGGGCAAAGCTGGCTTGCTAAGAGTATCTTTCCACCAGGCCAAATAAACTGCATTAAAGTCAGGCTTTGTTTTAGAAGAATGCTTACATAGCTTTCAAAATATGTGTTTTAACCCATCAAAATTTTGCTGACAAAAGGAGAATTCATATTATAAATGTTGTGGAAAAAAACCATAAGGGATTCAAAGGTTGTAATAGTGCTAATGAACAGTTTAATTTAGAAGAAAAATGTGGGGGGGGATGTGAGGGAAGGGCAGTGCGGTCAGCTCCTGACTCCGACATGCACTCCTCCTGCTCAAGAGTATTAAGGGAGAAAAGAACAATGTGTTCTCAGGATTAGTGTTCACCTCGAGATCTCGATAACACTTTATGTCTACATGTTAAGGAGCCAAGGAAACAGTAATATAGAGAAATTCATGAGCATATTAAAATATATGAGGCATATTTCAATTCAGTTGGTAGTCAGAATTTAAAAACATGTCAACACAGAAATTGCCGCCAAGTTTATAATTACGCTATTAAAATAAACTCCTTGCTTAGGTAAGACAGGAATAGACAAACAAACTAAAATGAAAACTCACACTAGAAGGGTATCTTTAATGAGCATGTTTTCAAGGAAGAGTACTTGTGGTTCTTAAGACCATTGAGATTGACTCTGAAATTATTTACTATACAAACATTTGAAAGTACATTTTGCTGTGGTTGGATAAATATGTGAAAAGTTCAAACTGAGCTTGGATTTTTCACAACATATAATCATTAAATTCAACTACAATTGAATATGTTAGGGTCAAATGATTTATACATCAAAGCCTTGTGCCATATATAATCTTACAAAAAAATTAAAACATAAAAACTGTATTCAATCAAATTTCTCTTATAATTTAAATAAAACATTGTTCTCAGTCAAAAATGATTCTCCAGAAGAAAACAATGTTTTAATGGACGTAGGTAAAGACTCTAACATTTCTCTAAACAGAATTCTCATTTTAGTTTTATAGTAACTGTATTTCTTAAAACAAAAAGGATTTGGAATGCTTGAAAAAATAGGGATATATAAAAATAGTCATCTTCATAAGTCTTCAAAAATCTAGTCACATTTAATCAACCATTGTATTAGGGAAAGTTTATACAAGTGTAACTATATTCTTTAAGGTTATATTAAGATCTCAAATCTGAGATTATTTACAGAGAATTCAAAATTAAGAATGCTATGACTCGAATCTTCCTAAATATGACAAACTACCATCTGTCTAGAATGTTTAAAAAAACAGAATAGCAAAGAATTAAACCTCAAATTTATTCATAAAATAATAATTCTGGTTTATTTATCTGAAATACAGAAGTGACCAGATAGTGATGGACATTTTCTTTTCTTTTCAATTTTTAAAGGATATAAATTTAAGCAGAATAAATTTGAAAAAAAGTAAAAGTCATAGCTTTTTTCCCTTTTTTGTTCCTGTTTCTAGTAACTTAAAGGAAACATAGAACTTTGTGTTTGATTAGAGGCATGAAGGATTTCTCCTTAAGCTTTGTCACTAACCTGTTGTGGTCTCTTGGGAACATCACTTCACCTTTCTGTATAATTAGGGGACTGAATTTGATGATCAGTATAGTTTATTCTCACTTACCCTCTCAAGTAATTAACAACAGTAGACAGTTGAGGGGAGGTGGTTTAGAAAAATAAATGACAACTCATCTGTTTATTAGGTATTCTTATCAATAATTCCGGCAAGTCAATAATTCTTTAGATAGAACTAGGTTAGCTTACATGGTGATTAAGGATGACCATAGCCTGAGTGTTTGATGTAGGCTAATGCATTCTTTCAGGCTCTTGAAATGCTGTTTCAAATGATCACAGGCAATTCTGATAGAATTTCATCTTGATTACATAATTCTCTTGTAACCTAGATTAAACAACATGCAATATGACCATTTAATTCCAAATTAACCAAAAATTAAGCGAGCAAATTAATTTTTACTTCTAAATATTATGGATTTAGTATTTACTTAGAAAACTTTTTCTTTTAATTGCTTATCTATACATCTATATAGTATAGATGTAGATATAGATGTAGATATTGTATTATTTTTATCATTTTTACTTGTCCCTTATAGAATTTAACTCTGGGCCTTGCCTATAATAGGAGTTATCACCAGAAATAACTTTTTATGACCTATTTATACGGCAAGACCAAGTACCTAATTGATGAACATCTGTTCTTATCATCCTGTGAATGACCTTCCTCCCTTCTGAAGCCCCAAAGTACCCTACCTCATCCTTACCTCGGAATGCCATATACACGTCTACCAGATTTCATCTTTCTGTCTCTGAATGTATCGTGTATGTGGGGCTTCCATTTACATATATATATGTATATATATATGTATAATTTATATATATGTAATATATATTACATTTTATATATTATATTACATAGTACATTACATTTCAATTTATATAAATGCAACAAGTATATCACGTTTATATATGCAATATATAGATTATATATGTAATATATATTACATATATAATTTATATATATTATATGTAATTAAATTTGGTTATTTTCTCTTTGTAATCTGTTTCATGCTCATTTTATTATTCGACCAGCCAAAAGAACTTAGAAGGAGAAAGTTTCTTCTTCTCCCACATCAGCAATGTGGAAAGCAATGCTAACTAGCTGTAATTTATCTTTAGCTGTTAAGTATTTTAAGGTGTATTAGCTACTGGCTTTAAAAGCTGCCCTCCACCCTTTTGTGCCAATAGTAAATTAGCAGAATCACCAAATCACATTCACTAAAATATCCATTTTCCCATCATTTAGGAATGTCAAGGTTTTAGTATGATCCTCAGTGGAGAATGTAATATTGATGAGTGCCTTTTTCTCCCAGAGGAAATGAGTATTCTGGATTATAATGAGAGTCCAGCCTGGAGGGTTTTGTTTTGCACTGTTTAAGGAAGAACATATGACTACAGTAAACATATTTCATTAGTGAGTTGGCATCCAAAGGGGCCAAAGGAATCAAGGCTGAAAAAAAAAATGTTGTAAACACAATATGTTAATAGGACTGCATTAAAGTTTAATAAACTTAAATTGATAGCAAAAGTTATCTAATGTCTTTTTCTGAAAAATCTTTATCTCTCTTCCATTATTTACTTCGTAAAAATCTATACTACGAATTATAGCATCCTTTCCAAGAATGCAAAGGGGAAAGAGTTATATTTATAGTTCTATGATTTGTATAGCAGGATATATGTATCTACTGAATTTTGAACTTCATTGGCCAAAAGATCAGCAGAGAGGGACTGTCCACAGACACGTCTTCATAAAAGTCAGTTTTACTTTGACAAGTCCATACTGTCTGGCAAGCACTGTATCAGATTCATTCAGTTAGTAAACTCATTTTCCCCTCATTGTAACCCTGTCAGAAACATTTTCTAGGGTCAAATTAAGCCTCCAGGAAAGTTTTCACCTGCCTCATTTTATCTCTATGGTTGCCAAGCTTTCATATCATGATACCCAAAGAAACACAATATGGAGGAATAGGAGATCTCAAAAATTCCTGTTGAGAGTGTAAATTGTTACATTTTGGAAAAATTTGGCAGTAGCTAATAGAGCTGAGCATATGTATACTCTGTGATGCAACAGTTCTACTCCTAAGTATATATTCAATAGAAATTCATATAGGACTTCTATACAATAATGAGAATGAACATCCTAGAACCACGACAAAATATGGTTGAGTCTTACTAACATAATATTGAGCAAAAGACCAGATTCAGAAGATTACATATAGTGTAAATCCACTTATATAAAATATGAGAATGGGCTAAACTAATCTATATGTAAAATGCATGGTTACCCATGAATTACAAGGGCTTCCCAGTTGCTGTTAAAGTTAGGTTATATTGAGAATGTCCATTTTGTGAAAATTAATTGAACTATATGCCTATGATATCTATGTATATTATACCTCAAAAGCAGTTTTTAAAAGTTAAATTCTCTATAATTTTCTTTGGTTTTGTTCAAAACCTAAAATATTGCTCCAGTATTTCTCACTAACTAGAAATATTTATTCATAACTTATATAATTACCCTAAATATGTTGCCTTACTTTTAGCCATTTCTATAAAAGTAGTCTATTATTTATTAATAAAACTAGCTTTAGTCATATATGAAAAGTTGAAGTGTTGTGAAATTCAAAGAATTTTAAAATAATCATTTCTTTTTCACTAATTATACTTGTCAGGATTTATTAAATATATATTTTATATATATATATACATACATACATATATATATATATATATATATACACATATATATATATATAATTAGTTTGAGAAAACACGCACTTAGTCTAAAAAACAAAAACATGTGATTCATGTGAAAAAACACTTTTATCATGTCTCATCTTGAAAATGTTCAACTTTCTCCACTCCAAAAGTTCTCCACTTTGTACAGGGATTTTTTTTTCCACATTTTAAAAATAATAGTTCACAAAATGACCTTTATCGGTGTTTCCGGTATCAACTCTCTTCAGTCATTATTTTATTCATTTGCACATTAAGAACTATTGACTGAGGGCTTAATGTCCCAGGCACCATTTTAGAAGTTATTTCAATAGAGGTAAATAAGAGAGGAAATGTCCCTTATCCAGGGGGATTACAATGTAATGGAAATGATGTATAATAAGAAAAACTATACATATGGGGTGTATACTCCTCATCCACGCCCACCCCCACCCCACACACACACGTAGTCCCTAACTTATGACTAAAGGAAGAAATTCAGAAGATGCTCTTGGTTTTCTTCTGTTATACAGAGCTGGAACTGATCCTAACAAATACATGTGGTACACATGGTAAATTTAAGAAGGGGTAATTAAAGACAAGAGAGAGAAGGTAGCCAAAACAGTCCAAATTATTCAGAAACATGTAAGAAATCTCTATGGTAGTAGAGGAAGGGATCTGAAAGGCAGGACTGGAATCTAATGATTATGGTAATAGATACAGAGTCAAAAGCTACTGTTAGCTGCCTTTATTCTTACTCTAAATGAAGTGTGGTATGGTTAAAACAACAACAACAAAAAAAAGGTGTACTATCTAGTAAATAGAAGCAAAAAACTTTCGAGAATTATTGGTGTTTTATGGTCCTCATTTAATGAAACTCCAGATCAATCCTGCTGCAAAGAAAAAGTCATGCTGGACCTGAACCTAACAGATAAGTATCCTTTAAGAGTAAGCTTTAATATGTGTCATGTGTGAACCTGTCTCTACTGCATTATTTTGAAGTACACTATTTTCATCGTACTAGTCATCTCACGCTGCCATAACAAAATGTCATAGTCTGGGTGGCTGAACCAATAGACATTTATTTTCTCATAGCTCTGGAGGCTGGAAGTCCAATATCAGGGTGCCAACATGGTCAGGTTCTGGTGACATGTCTCTTCCTGGCTTGCACATGGCCAACTTCTCCCTAGGTCCTCACAGGGAGGATAGAGAGAGAGAGCTCTTTCTCTTCTTTTTCGTATGAAGCTACCAATTCCACAGTTTAAAAATCATACCATCATGCCCTCATTTAATCTTAATTACCTCCTTAAAAGCCCTAAGTCCAAATACAGTATTATTAGCATTAACCACATTGTGAGTAAGAGCTTCAGCATACGAATTTGGGGATGGGGATAAAATTCCGTCCATAATATTTTGTAAGTTTAGGATACAGAGATAAAGCCATAATGATTAGTGATAGCAGCAGCATAATAACTGTATTCATGTTTCAAGATGCTAATGGGCCTGTGTGTTAGTGAGCTTTGACATCTACCTGGAAATGAAATAATCTTTGTAAAAAGAATACTTTATTAGATAACCTCTGAGACACAGCCAAAGAATTGATCTTGGCTTTAGCTTCCAAGGACATATTCCTCAGCTTTATTAAATTTAGACAGATTTATTTTTGATTATAAGCCTCTAACCTCCCTTTTCTCACTTTAGAAAACTAAAGTGAGTCTTATTACTTTAGAAAACTTGCTGTTGCAAATTCTTTCTCTGCTCCTTTGAGATACAAATCTTCTCTCAGCCTCCTGCCAGTTCTACAGAGCAGGAATGTCTTTCTCAAAGACCTGGGAGTCATATCTTTGAAATATAATAATCCAGAAAGACAGTGCTCCAGTCAGTGGATAAAAGCCTAACTTCCAGAATCACCAATTAGCAAACAGTTGGCCTAGTCACCTTGCCGAACCTTCACCCAATGCTTCCCCCATAAGTTTCTCACTAACTCACCCCAGAGCTTTAAAACTTTTCAGCCATTTTCAGGGGCAGAGTTCAATTTCTCTCCCTTACTGCAATAGTTGTGACCTATATTTAACAGTCTTGAGTAAAGTTTTCTTTGCCTGTTTAACTTATGTAGTACAATTTTCTTTCACAATTCTAAATAAAGTCATGAGGATAATCAATAAGATAAATAAACCATGTTAAATTCTATATTCTTATCTTGCTGAACAGTACATTTTACAGTTTTCAGAAGTGTGAAAACATTTAACTTATTTTTAACCAAGAAGAAAGTAGACTACAGGAATGAGAAGGGGACTGATGAGAGAAAGGACGCCACAGAGCTGAGGTTTTCTCCTTTAGTTTGAGGAGAATGCTGAGCTAATGAACCAATTACATCAGAAAGGTAGACTGTATAACTGTATTCATGGGTCAGAGGGAAAAGCTATAAGAATATGAGAATTGTTTTCCAAGGCCTGGTTCTTTATCTCCTTTATTACCGTGTTTCCCCCAAAATAAGACCTAGCTGGACAATCAGCTCTCATGCGTCTTTTGGAGCAAAAATTAATGTAAGACCCGGCTTATATTACATTATATTAAATTACATTATATTATAGACCCAGTCTTATATTATAGTAAAAATAAGACTGGGTCTTATATTAATTTTTGTTCCAAAAGACGCATTAGAGCTGATTGTCTGACTAGGTCTTATTTTTCAGAGAAACATGATAATTGTAATCTACCAATACCTATTGTCCTAATTTCAACATTATATATATATATTTTTAAATTACTTAGAAAAAGTCACCTTTTAAACATTTCTAGAAAGGATATTAATTAATAAAAAAATAAAGACTTCACGCTGTTGATTTTTTTTAATCAAAAGGAAGTCATTTCATCTTCATATTACTATTACTAGTTTAAAAAGGATTTTGGTGACTGAAAAATGACAATATCTCTTTTGGTGCTTTATTTCCCCTGCTCTAAATTGTTCCCAATACCAGAAACATACATTATTCCAAAAGGGGAAAAAATGAAAGTAATAAAACAGAGATAAGATTAAAGCAGTATTTTATTACTTTAAGTTTATTTTCTCATTATTCAAGGTCAAACACAAGAAGCAATCAGCTTCAAGTTAAAAATAAGGAATGCAACAAACCAATAACTTATAATTCTCTTAAGGGATAGAAATTGCTGAGGAGCTTTTTATATTTTAATGGAAAAAAATAAATCTAACATGAGCATGATTTACAAAATCTTTCCACAAAATAGTATTCAGTAAATTATTATACACAACCTCACATTTGTCATAAGGCATACCTATTTTCTTAAGCATATTTAAATGTCATCTCAACGAACCATCTTATTTTCCAAACTGGCTTTTTTGGGGTCAGGTTTCATTTTAGCAGTGAGGCACATCTCATTTGCTTTCTCATGGAAAGCTGTATTACAGCTCTTTTAATTTATCTATAAGCCATCTTGGATCAACAAAGGAATTAATTCATCTGCTATGCTTCTAATTTTTAAGATGCATTTGGCATAGGTCCCCAACTTTTTTTTCTTTTTTATTAGTTTCAGGTGTACAAAGCAACATAATAGTTACACATTTACACCCCTCACAAAGTGATAAGCCTCCCAATCTACTACCCCCTCTCACATCGTATATAGCTGTTGCAATACCATTGACTATATTCCCTATGCTGTACTCTACATCCTGTGATTATATAACATTATATATATATATATATATATATATATATATATATAAAATATATATATAAAAAATAAAAAGAAAATTATATATATATATATATATATATATATATATATAATTTTCTTTTTATTTTTTTTAGTGACATTCAATATTATCCAAGTAAATTATTAAAAGTTATTATGTGCCCTCCAAAGTCCTTTAATGTGTATCCCACATTTGAGCAAATGCATATCTGAGGAAAATTCTCTTAAAGTACAGATTTCTGTTTCCTATAAATTATGTTTTTAAAAAGCAGGTCCTTCAACTGCTTGACAGAAAGACCAATTTTAATCTTCCTAATGCTTACTTCCATTTTGCTTTGCAGAAGGAAGGTACTCAAGATATGTTAGTGAACTGACATTGTTTTGTCCTACTCTCAATTATTTTCTTAGCGTTACACTCTCAACACTTAAACTAGTAATCAATTGGTTTTCTTTATAGGAATGCTGCTTAATTACTTTCAGAGTAAATTATAAACAGTACAAACTCCAATAGAAGCCATCCAGAAATGCAAAAAATTGGTATCATTTGATCAGAAAAGTTTGTAAAGTGGGTTTATTCATGTTACTCCTAATTCAGCATTGAAGTTAGTGGCTGACAATGTTAAAGCTATAATCCCTAGCATTTTCAAGAATGATGATTACGACCCTACCTGGAGGCAGGTTTTCTATTGGGATATTAGTAACCTCAGCATCGCATTATTGGGTAGAGTAGTATGAAAGTCACATTTAAGAGGTGAAAAGAAGTCTCTTTATTATTTGTGCTTAATGAAGCCATTAGCTATAATCCAGTTGTACAGTAATGCTTTTTATAAGTGACCTTCAATTATATAAAGTGGTTCTCATGGAGTAAAGAGTCTGAAATGAATTCCTGATGCTAATAGAATCAGTTTCCTTAGACAGGAGTTTGCGAGATTCAATAAGATTCCAAAGCAGGTTATTTTATACCCTACTTTAAGCTGAACTATATTGGCATATCTTCAAAAGGGACTTAAATAGCCTTTTCAAAGTGGGGATATATACAACTGCACACCTTCTCTGTAGTACCATATATTTAGAGAAAAGGCTTGCTTGGTCTGTACAACCTAGAGAATATTGTTGCACTACGGCTTACGTTTACTCTTTCTCAGATGTGATATGGAAAATGTACTACTAGGTATTGACCTCGGAATGGGATATGATCACAACACATGAGGCAAGGGCCATGGAAAAACAACCCTTTTAGAATAAACAAGAAAAATAAAAGCAGTGATTTTGGAGAAAATTTATACATGAATTTGTAGCATAACTACTTAGAGTAAGCTCATTAAGTCACAAGGCCCTTGAGTAGATTGTGAAAGAAGAGGTAACAATTATTAGTAAGCTCAATATAAAATGAATTCACAGACAACTTCAAACCCCACTCCAGACCCTGTGAAGCCCACAGTATTCCTCATGCTTCTGAATATTCACAGGAGGCTTATTCTCTAGTTCTCACTGACATAGCGGGCAACATGAAAACGCTGCCGACCACGTCAACTGAATCATGAATAATGACCTGTTCTCCTGTTCTCCCAAAATCATCTCTTTCCTTGAACACACCAAGCTGTTTTCCACATCCTTGTCTTTGCACATGCTAATCCCTCTGCTAGTGTAGTGGGTTGAATTGTACAAATGTAATTAAAAATTTCAAATGAATTCATTCTGTAGTTAAGGTGTGCCCTAAATCGAATGACAGTTTTCTTATCAGAGAAAGGGAGCAGGAGGCTTGGAATACAGACATTCAAGAGCAGAAGACAATGTGAAGACAGAGGCCAAGATTGGATTACTCCAATTACAAGCCAAGGAATGTCAAGGATTGCTAGGGAGAAGCATGAACAAGATTTTCCCTCAGAGTCCCCAGAAGGAACCATTCCTGCTGACACCTTGATTTTGGACTTTGGCCTTCAGAACTGGGAGAGAATAAATTTCCGTTGTTTTAAGCCACACCAAGAGTGTTGTTGTTACAGCAGCCCTAAGGCACTAATATGCAAGGAGACCAGCTCCCTTTTCTTGGATGTCCTTTGCTTCCTGTCTGCCGGAAGTTCTCCTCCTCAGAGGGGTTTTCCTTGGCCATACCATTAATATAAATCACTAAACCTATGGATCTCGACCACTGAATCTGTTCATTTTTAAGCACTTGCCACGAGCTACAATTACATATTTACATATTTGTCTATTTATTACCTGACTTCCACACTAAATAATAAACTCTGTAAAGGCTCTTTTTTGTTTTCTTTGTTTGATTAAACAGTGTGACCAGCAACTCACACATGCTTAGCACACAGTTGGGTGCAACATTATTGTTTAATACATAAATGTATTACTAAACGAATAATCCACCTATGAAATTCAGCACATTCACCAGTTTCTAAAAATACAGCACACATAGAACATTAATAAACACAGTAGAATTCACTAAAGAAGAGAGATGGATTACACCATCCACTGCACAGTAGAGATAACTCCAAATCTTAGATATTTCTGTTCACAAAATTCCTTTGGGTCATGCCACAACTATTGGTTTCCCTTGACCTTGCCCCATGCAGTGCTAGATCTCATATTTCCTCTGTGACTCATGTTCTTTCTGGACCCTTCTTTATTATGTCATCTACCTTTCCTCTTGGAATTAAAAAGAAATTCATATCTTGTGCAGATGAGTTTTGTTCTCTAATCTCTAATGCAGATGAGTTTGGGGGTATAAATGTAAGCCCCCAGCATATCACCTCTATGCCCCCAGCATATCACCTCTATTATAGAATGCTTCTTTCACATTATTGACTATTCGGTTAAGAAAACAATATTCACAATGTAGAAATAAGGCAAAAGGAAAGTAGCTTATCTTTTGAATTTCACATCGGATCACTGTTTAACCAGCCCATCTAAGGATTATTTAATTATCTAAGAGATGTTTCTTTGACTTTGATTATTAATTAAAAGCCTCCAAAAATGCAAAGGTACAAGTGAACTTGTAGATTTTCAGGGATGCAAATGATATCTGTCTGGTAGAAAAGGTAGTCCCCAAGGTTATGGGCTATTGCCCTGTAGGACATTAACTAGTGATGTATCTAATCTAGTCATTCTTTCCCAACAATCTTTCTCTAATGCCACATAACTCTCTTCCTATAATTAGCTGCATAAGTGTTTGGCATGTGCTCATCCTATATTTGTATGAATCATATAATGAACTTTAATAAGTGATAGTTTAGCAGTTGTAAGTGCTTTAAAAATATTAACTCACCAATTACTTATCTTTTTATAAATAAGGAACTAAAATATTCTCCCTCTAAATGAAGTTACACTGGCAGCTCTTGAGATACTACCTTAACAGTTTCCCGCCACCACACACACGGTCACTTAACATGTAACATGAAAGACTTTTAAGAGAGCAATAGTATAATGATAAAATGGAAAGACTTGCCTTTGCTTTACCTCTGAGTGATAGACCACATTTTCCCAACAGCCCCACTCTCATTTTTTCTGATTAACATCAAAGTGATTTAAAAAAGCAGACAGACCATACAGAAGTCAGAAAACTGTTCTCTCATTCACACTGAAAATATATTACAGAGAGAGGTATTTAGGATAGTCCGTATTCATCACGATGCTGCTTATATCACTTTTGCAGCATCCACCACTAAAGTTATCTTTGTGCCAAATGTCTCTGCAAATGGCACTAGGTCAGGGACAAAAGTTTGGCAGGCCATCTTCATTAAATATCTCCCTCCGTTTTGGAGAACAAACACCAAGTCAAACAATAATGTCAAATAAAGCCATTCATAAGTTTATGATAATCTGCTTAAACTATCTTGGACATTTAAATTATAATAGTCACAATCAAAACCTATGGTTTTCAGGTTATACATATAAGCATGCACACACACTTACGTAAATGCATACATTTAAATTATAGTAATCATATTAAAGAAGTAATTTGTAGTTATATTAATTTACAGTAGACTGTCAATTTGACTTTTTATTAAACTTGAAGATTTGGTTACAGAAAAGTTACTTTAACTAATAATGTTATTGATTCTTTAAATATTTTGATGTATGCATCAAGGTAACAACGGAACATCAAAATACTTACTATCCTTCACTTCACATTTGTCCCTAAGATAAGGGACATCCTAAAAGATGTAATATCATAGTCTTATTAGGACACCAGATAAAGAGGTAACACTACCAAATGAGTGGGTGGGTGAGCGAGAGTGACAGTGAGAGAGTGAGAGAGTGAGAGTGAGAGAGAGAGCGAGAGAGAGAGAACACATACTATACATCTAGATCTATTCTGCCACATACAGAATACTAAGGATGAAATTAAAAACTTGCTTATAAAATATGTTTTATAGTACATTTTCTTGACAAATTATTAGACCCAGGCATTAATATGGAAAATAACTGAATTTATTTTATCTTCTATGGTTGAAATTACAATTGTAGATCATTCATACAACAGATATGAACATACAAAATAATGCTAATATAGAATATATGATAATATTTCACTCTTCAGCAAAGACACTTTGTACTCAGAAAGAACAGAGGACATTATTTGTTTTTGTTTCCTGTTTTATTTTTATTTGCTCTAGTGGCATTTAACCTAAACAATAGTATCACAGGATGCATTGTACATTTCCTCAGACTCATCTAAAATATGTTTTTTGAAGAGAAGTCTTCAAATTTAGGAGCCTACCAATCTATGTATCTGAGAGTTTTTTCTCCCTTAAATTATAGAAGTGCCGCTGCATAAGTGCTCAAATAAGTAACTAATAAATCTGGCACAACAGGTTCTATTCATCAGAAATACCAAAGAGAAAAATAATCCGAAACAGTAATTATGCACACAAGATATCTGCCAGTAGTTCCAACCTGGTTTTGATCAACCATATATTGTTCCAGTCCTCATCAGCCCCACGGCCACCAGTGTTGAGTGAGACCCCACAAGGTGCTGAAATAGGTCTAAAAACTTGGTAGACAGTAGGGAGAAAAGGGCAGGTAAAACAAAGGTGCAATAAAAAAAAAAAAGAAACATGATAACGAAGAAAAAGTAATAAAGTGGAAAAGGATGAGAGATGCAACTAATAATATATGCCAAAAGAATAACCTTCCAGTGCAAGTCTGATGTCATTTTCTAAGAATGTTCGCGCCTGCCTGATTGTTATATAAACTAAAAGTATAAGATCTTTCTCTCTCTGTTCTTTAGTCAAAAGAAAGTTTAGATAGATAGATAGATAGATAGATAGATAGATAGATAGATAGATAGATAGATAGATAGATAGCAGGTTTTGTGGTTGAACTATTTATCTATTACACATGAAAAAAAACAATATTTTGTATCTTACTGAATAATGACAAAAAGTCACAGAAAATGTAGACATTTAATAAATCTTGTCATTAGAAAATATGGACACAATAACTGGCACTCAGCTTTCCCTTCTTTCCTGTCCTATAAATTAACCAGAAAACTCTGTGTATATCAGTAAGCTGGTGTGTGTGCATAATACAAATTGGTTATATTTTACATAGTCCCTTCATTATTTAATGATATATAGACAATGTACTAACTGTCAGACATTCTGCTAGATGCTATAATATGCAATGAATAAAACCTTGCACTGATGAAGCACACAGCGTATGTAAACAGACATTAATAAGAACATCAATAACATATAAATATATATTTAAAATCTTGATGACTCCTATAAAATTAGTGTTAGGATAGTGGTTACTGGGGGGGGGGCACTTTTTCTACATGTATATTTACTTCACGTTAACAAATTTTTACATTTTTGGGGGTATATCTACATGGAGATGTCAATTAGCAACTGGATGCATAAGTTTGGGTTTTTAAGAAATGTTCTGGGTTCGAGCACAAATGATCAGATTCAAGCCTGTAGGTGGTCTTCATAACCACAGACGTGAATGATACAAACGAGAGAAAGCTCATTGTTGTCCTCCAAAGCTACAACTATAAGACATATTTAAATGTCAAGAGCAGATATTAATCAAGATTATTTAATTCAAATTCTGTCTTTTAGCAAATGTGCTATGCAACTAACAGTCCTATTCAGTGATTCCCACCTCTGCCTCCAAGTGGTACCAATGTAGATAAAGGAAATAAAAAAAACAATTCTGTTTGTTTATTTGAAAGGAGTAAGTACTGAGGTCACTTTTCAATCCAGTCACTTCTGGCTCTTTGACTTTAGATTATTGCAAGGAAAATTAAAGGATTAAAATAAGTGACGGGTTAGTCTTTCAAAGCTTGAATTTTCATATTTGTGAAATGCTGCTACTAAGTCTAATCTCATAGGGTTAATATAAGGATTAATTAATTGTGACAATGTTCATCAAATACAGAGATTCAGTAGAGTCCATAGAATGATCAATTTTTTTTTCCCATTTTCATGGATTTTTTTAAATTAAAATTTATTGGGGTGACAATGGTTAGTAAAATTACATAGGTTTCAAGTGTATAATTCTGTAATATATCATTTATATATCACATTGTGTGTTCACCACCCAGAGTCAGTTCTCCTTCCACAGTTTAGTGGTTATCAGAGGGTAAAGGGGGAGGGGGTGGTAGATGAAGGTAAAAGGGATCAAATATATGGTGATGGAAGAATGATCAATTTTAGCCTTTCTACTTTAAAGCTCCATTCACAAGAATACCAAGTTTATTAACTCAAGTGACTTGACCAAAATCAAGTCCCCATTTAAGTCCTCCTACTTCTCAATGAAGTGATTCCTCTAAAATTTCATAATACTATGCTATTCAGAGTAAGCCTTGTTCCTAATTATCTCCACTATAAAGAAAAAAATGAGGATACAAAATTAAGATATGCTTGTGGTTATGAAAAAATTGTTTCTTTCACTTAAGGACAACTAATGCTTCTTCAGTTCTCATATACAACATCTGACTACACATGCCACCCTAAAATATCCAGAAGAAACAGCACAACAACTAAATCTAAAATTGGAGAATAACATTTACATTATTCTGTGTTTCTCTATCCATGATTCTATTCAATCTATCTCAGCGATCTTTGGAGACAATCATTATCCTGATACTTTGCTTACCTCTAGATTTCCTGATCCCTGAAATACAAAGGATTGACACTTCCAAAATAGTTTCTGATTGAGTATTTACACTGCTTTATAGGTAAACCAGGTCAAGACTATCTTAAATCATAAACAATGTCCCAAATATATCCATTGTCCTTACGAAATACTCAACCTAAGATGTTTTTCAAGGATTCTGAAAAACCCTTATCACACATACCTTCCCAAATAATTTTTCTAGTTATGTCATATATATCGTATTCTGAAAATATATGATTTTCATATGTATATGTAAAAAATATATTTCATTTACCAACATGTAAAGGATCAAGACACCCAACAAATATTACTGAATATTCTGCTATATATGTAACATGATCCGACATGATGCATTCCTTTATATACCTTCATGCAAACTATCATCATGATACTGTCTTCTAAGTAATGGGGTTATTGTATATTTATCAAGAAAATGGATCAAAAACCAGCTGGAGAAAACTTTAATGTACTCAAACTTTATATATTAGTTATTCTAATCCAACAAGTTTCTAGGATTCATATTTCTGAAAAAATGACCTTGGCTGATTCAAAGAATTAGTTGTTATCTCTGATAAAATCATTTTGCCTTAATTGATAATATTACCATCTGGCTGGGTTTCAACCAACTGTTATGTTACTGGGCTTTGCTGACTGGATTTCAGAGTGACCTCACTATAGTGCACTGCACTTCAACAGATGAGATAAATATCAAAAAGGTCATATGCAGCAGGGCTCCTGCTCAGTCACTATATCAACTGACAAAGCACCACTTGTAGAGACATAACAGTAAAAATATGACCCTAGGAAAGGAAATAAAGAAACTGTTGTGCATTTCTGAAGGTACAGAATTACCAATGAATTTAAGAGTTGTGTTTTGTCATTATTTTTATGGCATCTGTTTGAAAATTATCATTTGCAAAGCTCCCCCATGGACTGAATTCAAAACTATTCCAAGTGTTCAGTGGTAGTCCACTGACCCAAACTGGATCACAACTTCAAATTAAGTCAGATGGGTCATCCAAATTGATCTGTATAACAGATGAAATTTAGCTCCAGTCAATCCAAACCCATCTAATTTTAAGTTCTGATTTTAGTTTTCTCTAATAACTAATATTCTTTGAATGCCTTTCATGGCTGAATATAACTTAGAACCATTAGGGAAAAGGGATCCTGGAAAATCTATTTCTATGATTCTCATGGAAGAACACAGACTGAATGAATATAGAAGGGAGTAACAATGATTCCAAGTTTATTACAGAAACCTAGCAGACTAACCAAGTGCTAGCCTACACACTGGAAAATACAACTGCTGATTTACAATAAAAAATTGTTCAACTTTATTCATAATGAAAGAATGGCAAATGGTAAAGTTTGAAAAGATCAATAAAGCTTAGTGTTGTTTTTCACCATTGTTTAAAATGGTGAAAAAAGAGAAAAAGACTAATTATCCACCTACTGGAGTATGATTCACCCAGGTAGTGGAATGCTATGTAACCAGTGAAAATGAAAATGTTTCCATCAGAAAGAATAAAGTAGATTAAAATATTTAAAATATCTAACAGGAATGGGACTAATTTTTACCCAGAATTTCTTCCTTGCTGCACTTAGAAGTAAATGTACTTTTACAGATTTTTTCCCGCTATAATCCTTTCCCTAAATGTACACCTTTTCTTGATGTTTTCTAAGATTGGTTCCTGCCAGCAGCAATGTTACACATTTCACTTTCAACATTTTTACCTACAAGGGAAATACCTATATACAGGGGATAATGACAGATGTTTGTATATATAAAGGACCAAAGTAAGCAAACTGAGAAGAATAAGGACTTTGAGATATACAGGAGCAAGGCAGAAGGACAAGGTCTGAAAAAAAACAACCTATCAGAACAGTAGCTAGTGGAAAATGGCAGTATTCTTCTCTTCTTTATGAATTCTTATGATTTCCAATGCAAATTCTGCATTTTTTTAAACAGGTATTGACACATTGGAAAAAAAGTATGAAAGTGGAGGCCAGAATTTGAACAAAGATTTGCAATAACAAGAAAGAAATAGAAAAGGATGTTATAAATTGCAGCATTTGGGAGAAAAGAAGAATTAGAGTAGACACTTGGCCGAATCAGTTATTTCTAAATAAACTTTAAAGATATACACATAAGTTAATCACAAAGAAAAGATTACCTATGCACAAATTCACTTAGATTAAAAACTACAAATTTTAATTGGTATCATTTATTTCTAACACTTAAGTTACCAACATCATATGGAATATGGTAGAATAAGCTAGCTAGGTATCTGACATGAAAATGCTAGCTCAGCTAGCAAGTTAAAAACACATGCGAAATACTTAATAAAAAAATAAAATAAAAAAACAAATAGTGCAAATGTCACCTACTGGACGATTAACAAACGTCAACTACATTTTATCCTGATAATGTAAAAAATACCACTAATTGCATTTCCTTAACACAATTGAAACATGTGAATATAATTATTTCATGTAAAAGTGAATTAACTTTGTTCACTACTTTATATCATGATAATCATACTCCCCACCATTTCTCGTCTCCTAATCAAATCATTCATAAAAGGTTATCAAGAGAAATGTATATTTTAAGATGATTTCCATTTTTTAAAAATTCTAAAATAAATCAAGAACCCAGAAATTTCTCAATTACTTAGAAATATTAATTTTTCAGACTACCTTCACTCTCCAGCAATGCAAAAGACTGGTTAGCATACATGATTGAAATGTCAATATTGGCACAAATATGCATGTAGAGAACTATTAGAATTTACCATCACAATGGACTTGAGGCCATGAATAATCTGCCAATAAGACTTAATTACTTGAGCCAGACATTTCTCTGGAACTTATTTTTAAAGTTCTTGAGTTCAGAAACAATAACTTGTTTATCTTTGTGTCCCCAGGGCCTCTAACACAGTGGCTGTCACATGATATTGTAGGTGACCAATAAATTCATGAAATGGATAATGGTTAATTTGGAACAATAGAGAGACAAGGTGCAATTCCTGTTTCTTTGGTGAAGGATTTGGACTGAAATATTAACACCAACCTTCAGCTAATCAGAGAAAGAAGCAAATACTAGAATATAGGTAAAGAGATAAAGTAAGAAAATTCAGAAAAATAAGGTTCTGATACACATTATTTATCAAAATATTATAAAATATTATAATAGACGAAAGATCTTTTAACATAACAGTTGAATATGTGAAATTCACTTTTATAAAAATATAAAAATATGTAAGAAATTATAAGAATAGCATTTGGTGGCTATTTCTAAAAAATGAATGACCATATCTATTTGTGAAAATATTAATTCTTGGGGATAGTAGCTCTGAGTGCTTTGTAATACTTTTGTCAATATTAACCAGAAATTGCTCCCAAAAGATTCAGAGATCTAAAAGGCTATGAAGAAAATCTTCATTATTCTCAACTAATTAAAGCATAGATATTCTAAGCTAAATTTTATTGATTATCCTGTTACTATACTGTCCTCCCTTCATAAATAAAATCACCTGTAATTTTAGTTCTAGATTACCATATATTGAACATTTGTAAAAACAAAACTAATGTTTCATAAACATATCTGTAAACATTCCAGTTTGACACAGGATATAAAATCTACAATGAGAGTGGGAACGAAGAAAGAAGACTCTCTTAGAGGTTATGTATCCTCCTGGTTTACCAATTTCAGGATAACACTGGACAAATTATTTTATAAGAAGTGACTTCTTACTCATCCCTCCTATTATTCAGGAAGAAATCTAGAAATAGAAGAGAAGCAAATAGGCCTAGCACCTTTCATTACCTGTTAATATAAGACAATTTTTAACATAGCCCAGGGCAGGGAAAGGCGGATGCTCTTGTGTTATAATAAGCCCAGAGTTATTAGTTATTTGTTTGTTACAAATAAGGTCAAAGTTATGTTAATAGAAGGAATATGAATTTCTCATGGATACCAGATGGGGACCTTTAGAAATAAATGAACATCACAGTGGGAGGTGTGTTTGATTTCAGATACTTTGGGTGAAAATAACCTACAGCCTGGAGTGAAAACACGTACCCTATTCCATCATCAATTTCCTCTCTCTAAATGGGAAACAGCCTTCATTATGTTCCTCTAACACAGCCAGACTCAGAAACCTTACAACAAAGGATCCTCCCTCTGCAGGGCCAGCAGAAAACCATCAGGATAGGGGAGAAAAGATGAGAACTTTCAGCAATGCTTTCAAATGAAAAATTTGAAAGAAACAATGGATAATTGAAAACAGAGAGGTTAGGAAATCCTGTATTGGGTTGTGGGGAGCTCAAGACAAAAGGAAAAGAAGATAAAGGGAGAGGACTGAAGGAAAAGAACAGAGAAAGGAGAGATCGCAATTTAGGATGTTCATGTGTGACCCTACCTGGTCCACAGTTCAAGACCTAGTCCAAGTCATCGGTCCTGATGTGACAAGAAGCAGTCAGGTAGCTAAGCCACCTCATCATCTGTGCAACTAAGTACAGGTAACTTTGGGATCAACTACCTGAAGCCTACCATAAATTCCTTAAGTTTCCCATAATATTCTATATACTCACTTTGGGAGCGGACACTTAAGGTTGAATCTAGAGAAAAGTGAATGTTGTAGCCCCATCTCTATACCATGGTCATCACAAACTTTGGCAGCATCCTAGATGTGATTTACTGGTGATGAACGGGATCTACCCACAAGCCCAAGTTAGGTAGGTAAGGTAGCTCCACTTTCACCCTCTTTCTAAAAAATGGCTTGGGGCAACAGAGGTTGGGCAAGAAAAGGAATATGATGTGAACTGGAAACAATGTTAGTTCTCTTGAAATAAGACTATCACTGACATCAAATTCCTAAAATGTAAAACAGGAATCACCAGAAAAATTTCTTCCCTAGCTATGGCTTTCAAATTATCAGTTACAAGTTTGCAAACAGGATGATGAAGAGAGATAAATAGTAATGATAGAAAACCTTAAGTAGGAAAGATTCTCCATGGTTAAGAGCAAATAACAGAAATATAAATGTATAAATTAAGAGAAAGATACAATGAAAGCTGGCAACTGTAAAATTCTCCAGGTTTTCAGGAGGCTGTATTTTTCAACATACTTTCAGGGGACTCCTCTGTTTATTAACATTCAGTGAGAGATTATGCCCAGAGTTAGTTGCTCCAAGGCAAAGACTTTAGGTGACATATTTTAGCATAGCACACACTTTTTAAACATCCAATTTAAAAACCTAGAATAAAAGAATATGAAATAGACAAGTCATGAAAGAAACATAAAAGAGACTAACAAGTTTAAAAATGTGGGCAACCAATTTTGTAAAACTCCACTCAAGTTTGTAGAGCTGCAAGTATACATAGAAGATACGATTTTTAATATTTTTTGTCAAAATAATTAAATACAACTTGTAGAGTCACTCTTTATGTCACACATAGACTATATAAAGCATTTACATAGTATATGTATATATGTATATATGTATATATATGTATATAGATATATACCTATATAGAGAGATATATTCATACATACGTGTGTATAAACAAATTCAATTTGGAATTGCATTTTAATGTCTCAGCAGAGAGAAAGCATTGTAAGCAAAAGCTCAATAGTTAGGTTTCTCTGAATATATGTTAATCATGAGATTAAGCAGTTAGAATTAATGAACAGTGTGCCTCGGGCTCTCACTGTTTTTACTGAAAAAAATAGGTGAGGGAGGTGGAAAGAAAGTCGAAAAATTTTTAAAGGTTTACCGGTTAAAAAAAATCTAAAACTGAATTTATATCTAGAATTTCTATTACCATAGAAATGCAGTTTGAAAATAAACACAGACATTGATAAAAAGTATGTTTAAATCCAGATCCATAAGGAAACAAGGAAGCAGGACACTACGATCAGTTTCTCACTGCATTCCACTATTCTAGAATTACTACGATCTCAGAAAACGTGACTACTCTCAGGGCTGTCATATATATTCACTTCTGAGCTATATGCTCCTTCTGCCTTGCAAAGGGTAAGGTTTACAAGCAAAACAAGACAGGAGAATACCAATAAAAGCAGAAAGAACTGAAGAACAGTCTCATAATCTAAACCCTCCCTTATTTTTTCCTATAACTAAACTTTTTATTGTGAAATAAGAATCAAATGGGGATACCATATAATTAAGGCAAAGACAAAAAGGCCTGATGACCTTGGTTGATTCCTTTGAAAAAACTCTCTTCCATTTTTTTTTGCTGTCCATTTTATTCCCCGCAAAAACATTCATCCTGGAAACATTTCTACTTCTTTTACCCTAACATTTCCCTTTTCTCTTTTCGTCATTTGTTTTCTTCTTTCCTTAAAAAGTGACTCCAAACTTTCTTCACAGTCCCTTTTTAGGTGCTTTGTTAATGAAATCATTAAAAAAAATGTCAGGAGAGAGTGACTATTATTTCTACCAGGTAAGACATCCTTTATGGAAATAGGGTAGGGGTGTGGGGCTTTCACAAATATTCTCAACTTTAACAAGTAATCAATGAAAAAACTAACCATAAAATATAAACAAATCAGAGAAAGATATTCCACATTCCTAAATAGATTTTTCTCCATTAACATTTTTCAAAGATTTACTTCAACCAGACCATACCCTTAGTGAAATTTAAATGTTTTGATATACACCCCTACCCCTACAAAACTGCATCATAATTTTCCAGGAACATATCAATTGTGAAAAATTAAAAACTTAAAAATTCTCTTGTAAATATTATTGCAGTTGAGTATTCTACAACTTTCAATATTTTTTAAATTTCTTATTTTTGTTTCATTGGTAATGTAAAGCTTCTACAATTTGCCTGGAATTTTGTCATGTTCATTCATTTCTGAAAAAGGTTTAGTATATTCATTGTTGACAAAAATTAAATGTGAAAGCAGGGTGTACCACCAAACAAAAAGAACTACTAAATTTCACCATGTTTGCCTGTCTCTCTGGTTTTTGAGGTCATCACTTTGCCCTGTGATTTCAATTCTTTGATGAATCTATAGAGTTAATTTTCCGTTTGTTCAGTTTTTTTGTTATTGCATAGGTGAGAGTTATGACTTCCAAGCTCTTACGTGCGGGACCTGGCTTTATAAAGGCTACTTCAAGGAATTATTCATCCTAATTTGCTTATAAATACTTACAATACTCTTTCATCCTTAAACATTTGAATATTCAGGGACATAACTCAATCTAGTCACCATTTATCCTATATTCTGCTATATTGTAAAAACTCACAAACTTTATTTTCCTTACCTACTGAGAAACAGAACTGGTTCTCCTGATCTTCCCAACATATATCCTGACTCCTAGTTCAAGCCTGATCCAAAAAGACCTATCGGTGGCTTGAGACATACCTGGTATTCACTAGTATATAAATACCCTGATTGGCAAGAACTGTTGGGAGATCATCTTAAATGTGATTAGCAAGTCTGTCTTTATTTGGCCACAGGCAAAAGACTCACTGTTAACGGAGAGGGCACCTGTTCTGGAAATTGTTAAAAGAAACATCAACTTATTACAAGTTGCAAAGCAGGTCTACTGTTCTGTTTGTATGTCATTCTCTGAAAATACTTTTACCTAATTTGGCAGAAACTTAGGGTAAGTGCCAAAACACTGTGTACAAAAGTTAAATAAATTACCTTGAGACAACTAATGAATGGAAGATGATTAAAAGTTAATGTTTTCATAATAAAATCAACCTTGAAAAATGGTCCTGTTGAAGAGTTCATGGTGATGTATTCATGGTGAACCTTGACAGTCAAACCAAAGGATTATTTTGGGTGGTTTAAAGTTACATACTATTCAGTGAGTTTGGCACCATTCACACAGCCAAAATGTGTTATTCATACTTTTAAAATATTGTTATCAAACAGACCGAGTAACCACATTTTCACATACCCACTTAGAGCCAAGGCTCTGATTACTTTTTTAAATAAAATTACACAAGATAATTACACTAAACTGCATGAAATCTCACTCGATACTTGTCATTAGTAGAAAGGAAATGCCTTCATGGAGAAAATGACATAAAGAAAAAAATATAAGCTAAAACTTTAAGGGAGGTGGGAACTAATGATGTGTGAAAATTTAATAGGCTAAAGTACGCCTACTATGTCGTACTCCATTTATTAAAGAATAGTAGAAGCAGCAGTTCTCTGGGTGATGTGAATAAGGGTTATTAGCAATAATAATGGTTTGCTAGCTGATAAATTTGCAGATTAAGCAACCTCTGCCATGGAGGTTAGTAATACTTCAAAGATATTGTTCAAAAGAGAATGGAATGGGTATTTTATTTTTGTATCGAGAAAACTAGACTCTTTACCAAAGTGTGTGGCAGCAGAAGTCTTGCTTCTCACATTTTTCAGTTTTAATGGGTGATGAGCATTCTACCCGGTACTAAAAATTTTATGACATTTCACTCATTTGATCATGCAGTGTTCTATAGTTATGCTCAAACTGTCTGGTACTCTGCTTTTCTTGTTAAAGATCACATCAGAAAAAAAACAACAACCTATTTCATATCCAGGTCATTTTATAATAAAAATAAGGAATAACATATGTAAGTATCTCTCTGGGGATTGCAGTTTTGCCATTTTTGTAATGAAAATAACTAGTGCTCGATTTTGAAAATGACCACTAGGTTTCCTAGATTTTAATTTTCATTTATTAGACAAAAAGCCTTTAGGAAAAGGCCCCTGAAATTTTCATAAAGCAAAGCTAGGGTGCCGATGTTCTCATTAGCTAGCCTGAAGGTCAAATCCAGGTGTGGACAGCCACAGGATTGTTCTGTTGATAACAATGGGAATCCATAAAGGTACCCAAGAACATAGGTCCACAGTTGAGTGCACTGAGCGCATGGTTTAGTCTTATCTACGCAGCTTTGTCAGTTGCCCATCATAATGTCTTGTTTCATGACATCATTAAATGGAAGCCAGAACCACTCAAATTATATAATTAAATACATTCCTTTTTAATCGTAATTACTGTTTGACCTAAGATCACTCTATGGCAGCTGCCATCAGCAGTTCCGTGAACACACAACATTAGTAGCCAATTTGTACTAGCCAATATGGCTAAATTAAATTTGGCTAAAATAAAATTTGCACTAAAATGTTCATGTAGATCATGACTAGAAGACATGGGGTGTTAATTTCCAGATCTTAATCTGAAAGGCACAAGCAAAACTATTTTTGGTAGAGGACCGACTACACTTTGATAATAGCTTAACTGATGTGTGGTCCGAGAGCCAGGGTTGCTGACAGTGCCTGAGTCAGAGCCTCTCTGAATTCGGGTCAATTTAGGAAGCAAAAGGTCAACACCAGAGGCTAGCAGACACAGATCTCAGTGGAGGCTTCCTCATGAAGGTAATGATCATGGTTGATGATATAACCCTGGAGGGGGAAAGGTAAGAATCCTGCCCAGGCTTGGATGTTGAAGATGATGATGATGGATGACAGTGAAGATGGAAACTCCTGTACCACAGTAAATCCCTAGTCCATTGGTTCTCAAACTGTGCTGCACGCTTGGATCACAGAGTGTTCCTTACATAAAACTTATGGGAATAAAATTATTCGAGGAACAGATATTAAGCAATTTCCTTTAAAGATAGGGAGTAAAGATTCTTTAAATAGATCTTAAAGCAATTTGTATCAAAGCCCCATTCCCTTTCCATTTTCTCCACGCTGAAGAGTGTTTGGCAGGCAGAAATGTGCCTTTTCCTTTTCCACTTTAGGCCTGTTCTTACATCTTAGATAAGAGTGGTCCCAATTTGAAAGGTAAAGAATACCAGCAGGTTGCAGAGGAGCAAACCATCAGGTTCCCACTTCAGGAGGTTACCATTCCCTGAAATATGGGGTTTGCCTGTATAAATTAAAAGTCTTACCAGTTGTTCTCAAAGTATGGTCCCAGAACAGGAGCATTAAGACCACCTGAGAATGCAGCCATTATGGAATTCAGTATGGAAGTATCTCAAAAAACTGGAAATGGAATTACCTTATTATGACCCAGCAATTCCACTCTTAGGTATCTATCCAGAGAAATCCAAGACACTGATTCAAAAAAATTATGCACCTCTATGTTTTTTTTATTGCGGCACTATTCACAGTAGCCAAGACATGGAAACAACCGAAATGCCCATCAGTAGATGACTGGATTAAGAAAATGTGGTACATTTATACAATGGAGTATTACTCAGCCATAAAGAAGAATGAAATCTTACCATTTGCAACGATATGGCTGGACCTAGAGAATATTATGCTAAGTGAAATAAGTCAGACGGAGAAAAACAAATACCATATGATCTCACTCATATGTGGAAGCTAAAGAATGGAATAAATGAACAGGCTAATCAGAAACAGTCTCAGAGATACAGAGAAAAAACTGAGGGTTGCTAGATGGGAGGGGTGGGGTGGAAATAAGGGGGAAGGTGAGGAGATTAGAAAGCACAATCAGTAACTACAAGATTGCCATGGGGATACAGAAGACAGTTTGGGGGATATAATCAATAATGTTGTAAAGATTTTGCAGGGTATCTGATGGACACCTGTCTTATTAGGGACCCAATTCATGGACGGTGTTGGTGCCTGACCACTGCAGTGTACACCTGAAGATGAATAATAATGAATGTCAACTATAATTATACACACACACACACACACACACACACAGTCACAGGATGTGGAATACAGCATAAGGAATAGAGTCAGTGGAATTTTAACAGTTATATTCGATGCCAGAGGGGTATTAGATTGGGGGAGGGGAGTTATCACTTTGTGAGGGGTATAAATGTCTAACTATTACATTGTTTTGTAACTAAAAGAAAAAATCAAAAAAACTGAAACTAAAAAAGAAAAAAAAAATCACCTGAGAATTTTCTAGAAATGCAAATTCAGCTCAGACCTACTAAATGAGTAATTCTGAGGGTGGAGCCTGGCAATCTGCTTTTCAACAAAACCTCCAGATGATTTGGATGCATTCCAAAGTTTGAGAAGCACTGGTCTTTACAGTAATTTATGTCACCTCTTTACTATTTTTTTTTTTCCTGAATTGGTGGGCAGCCCTATAATACATACGGATATCAATACAATTTTTAGATTCAATTATGTTTGTCCTAAATTTTTATTCAAATGCAATCTCTGTACTGGCCTGTCTGCCTATTTCACTCAAAAATTTAAAAGTCAGAGGGAACAGTTGTTATGATTTTCAGGAAAAGAATCTCTAAAATACCTGGACAAACCACCTGCATTCCCAGAGGTTTCCTAAACCAGTGACTAGCCTGTAATTTTCTAGGACATCCCTTTTATGTCTTCTACCTTATGAACAATCTAGAATAACCATAGGAGAAGGAACTCTTGAATCAGAGTCCAATTTAGCCTTTGGTTCGTCCTGTATCTAGAAGCATGACTTAAGATAATTTTAAGAGCTTCCATTTTCACATAAAGTGGGAATATTAAAAAATAAAGTAAAATACAAATAAAATATCTCACATAGTGAGAACTGAAAGCAATCATTTATGTGGGGGAAAGGTACTACCAAAAATAATTTGCATATTTTACCTAATAGTTCGCATATTGTGAAATGTATTGTGTCTTACCCTATTCTATGGCAGACAGAATAATATCCTCCCTCCCCCCAGATCTGTCCATAACCTAGTCCCCAGACCTGTGATATATTATCTGACATGGCAAAAGTGCCTTGGCTGATGTGATTAAGGTTAAAGACCTTGAGAAGGGGAGAATATTCTGTATTTTATGCACAGGGGTCCAAACTAATGGTATGAATTCTTAAAAGTAGAGAACTGTTCCTACCTGCACTCAGAGAGAGATATAAGAACAGAAGAATGGTCAGAGATGGACCTTGCTGGTTTTGAAGATGGAGAAAGGGAACCATGAACCAAAGAATGCAGGCAGCCTCTAGAAGTTAGAAAAAGCAACAAAATAGGTTCTCCTCTAAAGCCTCCCAAAGGGAATGCAGCCCTGCTAACACCTTGATTTTAGACCAGTGACACTCTTATTCAACTTCTGACCTCCAGAAATATATAATAATAAATCTATGTTGTTTTAAGCCACTGAAGTTGTGGTAATTTGCTATGCAGCAATAGGAAATTAATACGTATTGCTATGCTTATTCTCTTGAAGTTACTTTAAGATGTAAAACTGGGTTGTGCTCCACCCATCAACATAGTAGCAGGGCCACTGACACCGATAGACCCCAGGAGCAGATTAATGGTCCAGAGCACCACGATCACAACACACAGGAAATGTAGTCACTACAGATAAGCAATATGGATCCTTCTTTCACCGAATCAGAGAGAGTAAACTCACACGAAAAAAAGACTCAGATCACAATTTGGCGATGAAGCTGGACTTTTGAACTTTTCAACTCACCTTTTTGAAATGGATGTTTCTCTTCTCTTTGTCTCTCTCTCTTTTTTGTAAGACTTGAAATATAAAGTCTTAGACACGCTAGCCACCATAAAACAAAGCTATACTTACCATTACATTCCCCAAGGGAGAAATAAATCATGAGTAGATATAGCAGAAAGATGAGTTTTTTGAAAGTGTCTGAATGACTGTGTTTGCCTAACATTACTATAAGGGAAGTGTTAAGGAATGGACCATGTGCTTTTTGATTGTTAAGTAAAATATGTATCCAACTGCCTCAGCAGCACAAACACATTCTGATAGTCTTAAAAGGAAATTGAATATGCCATATTGGTACTGTGTTTTGTCAGGACTGCAAAAAAACAGGATCTCACTTTTAGAATTATTTTCAATATTTATAATTGTAATATTTCAAATACAAACAAGAACATGAACTGCACAATATATGGGTTTATAAAGAGCATTAAGATCTTCTGTACAGACAGACTATATACGAATTGTGAGATGCTTGCTGATGACTCTTTTCTCACTGTGTTTTCACATGTCAGAGACTAGAGAGGGCAAGCTCTCATGTCCCTTAGAAGAACACTGATCCTATTCCTGAGGGTACCACCTTCATGAGTGAATTATCTCCCAAAGGCCCCACCTCCTAATACCATCATATCGAGGGTTAGGATTTCAACCTATGAATCAGAGGGAGTGGGACACAAACATTCAATCCACAACAGGATGAACATTTAACCATTTAGACTCTCAGTCAATGTTGCATGAAAGGAATGGTGTGACTGTGGGACCAAGTGGACTACCATACAGAACACTATGCAGGCTCAGAGAGTCTTGAGATCAGCATCTGGGATGAGGAACCTGATAGAGCCTATTAAGGGTGTAATGGATGAGGGTATGAATACAAGGGATGCTGGCCTAAAGCCTTGCAGTACTTCATGACCCTTGTATAAAAAACTACTTAAGAAACTGGGCTAGAAATCAGATTGCATAGGGTTGAATTCAAGCACCATCACTTAATGCTTATGTTTCCTCTAGAACGTTAATTTCTCTAAGCTCTAGTTACCTATCTATAGATGGAAATGAGTATCTGTATGTAAGACTGTTATCAGTAGAAATGGGACAATCTAAGGACTTACCTAGTTCCACTACATAGTGATCAGTCAGTCAGATTAACTATTACCAAAATTATTGAAGAAGATAATTATGCTGGGTCTGCTGCTACAGTAACATAAGTTGGAGTTGAGAGAAAGTGCGAGGAAAAACGAACAACCTACACTTTTCTTCTCCTTCCACCTATTTTTTTTTAAACCAAGGTAGATCATGTGCTGGTCCAGCCCTGGGATTATATAAGACACCAAATCAGGGTCATGTGGGATAAAACAGAAAGTAGCAGGCTGGTTGTGAGCTGTGCGAATACAAGAAAAGGAGAAGGTGAGAGAGGTGTCCCTACTTTTATAATAGGTGAGCTAGAAGATAAGGTTCTTGACCCCAGTCTGAGGAAAATTTGGCTGCAAGCAATACCTCTAAGTCTCACACACAAATAAAATCAGACTTTTTTGTGCATTCCCAGTGGCAGATGACACAATTTGATTGTCCAGTTTATTCCCCTTCCTCATGCATGGCCCAAGCTCCCAGAAGTCACTGCTCAGTGATACTAACACCAGGCCATCACTAGTGATGAATGGGTCTCTGAGCAAGCTGAAACAGTTAGATTCTCTCTTCTAAAGCCACTTAAACTTCAAATATTGTTAGACCTATTTATACAATACAGGGAAATGGAGGTTAGCCATATCCCACCAAGTTGATAGAGGAGACAAAACTTGTTTTGCAAAAAATGTAAAACAGATATGCAGGAAGGAATAAAGATGAAGAACATAGAGTTACAATCAATTTTCCTATTTATTTTAGCTGAGACATGGAGGAATTTCTGCCCCTGGATTCTAGGTTATGCCCCAGTACCTTCATCGTTAATTAGCCTTTTGACTTAAGAGATATCTTAAGTTGGTTTCTGTTGTTCTTAATCAAAGAATTCAAACCATGTAATTACATAACCTCTGGTACTGAGCCCGGGATTTTTGCCTCAATGGTAACCCCCTAGCTCAATTTGGAAATAGTACTGGATCTTCCTCTTGAATAGTGAAGACAATGGGCAGAAAGTATCACCATGACTGCAACAGACTAATCCTGTGACGTTATTAAAGTTTTTCATGTGTATCGATGCTACTTTATAGAGATAACAGTATGACACTCTAGCTAACTACAAATAATAAAACCGAGCCAACTATGAAACCACTAAAATATCCTCAGGAATCCTTATATCATTACTATTAACACCATGTAATGTAAAAGTACAGATTATTGGAATGTTGTGAACACACACACACACACATAGTATTTTAATACTGTTTGCTGTAAACAAAGCACTATTAAAAAAATAAAACCTCATAGTTTAATGGTTGCTTTGTTTTGCTAAGAATAGCTGAAAAAAGGACTCTACTCAAGATGGCTGAATAGGTCAACGCTGTGCTCACCTCCTCTCATGACCACATCAAAATTACAACTAAACTACAGAACAACCATCACTGAGAATCGCCTTAAGTCTAGCTGAACCAAAGTACCACAACTAAGCACATACAGAAGAAGCCACCTTGAGACTGGGACAGGGGGCAGAGCTGCAGAACAGGCTGCTCCGACACCCATGTGTGACCATTAAAAATCTGGAGGGATACCTTGGCTGCAGAGGTTCCCCTCCAGAGGAGCAAAGGGGTCCAGCCCCACAACAGGCTCCCATACCCAGGGTAATAGGGCTGGGGGAGAAGTATCCACAACCTCTGGATGTGAAAACCAGCAGAGATTGTAGCAAGGGGAGCTGAAGTTCCAGACATTACTCACTGAGGGACTCACTTGCTCTGAGCTCAAGCACTGGGGCTGAAGCCCAAAACGACACAGGGACAGATGGGGAGAACCTGAGTTGTCTGGCTTCAGGGCAATGTCTGGAGGGGTAACTTCCTCCCAGACAGAAGTGTTAACAAAATCCATGTTTTTCTTCTTGAGCCTTTCTCCCTCCAAGAATGCAGACACAGGTGGTACCCATATCTGAGTATCCATCAACTTGGCTAACACCATTCATTCACCCCACCCAACTTTCAGGCTCACCTAAGCCACTTCTAGTGGCTTTTCCATATAAACAGCTTGTCTTGGCTCATGCTGTAAACTTTCCTAAAATCTCTCAAAGGTTCATAAACCCCAAACAAGCAGTATATGTCCTCAGCATGCCCTGTGCCTCTTCTGAGCAGACCCTGGCACTAAGTGCAGTGGCCTCAGTTCACGGTGTTTGGCCTCTCAAGGCAACTCCAAACCCAGCATGGATGGTGGCCATCTACGAATTGCTCTGTGGCTCAAAACAGGTGGCCCCGGGCAGGACACAGGTTGTGGCTGAACCGGCCTGCCAATGGGGTCCCACCCAGGAGGCCCTGAGTCTGGCATGCCCTGTGGCCAGCTTCAGACCCAGCTAAGCATCATTCAGCCAGCTCCAAGGCTGAAACACACAAAAGGCAGACTAGGTAGGCACCAGAGCCCTGCTAAAGCAAATTCTGCTCCATAAGGTCAGGCCCTGCACCACAGCTCCTCCACTGTAGTTAGGGCCAGTACTCACAACCAATCAGTCTGACGGTCAATCCTTCCCACTGATGTACAAACAACAACCAAAGCTTAACTGCAACATGAGGGCACACAGAACACACACAAGGGTCACACCTGGAGCACATGACTCAGGTGACCAGGGAGACTGCACCACTGGGCCCCACAGGGCACCTACTACATAAGGCCACTCTACTAAGACCAGGGGACATAGCAGCCGTACCTAATACATAAAAACAAACACAAGGAGGCAGCCAAAATCTGGAGACAAAGAAACATGAAAAATGAAAAAACACTACAAAGCTCCAGGAAGAGAACTAAACAAAATGGAGGCAAGCAACCTACTAGACACAGGGTTCAAAACAATGCTTATATGGATGGACCGTGAACTTATTGAGAACTTCACCAAAGAGACAGCAAGTGTAAAAAAAAACTCCACACAGAAACCATAAAAAATAACAAATCAGAAGTGAATAATACAATAACTGAAACAAAGAATTCTCTATAAATAATCACCAGAAGACTAGGTGAAGCAGTGGACCAAATCATCAATTTGGAAGACAAGATAGCAGAAAACACCCAATCAGAACAGCAAAAAGAAATTTAAAAAAATAAAAATAAAATGAGGATAGTTTAAGAGATCTCTGGGATAACATCAAGCATGACATTCACATCATAGGGGTACGAATAGGAGACTAGAGAGAGCAAGGGATTGAGAACCTACTTCAAAAAATAATAACAGGAAACTTCCCTAACCTAGTGAAATAAATAAACATAAAAGCCCAGAAAGTGCAGAGAGTCCCAAACAAGATAACCCAAATAGTCCCACATCAAGACACATCATAATGAAAAAGTCAAAGGTTAAAGATAAAGAAAGCATCTTAAAGACAGCAAGAGAAAACTGTTAGTTACTTATAATGGAGCTCCCATAAGACTATCAGCTGATTTCTCAACAGAAACTTTGCAGGCCAGAAGGGATTGGCACAAAATATTCAGTGATGGATGAAAAGCAAGGACCTACAATCAAGATGACTCTACCCAGCAAAGCTATCATTTAGAATTAAAGGACAGATAAAGAGTTTCCCAGACAAGAGAAGATAAAGAGTTCTTACGTTCTTACATTCTTACCACCAAACCAGGATTACAAGGAATCTTAGAGCGACTCCTTTAAAAAAATAATAATAATAAATTATATATACATATGTATGTATAACAAAATGGCATTCTCTATAAATATGTTATATATATATAACAAAATGGCATTAGTTATGTATCTATCAACAATTGCTTTGAATGTAAACAGATCAAATGCTGTATTCAAAAGATAGAGTGGCTGAATGGATAACAAACAAGACCCTTACATATGCTGCCTATAACAGACTCACTTCAGATCAAAAGGCACATACAGACTGAAAGTAAAGGGATGGGGAAAAAAAGTTTCATGAAAATGGAAATGAAAAATAACACCTAAAATAGTAATACCTATAGCAGACAAAATAGACTTTAAAACAAAGGCTATACAAGATACAATGAAGGACCCAATAATCCCAGTTCTGGGTATTTACTGAAGAAATCCAAAACTCTACTTCCAGGGGACATGTGCATCCATACATTCATTACAGTGTTGTTTACAATGGCCAAGACATGGAGGTAGCCTGGGTGTCTGTCAATGGATGAATGGATAAAGAGGAGATAGTACATATATACAGTGGAATATTGCTCAGCTATGGAAGGGAATGGGTTCTTGCCATCTGTGGCATCATGGGTGGACCTGAAGGGTACTGTTCCAAGTGGAGTACATCAGACAGAGAAAGACAGATGCAATGTGATTTTGCTTATATGTGGAATCTAAAGAACTAAACAAACAAATGAAACAGAAACAAACTCAGATACAGAGAACATTTTGATGGTTGTCAGATGGTGGGGGGTTGGAGGACAAGGTGAAGAAGGCATTAAGAAGTTCAAATCAATAGTTACAAATTAGTCATGAGGATGTAAAATAAAGCATGGGGAATATAGTCAATAATATGGTAATACTCTGTATAGTGCTAAGTGGGTACTAGTTAGTGGGTGCCTCTTAAAATATACTAATGTCTAACCACTATGCTATAAACCTGAAATTAATATAAAATAGTATTGGATGTAAACTATAATTGAAAATTTTTTTAAAGGGGTCAAAAAGGTGAAGGGGAATTAGAAGTTCAAAATTCCAGATATAAAACAAGTCATGGACATGTAACATACAGCACAGGGTATATAGTCAGTATTATTGTGATAGTATAGTATGGTGTCAGATGGTTGCTGGACCACTTCCATGGTGATCACTTCCTTAGGTATATCAATGTTGAATAACTATGGTGTACACCTGACACTAGTATGATAATGTATGTTAGCAATTTTTAATAAAAATCTTTTAAAAATAGCTGAAAAAAAACCAAAAGGAAGGTTAATGCCGCAGCATAAATTTTTACTGTATTTAATGACTATGTATTTAGCTTTTTTTTTTTTAAACAAAGCACTTCCAATAAGGGGAAAAAAACACACAAAACATTCACTGTATAAAACAATCAAAGTACAAGTCATAGAACAGAGATTTTTCACTTCCAAACAAAATTTCAACTTATTCATATATTTTGTTTGACAAATTGCCTTTTTGCTATCACATGCAACCAACTGGTATCAAGCTGTATTCCTAATATATATCACCATATTTATCAATGGTACTTTATCCATGAAGATTGAATTTTTCATATGATAATCATACATTCTTGAAAAGACAGTAATTATACTTTTGGGGTAAGAAATATTTACATCAACCTAATTAGAATTACTAATATAGGGAAGAAGGATCCAACTTTAAGTGACATATGATTTCTTTATAGCCAAAGATTTACTTGTTTTAATAACATCAAGAGTGATATGCCAAAATGCTAACACATTTTCATCAAATGATTGAAAGTGTTAGGTAGAAAGATTTCAAACATTTTAAACTGTCAGGTACACACTACAAGGGGTAAAATACAAGTAGTTTCACGAGCCTGTATGTCTAATATAGTATGGATTATAGTCCAGTCTCCTGTAGTGGCCTGGCCTAGGTTGCATGTTGTGAAGCCAAGGTGAATTACTGTCTGAGACTTGTGTAGCCACAAGCTAGGAAACCAGAGGAAATTTGAACTATTAGGTACAAGGCCATGGGAAGAGCACAAAGCAAGATTCAGCACCCAAAACTAAGGAAGATGTAGTCAGAAGGTGGGACTTGGTGAGTCCTTCTGGACAGAAGAAGTAGAATGGCCAAGTTCATGGAGAATATAAAAGACACCAAGAATCACCATGCTCTCCTCTCCTGCCATGAGTGAAAGGCCCTACAATTTTCCTAAATCACCTATTGCAGTGTTCTCCACCCAGGATGGACACTGAATCACCTGAGGAGCTTAAAAAATATACTAATACCTGCATTTACCCCAAACCAGTTTAGTCAGAATCTCTGGGGATTCAAATACACAGCCAGCATTGAGAACTACCAATTAAACAGAAGGAATTACCCAACTCAAGGAAATGCTGGTGGTGAAGTGTGGGTTATTACGAGGAACGCCCTGCACCCAACCCTTCCCAGAGGAGTGTCCAGAGAGCTGGCAAAGTAACGGGGCTTGTATGGTCAGCAGACGTCACGTGGGGAGGGCTAAGGCACTAAGCCAGTTCAGAGGATGTGCTCAGCATCCTAGAGCAACAAAAAGTACATCAACTCATACATAACGATGTCCACAATAAAGTATATTCCAAAATGGGTTATCACAAAATGGTTATGACTTAATACCCTATATAAGTGTCCATTAAAAGCAAATGATGAGAAATGCCCCAAATCCTTTCTGTGTTCAGTGCAAGGTATAACAGGAAGAAAAATATTCATGTTTCCTTTGGTCTAAATATGAAAAGGTTTTAATTTTCTAAAATCTGCTTTTGTCCCAAATGTTCAGAAGTTCACATATGCAAAAACAAAACAAGAACTCTCTTAGCTGCGGTATTTTTCCATCCTGCAGAATAGCATGCTTTTGTGTATTTCTACGTGTTTTCCTCCTGAAATGTGCACCTGGAAACCAAAATGAGATGACTTCCTCCTCTGTCTCAGAGACAGAAAAGGGGCTTCCAGCCTTTGCCCTGAGGTCAGAGCTCTCTTGGAACGTGTCCATCGTTAAAACAGTGCTTGAGGGGGTTTGTCTGCTCACGTTTTAATAATTGTTTTACTCACCATTATGTATCTTAACATAACCAAACCCAACCCCATACCTGCTTTCTAGCAATTATTTTCCTTGTTTATTAAGACATTTGTGTTTACACCAAAACAATAATGTTTTTAAAAATTCATCATGTTCACTAGCGTTATGATAAAATCAATCCCTTTATACCACTGGTGCTGGAGGACAAGATAAACATGCCACTTGAGCTAACATTTTAGTTTGAGTCAGCATAATAATTATTCTATTATTAGAGAATTCTGCTGTGCTGATTAGCATACATCAGCATACAAATCAACTTCAAACCCTTTCTGAAAAATTAAGTCACATTTATGCAGTTCCCCACCTAGGCCCACTTCCTTTCTGCCAAAGAAAGCTGGGAAATTGAGAGCCAAAGAAAGATTTTATTTTTGCAACATTATTTAACCAGTCAGGAAAAGACAAGACTTATTTGGTAAATAAACTATTTTCTTCCTTTAAATACATAACGTGAGGAGGCCAATTCTGCAAAACCAGGGGAAGAAAAAGTAGATAATGCATTCCACAGTTTGGGTAAGATTCAACATTAAGGTTCAGGTCTGGTGTGTGTCTAGGGTTAAAGAAAATAAGAGATCATTGGATGATGTGTTGAAATGTTAAAAAAAAAAAGACCAGAGTTCATTCACTTAAGGGGCTCCTTAAGGACAGAGATTAATTCTTGGAGGTCCTTGAAATTCAGTACTTTTTTCTCTTTTCCAAGAGCATAGGCTTTATGAGAGAGAAATTTTCCTTCCTCAAACCTTCACCCTTTCTATTCTTAACCTGCAATTTAGAAAATTCCATTTTTATTTACTTGTGATTAATATTTACTTCCTTTATGTTGTAAGGTTCCAGAAGAAAAAATCACCTTATTGATTTTTGCATTCCACAGGTTGCCTAATAGTCAATATGTTTTCATTCATTAGTTGTTTTGTTCTAGAAATGCAGTAATATGTCTGAAAAAATTATTTACTCAGGTCATTTCCACATGGAAGAGATGAATGAAAGTGCCTATGCCAACAGGTGTCACTTCCCAATTTGGCATGTAAGTACCATGCTTATTATGGAAAAGAAAAACTGCATATCCAAATAGGTAATGAATCTTATAAATAAAATAATTTTTCAAAAGTATGAATAGTGATACTTAAATGGTAAAGTCATGACTTGGTGTCATACATTCTAAAACAAATTTGCATTGAGACTCTCTATATTTTTTTCAGCCTTGCTCTTTAGCGAGTCCCATTTCATTTCTGAAGACACCTATTCATTATCATTCCTGCTTTATGATCTTCGCTGTGTGAAGCTAAAATGTCAGGAACTCTAAGTACTTCATAAGCATTCAATATCTTTTAGTTTAACATAATTACAATAATGATTATAATTATCTTCTCTAAATTGTGTATTTTTTTTTCATTCTTTTCCACAAGTAGACATTCTTGGTGGCTAGCATCTGTTTCTACAATTCTTAGCTCAACAACCCATACAATCTATATAAATAGGAACGAATGTGTAGAATGCCAACCATGGTTAAATGAAACCAATACTCAAGTGCACCAAGTACATTCACGTGCCTATAAAAAATTTCATGCACTACAACTGATTGCCACTTAATACTACCGTGTTTCCCGGAAAATAAGACCTAGCCAGACAGTCAGCTCTAATGTGTCTTTTGGAGCAAAAATTAATATAAGACCCGATTTTATTTTATTATAATATAAGACTGGGTCTTAATATAAAATATAATATAATATAATATAATATAATATAATATAATATAATATAATATAATATAATATAATATAATATAATATAATATAAATAATATAATACCAGGTCTTATATTAATTTTTGCTCCAAAATACGCATTAGAGCTGATTGTCTGGCTAGGTCTTATTTTTGGGGAAACACAGTAAGAGGTGAAAAACAAAGATTCATTTTAGCAAGAATACTAAATTCTTTAAATTTATTCAGTATATGAATAAATGCAAAGGCAAATAATAATACATGAAGATTTGTATACAATTGCGTGTTTTCATTTTTAGGCTCAGGAGGCTGATGATCACTATGGTGAAATAAAGAAAGGTGATATTAATCCACTCATCAAAAAAAGATTACATGTCAAAAACAAGAAGTAGCCTCAACAAATTATTCATGCAGCATATTAGTTATTGTATATGTCACGAGTGAAAGTCATACTACTACTGACTTTTCAGGCATCAGAAAAGCTTCAATATTAGAAGTCAAACTTTTCTAGTGTATATATATGCTAATAGTTCAGTCAACTATCCTCACTCCTGTAGCCATTAATTAATGATTATAGTTTGGAGATGGTAATGAGGAGGGAATGTTTTTCTTATTAAACTGACCCATACAAATCATCAATAAAAGACATCAATACTTAAATGAGTGCTCACAGATTATAATAATAATAATAATTTACATCTGAAATTTTGGGGACCAAATATTTCAGCGTGTACGTTGTAGTCTAACTATTTTTCTTGAATCAATCACTTCATTGTTTCCTTAAAGTGTTATGTCAAAGCCATAAGTTAGAAGCACTACTAAATGATTAAATATCTAATTCCTTTTATGTGCCTTTCTCATTTGTTTGCAAAGCTATGTGAAATAGGCTTCGGGCGAAATAGTATATTAATGTGCATTTATAGTAATTCGTAGTGTTGAGTTATGTGAAGTAATAAAATGGCATTTCCTCTACTGAAGGAGAAGATTCTCATCAGGAACTGAAACAAATAACATTTTTATAAGAAATGTGAACTTAGATTGAGACTAACAGTCAAGAGCAAGGAATATTTACACATTTTCAGGCTTTTCTATATTTGTCATCATTACTTTTACTATCATTCAACCTCAAGTGCTTTATCTATTACCAATTTATTTATTACACAATAAAAACAAATTGATTGCAATGATAAAAAGTGAAATGGGTTAAGTTCAGACGTGAGCCACAGTGGGAATCCTGTTGGCCCTTGGTTCCAGCCTGGACCTGAGGTGCAAATGACATATTTACATAGCTTTTTGAATGGCATCATGTTGTAGTCTAAAATGTAGACTATGATCTGCACTGGAAAATCCAGATCTAACGAATTATGGAACCAAATTATCCATTATATGGTGTCTTTTAAGTACATTAGCTTATCCGCTCCCAGGTTAATATGTTGCTATTTACTGCACAGTAGGAATATTTTTGAATATAGTAGTCAAGTGCTCTGAAATCAGTTATCACAAATTCTATAAAAATAACATAAATGTATTTTACATTTTGCATTGTACTTCCTACAGAAGAACTTGTTGCAGACAAACGCTCCAAATTACACCATTTGAAGGCAATGGAGAATCCTAAGGCTATAGACTTGAGACCATGACTCCAGACAGAAGAGAAGTACAAAGTATAGAGCCTGACACCCATTACCTCTTTTCCCCTTAAATCATTTGCTAATGCACAAGCAAAGGTAGGGGGTGAGAAACTGAACAGACTTCTTATGGGGCTGGGGAGTAGAGGGGCATCAAGGAGAAGGGATCTTGGTAAACGTCCCAGTGGGGACCCATGATGTTGATGTCAATGCTAAGTAACCAAACAAGATTATATGTCAAAAGTTTATATTTGTATATGTGTGCATGTATGTGTGTACACACATGCACACACACACACATTTATTTCAGAGTTGAAACAAAAAAAGAGCAGCCCAATGACTGAATTGCAATTCTGAAGCTCCATCCCTGATTGAATTGATATAATTTATCACTTCTTTCTACTTGAAGGAAGCAAAACTGAATTTTCTTAAGAAAATACCCAGAGACTCAAATTACCCCTAAAATTTTTCATACACAATGTGAAGAGAACATTCCATTAAAAAATTTTCACACACCCCAATAAAAAACACCCAATGAGTCAAAGCCAGAAAATAAAAAGAAAAAAACAAAAAACTTGAGAAACAAACCATAGCAGAAACAGATTGGAATTATCAGACATGGTTATTAAAATAAACATGATGAGTATGGTCATGTGGTTACATAATAATATGGAGAACTCCAGTCAAGAGCTAGAAGCAAGTATGAAAATTTATCAAATGGTCATTCTAGAAATAAAAAATTTACAATGACTAAAATTAAAGTAACAATGTGTGACTCCAGGCATATAATTCTATTAAGTATCATCCAAATTCTATCCAAATGAGATTGATATCACGTTTTTTCTAAAACATATAACGCAATATCATTGGCTAATTTTCCTAAAAATTATTCCATTAGTACGTGAATTTCATCATTATGTACAATATAGATTCTGGTTACCATTTTCCTTCTATGAAAGTATCATTTTTTATTCATATGTGTCAGACTACTTGAAAATTTCAATTTCCCAAGCACATTAAAACTGAGTTCATGATTATACTGCAGTCAAGTTAACCAAAGAGAATCCTGAAATACTAAATGGGCCAAAAATATTATTTAGTATTTCAGCATGCATATTCTTGTTTATTGTTTTCATTTATATCTCTGAACTTTGTTACAGTTTTGAAGGAGAACAAGTTAAAGGTAGCTACTTTAATTCTCTTAATTTTTTTCTAAAACTTCAAGAAATGATGTATCAGGTAGAAAAAAAACTATTAAAAACAAATATATATGTATATATATGTGTGTGTGTGTGTGTATATATATATATGTTGTATTCACTTCTTTAACAAGTCTGAAAGCATACAGAGGATCCCCCCAAAAATGTATACATATTTTAAGAAAGAAAAACTGTATTAAAATTGTAATACTCAATATATACTGATAACAAAAGATGAATACCAGTCACATTTGACTTCTGCAATTATATTAATAAAACATAACATCACCAACTTCACAGGATTGCTATAAGGATTAAATGAATTGACATATATAAAGGACTTAAAACAATTCTTGGTAAGCATTGCATGTTTGCTGTTGTTCTTGTGGCCATTACAATTATTATTGTCACTAATTATTATTTCTGCAATTACAAGAGGTTCTCAAAGTGGTTATCATCAGTGTCCAGACAATTCTGATTACGGCGAACTACTGCTTGAGGAACACTGACCAAAGTGTCCACTTGTATCGTTGTGCACGCCGTTTTAATTTCTTCACACAGTACCATGCGACTCAAACTTATCACAAATGCGTGCAATTGTTAGGCATGTTGGATCTTCTGTTGCATACACACACCTCCAGTGTCATTGTACTCACATAACGTTCTCAAACTTCAAATAACATTTCAAAATAGTCTTGTGCTCTTCAAACAACAACCGTGCTTCCTCCATTTTCTTTGACTGCCCTGCCTGTCACATGGTGACGCTAGCATTCATTTGATTAACGCCATCTTTTGAGCGAATGTCATGCTACACATTGCTTTTCAACTGTAAGAAGTAATACACAGATAATATCTCTTAAAATATGTATATATTTTTTGGCATCCCTGCTCATATTATATATTATATTATATTATACTATATTTATTATATATTAATACATACATATATAAATACTCCCACACAAACACCAAAGATATAAAAAATAAGTCATTCACCGCTGAAAATTTTAAGTCAGATATAATAGTAAAGAAGATACAACCTAAAGATTATCCAAGGAGAGGCTCGACATTATTCAATAAATAAAGCAATTAATTAATTATGAATTCTTTAAATGGTATCCCATCCTGCTTTTATCACTGATCTAGGCAATATGTGGATGTCACTGAGCCTACACATGCACAAAGGAAATAATGCTTAATAGCTACATTGCCGCTTTTAGATTGTATCACATATTTGAACATGCTGTTCTACATTGTTTTCTATTATTTTATGTTTCTAAGTCTTACTTCTTCTCCATTGATATAATAAAAGTACATCTTATCCTGGGAAACCCCTAACTCAAATATGTGTTATAATTCAAAAAGACTGTCTATGTCAGAAGTTAGGAATTGAAAACTAATTATTAACAAACATATTCCCTACTTACCCTTTTTAGAAAGAAAGCAGAGTGCCTGAGCTCAAATTCCAGAGCACTGGGTTCAAATTCCAGGGCAGACTGAATGGGTTCAAATTCCAGGTCACCAGCTGTAAGAGGCTGTACTATGTACTTAATAATCTCTCTGTGCCAAAGTTTCATCATTTATATTAACAAAACATAATATCACCAACTTCACAGGATTGCTATAAGGATTAAGTGAATTGACATATATAAAGGACTTAAAACAATTCTTGTTCTTGTGGCCATTACAATTATTATTGTCACTAATAATTATTTTATTATATGTTTAAGGTCCTCTGCTGAGTATGTATTTCCTATCTTTCTTTCACTCGACAAAATATTTCTCGTTCAAAAAACTGCCCTGAACCACTAGAACAATCTCCCTGTGCAGTGCTCCCATAGCACTTTCTTTATGACTGTCACTCTCAACCAAATTGTATTGAAATTATCTCTCTGAATATCTGATATCTTTTGACACACACACCCCCGCCCCTCCAGCTGTATAGGCTCCTGAATGGCGTATCCTGTCTTCCTCTATTTGTTCCCTAGCACTGATGCACAGCTGTGTCAGGGGTCCCCAGACCACCCCAGGTTCAATGTTTCACTACTAGGAGAGCTCACAGGACTCAGCGTATAGTTGTATTCATGGTTACAATTACAGTGAAATGATACAAAACAAAATCAGCAAAGGGAAAAGGCTCATGGGGCAGAGACCAGAGGAAACCAGGTGTAAGATTCCAAGAGTGTTCTCTCTGTGGAATCACAAAGGACATGCTTTTTTCCCCCTCCAGCATGGAACTGTGATAACACATGCTAAGTGTTGTCTTCCAGAGAAGTTCATTGGAGATTCAGTGTCCAAGGTTGATATTGGGGGTTGATTACACAGGTACTCTGCCCAGCTGATTACAAAACTCCAGACTTAGTGTAAACCACACAGTATAGTCTAAGGAGAGAGATTCACTTTTTTTTTTCTTTTTTTACAGTTTATTGCGGTGACAACTGTTAGTAAAGTTACATAGGTTTCAGGTGTACAATTCTGTAATACATCATCTATATATCACATTGTGTGTTCGCCACCCAGAGTCAGTTCTCCTTCCATCACCATGTATTTGATACCGTTTACCCTCATCTACCACCCCCCTCCTCCCTTACCCTCTGGTAACCACTAAACTATTGTCTGTGTTTATGAGGTTTTGCTTCTTCATTTTTTTGTGTTGTTCCTTTGTTGTTTTCAGTTTTATCTACCACATATCAGTGAAATCATATGGTTCTCTTTTTCCATCTGACTTATTTTGCGTAGCATAATAATCTCAAGATCCATCCATGTTGTCGTAAATGGCATTATTTCATATTTTGTTATGGCAGAGTCGTATTCCATTGTGTATATATACCACATCTTCATTTAGCTAAAGTTTTACATCATTCAAGAAAACTGTTTATTATTCATGTTCCCAGATACCAACCAAGGGCCAATCTTGCGAGCAGACCTTTCTTTACCGCAAAAAAGCCTAACACATGAAATGTATTCAATACTTATTTGGATACACTGGACTAAATGAGCTAGGCTGTCCACCAGAACAATGTTAACAATAGTTAAGTAAAATAAACTCAACTCAAAATCTCATATAATGTATAATGCAACTACAATGCCAGGAAATCATGTACACATTCATTTATGAACCATTTTTTCTGGGTATACTATATACTATGCAGTGTGTTAGGTATTGCAGGTACAAAGATCAGTAAGACATGCTCTCTCTTATAAAATGGATTCATTCAGGTAGAGAAGTCAGATGTATAATGAAATTAGAACTAGCTATACCCAGTGTAAAATATATATAATTATGGCAATATTGCTAGTGATTAACACAATGCCATCACCTTTTTATTTTATGGAATTAAATACTTCAATATTCTTAGGATAATTAAATGCTTTAAGTAACAATATATAAATGTCAACATATTCCTAAAACTTCATTTGTGGTTCTGCTTTTGATAGTATGTTTAGATAAGATACTCTAAAGAGTTTTACTGATGAACCAATATAGAACATGCTTTTAATGTTTGTTTGTTTTTTCTTGGTTTTCAGAAATCAAGGGGAATAATTAAGGCTTTCCACAAAAACAAGCAAACATATAAATAAAATCCTGAAACCAGGGCAGAAAATTATCAATTAGAAGTAAATAGGAAACCTGGGTTTGGCTGTGGGGCTAATCCCAATATTGACACAGGGATTGGAGCTATGCCTTGGACCCACCAAAAGGAGAGCTGGGTGGGACGTGGTAGAGGGTTAACTGGGAGCGGTAAAGTGGGATTGAGGGATAGAGAGAGCGAAAGAAGATCCATCCATTGCTTTCACCAGATTCCCAGTGGAGTCTGTTTTCAAAACAAATTAAGATCCACTGAACCAGAGGCTTAGAGTCCATCTAAAGAGACTGTTTAAGAATCCAGGAGTTGGATGCTAATTTTGAAGGACCAGGGAACGGAGGAGGAATCGTTCCAAGTTCCAAAAGATAAAGTCACTATACTTGAAAGATATATTAGAAGATTCAGCACTAGGAACTACACAGAAATGATTGCTTTTGAAAGAAATGATAAATTACCTGTGTGGATATAGTAAAATATGACTTGTTCTTATTCTGCTTCAATTAACTTACTAGAAAATATTCAATAATTTTGAGCAATCATACATAATTTAATAACCTCCACACTCTCACTCCTACCAGGCTTTATATAAAATTAAACTCTTTGAAGTTCATCTTCTTTGAAAGTATTAAGTACTGGGATAAAGACAATTAGAATGCAGAAAATTATTCTTGATGAGCTTAAGATCACCTCAAAAATATGTAGCTAAATTTTGAATAGCATCTTTCCTACAAGAACATGACAGAAACCCAATATCCATATGAAATAGAAATTTAGGTTGTATAAATATGAAGAAAATGTGATACTACGAGAAACAATGATCATTTATTCACAAACTAGCAGAATCTACTATTTATGTATAGAGATGCTCTTTTCTCTTACCAATTATTAAAGGCACGGAATTAAAAAGATATAATCAGTATACGTTGACCTACATAAAATTCAATCTCCAAAATATTAACAATTAACTTAAATATATTTTATCCTACATGATACATCACAACTTCTCCATGTGGAGCCATATCAAGATTCACCAATCAGCCAACACAAAACCCCCAACTACATGGATTACAAAACTTCTATCAGGATATTTTTCAGTGCATCAGGAAGATAATACATATAAAGATGTCTCCAAGCCTATTTAACTCAACTGCTGCTTACCTTTGCAGATTAAAGATTATATATAATTCTATATACTTAACTTTTATAATTATTTTAAACTGTTTCTATGAAAGCTCAAAGCACGCGAGAAAACTAAGATATTCCAAATATATCTTAGATGCTATATTTATACAATATAGAATATTTGTATTAATATGACTTAATGTGATTCAATAATTTTTTAATTTAAGTAAGACTGCCTAAATTCAACCCCAAGGCCTGAATGCTCTGCATATGTTAAAATCAAACACTGACAATTTTAACTAATATCCTGCTTTACTTTGTATCATATTCATATAGCTGTATCTTTCTGTATCTATCTAATCTGTTTATATAGTTATTATACATTAGTCTGACTAGGCAAGGTTATACTGCAGTTACAAACAATCCCCAAAATCTGTGTCTTTAAATAACAATCCATTTCTCACGCATGCTACATGACTATTCCCATTAATTGGGAGCTATGCTCTATTTTGCTATCTTTCAGGGACACAGGCTGAGGGGGGCTTCAACTCCATATTATAACAATTGTTAAGGCAAAGGAGAGAGAGGAGGGAGAGAATGAAGGACAGAGGAAGGAGGAGCCACATAATTCTGTACCACTCAGGAACTTTAAATTTTTGCTTCTGCTCACTTCTCATTGGCCAAAGGATGTAACAGAACATATCTAATTACTTCAGCTTATGGGGAATGTCAGTCCTATCATGTGCCCAGAAAGTGGTGAGTCAATAACATTTAATGAACAGCACTAATGGTTACTGTAAGAGTTGAATGCATGCCAAGCACTGTGGTAGTTACTACAGAAACCTATGCTACAAACATGGAAGCACAGTCTCTCTTTTTAAATTTAAGATTATATTATCATCAGTACTATTGTTCAAAGTGTTTCATTTTACATTTCTTATTTTGTTCTCCCAAAAGATTTTTGGAAAATTATCTGGTTGAAAATATCAGAAAAATAACAACAAAAAAATGACAGTCTCACACCAAAGAGACATATAATATTACTTTTTTTCTATTTCTTTTAACTATAGTTGTCCTGAAATTAAACAGTAAATTGGAACTCAAGTTTTTCTTGGTACAAATGATTCATAATTACTTTCTTAGCACACTGACCCGATCAATTAGCAACAATCATTAAGTTCCTACATTCACAATCTCAGAGCTAGTTGTTAGGGAAGTTTTAAAGATGTATGGACACTTCCCTATCACAGGTATTTACAATTGCATTACCCTCTCTGTGACTGAATGATGACTTAAACGCGTCTGTATGAAATATCACAGGTTCTAATACAGCCCTACAGGTCTAGATACGTAACTGAAATACGTTTAGAAAGATTTTTTACTGCTGAGAAAACTCAACAGTATTATATCAAGTTTTCTAGCACACACAATTAAAACAAACTATTAAAATTTTATTTTAGCAAAATAGTTTTAAAGAATCAGGTATCCAAAGAATATTTTTAAATGGTGTTAGAAATATTCTGCTCAATATGTTTTACCAAAAACTTAATTTTCTGTATAAAAAACAGTACTCAAATTCACGATGACAAAGAGCACAGCAGACAAAGCTTAAGGAGAAGCCAGCATCCTGTAGGTTTAATTATTCAGCAATAATTTGTGGTGCCCCAAACAATTATAACATCGAAGATCACAGATCACCATAACAAATAAATAATAAAGTTTTAAGTATTGTGAGAATTACCAAAATGTGACACAGAGACACTAAATTAGCAAATGCTGTTGGAAAAATGGTGCCCACAGATTTGCTTGACACAGGCATTCCACAAACCTTCAATTTGTCAAAAAATGCAATTATCTGTGAAGCTCAATAAAAATGAGGCACAATAAAACATGGTGTGTCTGTACACACACCATATATATTCGCCAGGAAAATTTATGTTTGTAACAAAAATATTTTTTCAAGAATGCAAATAACTATTACACATTTTACAATAATAATGCAAGAAAATATAACGTGTAAGTTGGCTTTTGAGAAATAGAAATTATGGGAAATATAACTCAATTTCAATTGTCATTAACACTAATGTCTATCTAATCTGAAATAACGTATTTTTAGATTCAGTGCTTTTAGCAGCAAATATTATTCATATTAGTTTTCTAAAATATACTATTGATGGAAAACTATAAGTGCCTACCTCAATAGAATGTGAAATAAAAAATGTGCAGGAAAAATGTTTCCTTGCCTTTTCAACCAATTTAGATCATTCAAGAAGCTTACTAAAGTTCTTGTTTTTTGTTTGTTTGTTTGTTTGTTTTTAACTACAAACAGCTTTTAGTGGAAGTAAAATGTTAAGTCATTCTTAATGTTTGGGATTAGTAACAAATATACAATATAGAAATTCAGGCGGAAAAAAGAACATGAAATATCTTGAAGCTGAAAACAAATCCCAGGCATCATATTTATCACAATGATTTAGTGCAGCTATCACTATATCACTATCATTACCATATCATAATTCTCATAAGATTAATATTATTTACACCTCAGTTAGAAACACATACCTACCTTCTTACCTGAAAAATTGCAACTGAATGAGTATTTCTCTTCCTCTCCTTCTCCTCTCTTTCTTCTTCCCCCTTTACTCCCCTTCCCCCTCCTCCCTCTCATTCTCTCTCCTTTCCCTTTTCTTTCTAAGCGCTACAGAAGAAGAACTTGAGAAAAACACCTTTTCATTATTCAACAACTATATGTTTCCATATTTCAAACTCATCATGTTTGGCAAGAATTAATTAAATTTACAGTAATAAATTTGCACTTGCTGCTGTATGAGAAATTATGTTTTTGGTTCACAAACAAAATGTTCCTTAGTGAGATAAAATAGTAGACATAACAGTGCTGATTTGGGGAAAACAATAAGGGCTCTCTTTCTAAGAAAAAAAAATTTAGTCATGAGGAATAGGTGAATTAATTTTCAGAGCGATCCCATTTTTCCACTTCTTCAAATAAACTTCCAATGTAGCACCGCATACCAGTAAAGAACCCCCTTGTGAGGCTCTATTTTATGTTGTAAGATTACAATTGGCATGAAATAGAGCAACAACAAAATAAACACACAAGTTCTAATATACTGTGAATATTTCTTCGGTGGTCTCAAACCTGATAGCCACAATCTGGGATATTAACTTCACCTAAAGAAAATATAATCCAAATAGGTCCATGAATGGCAAAATCTATGTAAATTATACCCTAGCACAGTCCACATAAAGAAATGATAGAAGGAAGATCCTTAAAAAAAAAAAAAAAAAAAAACCTCAATGCCCTATTTTTTTTTTTTTAACACAACATCTATGACTACAGTCATTTTTATTGTCCCACCTCCAGCTTTGAATGTTTCTAAGGGCAGTGGGAAAGACAGATGTGGGCAAGAGAAGAGGAGGAAGAGGACAAGAGAAACTCTTAAGTCCCAATGCCATGATCCACCTAAATTCGAAGTACAGAGATTTTGTTCTTGGTTAGAAACTTTGCCTCTGAGAGATAAACATGGCAAAGGGCAAACTGGGTAAGAGAAAATGCTACGAGGCTAAAATTTAGTTCATTCATTAAATAAACCCGTTTAGTACCTACTATGTCACCCCAGGTAAAGATAAAAATCACATCATCTGCTCTCACGTAGGTAACTAACCATCTAACAGGGGGTCAAAAAAATGTACCATTTAAGTACAATATAGTCAAAGTTCAATAATATATTTATGCACTGGCTACTAATGCACAAGAGTCAGAGACACTGAGGAAGGGAAAAAATATTCAATGTAGAGACAGTAGTACTAAAATGCAGAAGCAAGAAAGGACATTGAATCAGAAAACTGAATTGCAAATACCTTGATATATATGGAATGCAGGACTATGAGTAAACAAGAAAATACGACTGAAAAGTGGGCAGTGCTTTTAACATTAAAAAGTTAGGTATTTTAAATAAATCATTGAGATGCCACTGAGGATTTTTTCATGTAGTAATAACACATTGTTTATTATGTTTTCAAAAAATATTATATATAATTCTAGAAAAATGAAGGCCAAAGAACAAAATAAAAATACATAAAAACACATGTATTTCTAATTTCTAAAGAAAACCAACATTAATTTTTATTTCATTTCTATCATAAATAGAAAATAACTCCTCTTTTTTGTAACATGATCACAATACTAAGAGCACACTTAAAAAAAATAGTCAGAATTCCTTAATGATTGTAATATCCAGTTGGTATTAGAGAAAAATTTTGAAATAGGGTAATGATATTGACCATATTTGCTTTGGCAGTAGTAGGGAGGGGAAAGTTGAGGTGGGGTGGGGGTAAAACTAGAAGACAGTAATATGACTAATTAGAAGCCTATTGCAATGATTCCAGACAAGCAGATATGCCCAGAAGATACTTGGCTTCTAGTTCAGAAAGTGCGGAGCTGGGAGTCTACCTTTAATTGACTGAATCTATTCACACAAATAATAACCAGCTCTACTTACATTCAAGATTATTAATTTTAGCAAAATTCTAGTCAGAAATAAATGATTAGTCTTTCCAGAGAGGGACCTCCTAAAACTCAAATATTAGAAAACAAGAATTCTTAACTCTTGGATCCCCTATGTTAAAATTTGCAAAATTATAATAATTAACCCTTATTTATAATTATTGAGTCCTTTTATATAGGGGAATAGCTTTAAGTCCTTGACACAATGACATGAGTATGAAAGGCTAAGTCCTGACAGTTTCAGCTCTAAAGGCTGTGTTTCTAAGAGTTTTGGTGCAAGGATAGAGAAGAGGAGGAGGAAGTAAGGGAATCGAATTCAAGAACCATAGGTGCGTAATCAGTCATTCTCAATATTGCGTGATCCAAACTTGGGTGTCTATGTTCCAAGGACACTGGAACATCTATATTCAACAGTCAATACTGGACCTTCTGAAGAATAAATGAAATCTCGTTTTGTGACTAAGTCAAATGAAACTTGGAAATTTAGGAAAAGACATTCCCTAATAATATACTGCTTCTGTCATTGGGGAAAAAACAAAAATCTTGGTTTGAAAAAATAAAAGAGAGAGCTAAACTAAACAGTATGCTTAGCAAATGGTAAAAAACCAGAATTATAATTCATTGTATATTGTATGTTAAATTCAAGATTTTATCTCTATCATATGATACATGGAACATGATAATGAACAACAAATATTGCACGCTTATTGTGGGGAAAAGTTTTATCGCAAATGTTTAAGTTTGAAACGGGCTGGTAGTTTTTCTGAATGGTAGGAAATGTTCGGTGTCAAACTTGTAAAGATGAAAAAAATGTGTCTTATATTTGCACTATTTTTAATGATCCAGGGGCGTTCTTTACTGTGTTTTTTTCACTTGCTTCATTTTGGATAAGAGGTAAAAAGGAATATTCTGAACTTGACAAAGTTGCTTTAAAATTTCTTCTCTTATTCCATCAGCATATCTATAAGATACAAGCTTCTCTATAAGTGTTATCAAAATTTGGAAACAATATAGAACATCACCCCTTGAGTAGCAATTCGATCAATTAAATCTAGTTTCAATTAGTTCACAAGAAGCAAGCTCATTCATCACATTAAATATCAATATAAGGAAAGACCAAAGTATGCACATGGGTATTGACAATGAGAAATCCTTACGTCTTTCATAACTGTTGCATGTAATCTTATATTTCTATATTAATCCCCAAGGCATCATTTTAATGTACAAAACATACAGCTGCATAATTACCTTTTCTCCTGTTAGGTTTGTTCTGATCATATTTATTGATATACAATTTTAGGTCTATTGAATCAAATGATAAGAAATTGAATTTGAGTTCTTTAGTTTGCTTTTTTATTTCATACTTCTAGTAATCCATTTTTAGTGTATTTTACAAAACTATTGGTCCAGGAGTAGTTGTAAAATATTTGACCACCTGTAAAAGTTTACAAAGCATTGGTTTTCTTAGACCATCTATTTCCCCACTCTCATGCATCTCTGCCTCATGTGCCCCAGCAAATATAAAGTTGTTAGGAGTCAAATTAAAACAAACAAAAAAAGTCTTGAATTGTCATTTTCTTGTATTATATACAAAAGATTAAGGTATCTCCCATTTGACCAAATTCTTTTTGGGATACTGATTCTTATTTTACCCTCTGCTCTTTACCATCCTCTTCCATTCCAAGAAGAGACTGAGGCCCTTAGAATTTACTTATCTCTCATGGAGATTTTTTTTTTCCTGGACATAAAACAAAAGTTTTAAGTCAAGGGTTTTTTCCCTTTTTTTTTTTTTTAAGCTCAAAAAATGTATTAGCGTAGGTGTCTTTACTCACAGCAAAGAAAGAGGGAGTGCCTTTAAGTGGAGTAAAAAGAGAACCCCACTAAGCAACGTAGGTTAGAACAGAATTAAGGGTATAGCCGAGAACACTAAAAAGCAGCTCCTGGTAGGCAAAAGCTACAACAGTAGCCACTGCACCATATGGTCTATTCACTGGTATAAGACTGCTGACTGGTAGAGAAATAACTATTATAGATATCTTGGAGGAGTCCAAGACATTACTTTGACCTTTTCTGAAGGTCTAATATGGCTGAGTATCAACAATTTCATATGACTCAACCTATTCATCTAAACATGGATTAATATGAAACAGTAATCTTTTACTTTAATGTGTACAGTTGATATCTCAGGAGTTATCACGCTCTAATAATGAAGATTTTGGTGCTAAAAGGACTTGAGCATATTATATTGGTGTTTGTGTGTATTGTGGGGGATGGCAGGAGTAGAGAAATAAACAACAAAGTTCAAACTCCTGGTCTTAAACAGAAATACACACACAGATTATATGAGTATTGCCTTGGAGTGGGGTAGAAGAGGGAGATACATTTTTTATCAAATGGTCTTATTAAAACATTTCACTATTCCTCAATTTGTAATCTCCATCCAATTCCACACTCAGAAAATAATCAGTCACATCATATAAGCTTTCGGTCCTTGATTCCAATGCCAAATTCTCTGGTGTTATACATATAAAATAGAGCTGATGAAATTATTAATATCCTCATTTTGAAATAAAAACTGAAGGAGGTAAGAATATTTACCAACCCCTTTAATGTGCCAGATATTTTACAGGACATTTTACATATTTTATTTCATTTAATGAGCATATAGCTGATGGTTTAGATATCGGAATAATCTGATAACAGTAAAAACATGATAGAGAATTATGACAGGAAGTATCAAATATCAAGTTATATAAAAAGCTGTACATTCTTCACTCACCTCTAAAATTAATTCAATTTATGCTGTGGCACCTAACTAATATGCATATAATGACTTTGTTTGGTCAATGTAAAAGCTAATTTGTCTAACAGATTAATATTGATTCACATAGAACTATGATCAATATTGGAATTTGAGGGTTAGTTATTTTTAAAATGTGTAACCTTATTGACCAAACAGGTTATAATTGCTAAAATATACAACATATTAGAAAAAGATACAGTTGAAGAGAATCCATTTGGTATTTTAAAGTTATATTAATATAGGGAAAATAACTACCAATTTAGTCACTTCAGAGACATTTTTAAACAATCTCCAGATTTTAATTTGAATTTTTATCCAAAGCTTTCTGTCCAGTGTGGGTATTGGCAGAAGGTCTGCAGGGCTTGGTTGGGGAGAGAAGTAGGAAAACATATTCCACCTTCTTCCTCACTGTGACACTCAATATGAACACACTCTCCCTGTCGTCTGCATTTCTGGATTTACAAGAGCAAACAAGGAGAGAAGGAGACATTTAAATAGGAAAGTAGATAGGATACTGGAATGTGACTCTTCAGAATAATTTACTCCAAAATCAAAGAAGGTAATCTAAACTAGCAAAAAATTGGGAGCACCAACTCCCAGCCATAGATTCTGGAACTGCATAGAACCTCCTTAATGTTGGGGATTCTAACAAAGGCCCCTCTGAGAGGTAACCAAAAACTTTAGAACCCCACCAGGAAGGTCATGTATTATTTCTTTTTAGAATAAGTTCTTTATGGAATGGGGTGTGTCGTTATTGAGGACTATTGTTTTTTCCCTAAGATATAAGATTAAACATTTTCAACAGTAAAGAACATTTTGAACTGTGGTCAATACCTCTTAAAATACAACATCCTGTCAGTTTAAATTCTACGGTCTTGGGTTTATTCTTTTTTTTTTTTTTTTCTTTAAGTTTCTCAAGCCTGTATGCTAAGTTTGGTGCAAAGGATAATCAGGGAAGTTCAGTTAATTAACTTTTACTTATTCTTTATGTGAAAAAATATTTAAAATGGTATGATTCCTGCTATTGCTAAACAAAGCTTAGGATTTGGCATTGTTGTTGTTTTTTAGCTATTTGTATATTACAAATAGTAAAACACATACATTTACTGTGTGCTTTCCATGCCCCAGGAACTGAGAAGACCTTTATATATATTAACTCATTTCATTCTCATCTCTACCCTATGAGGTATGTGCTATTGTTTTTTATAGATAAGAAAACTAAGTCACAGTTTAGGAAACCTACCTAATGTAACCCAGCTAAAAAATGACAAGAAAGGATTCAAATCCCCTCAGTTTGGCTTTACAGTTATGCTCTTAGCTGCTATGTCACACCACATTCACGGAGTTTTCCTTCTGTTGGCTGGTGTTTGCCTAAGTTTTTCCAGGTCATCATTTGTTAGAAGGCAAGCAATTCAAAACAAAAATAGATAGAGCTCATGGACTAAATTAAAAATAAGGGAGAAAAGTGCTGTAATCTTAAGAAGAGATTTTAAAAGTATGTTCTGGCATAAATCTGTAATTTTCCAAAAATAGGATTATCTAGGCCAGCCTCCCCAAAACGCCAACTGAATTTTTCAGAACCATTCTCTTCAAGTCCACAAGGCAGTAGCACATGGGAGATATTATTAGATACTGCCAATTAAAGAACATTTAAAATGTATTCATTTTTCATGTAAATAATTCAACAAAAATTGGCAATTCACAAAGTTGTGAACCAGATGAATACAAACTATGAATCTTTGATTAAAATTCACAGAACTGTCTGTTTTTAATGAGTCAGTTTTGGCAGTGCTTTCTGTAGAAGAGTACCTCGGAGAAAACAGCAGCGCATAAAATAGACCAAATACACGCTAGGTGGCACAAGTTGGAGACAAATAGGTCATGCTTTCATATTTAGCAATCTAAGGAAAATAGTATAGAAATCTAAAAAGTTCCTTGTATACACATAAACTAAATACATCTATTTCATAGGAAAGCACTTTCTTGGGGAGTTAACTAGCTCTCTCCTATCCTTTTGCTTATTATTTTTTTAAATCCCATGATCCATTCCTTTCATATGTAAGATATTTAAAATTGCAAAGCATATATTATTTGCATCTGATATATACATATATCACAAACATGTGTCTTCTGTTGTTTTAGTATTTCTGTTGTTGGTCTGATAGTTTTATTTACCTGCCACATATTTAAAGACTTGTCAGTTAGATGATACACAGATGAAAACAGGAAAGATGACATTGACGGATTTGAGAATGACATTCCTTGAGTTATATTTTGGCATAAAAAGGAGAAGACAGAAGGATTCTTGATAAATCTCTGAATATTTGAAGAAAAAAACTATGTTTTGAGTTGCTTCTGCTGTAAGATGTTAAATTGGGCTTCCAAAGTGAGGTATATCCTAGAGACAAGGATTTATTAAGGGGACCAAGAATCACTGAGATGACTACTAAACCCCTCGGTCACACTGAATAAAGGTTTAACGTAGAGTTTTTTTAAAGAATGGACGGATGGGAAGCACTGTCTCCCAAAAATACTCATAAATGAAGTGATAACCTTATAAAACCCATTGCCACTACACATTTAATATTAGTTACTCACATCATTGCTTAACCTCTTTTTATCGTCCAGTCCCTCACTGATTGTCAACTGAGGCATTGACCATGCCATTAAATAAAATTTAAATCAATTACAAAGTAAAACAGAAAATATAGTAAATTACCCAAAGTCATGTTGGAAAATATAATTAGGTGTAAAGTCACAGACAACTGGTCATACACCAGAGTTAAATTAAAAACTGAAGAAAAGAACAATCTATCAAGTTAAACTTCAGGAAAGAACAATTTGAATATCAAAGCATTAATAAAGATGTTTGAGACAATGGTTGGATAGCAGATGTTTTAAAAGGGATTCTCGTATTGACTGTGCAGCAGAACTCAAATATAAAGTGAAAGGATCAGGTCAAACTGTCCTATCATTCTCTTCGGGAAAATCATAGCAAGAACATGCTATAAACTATTATAAATAAATGTCTCCATAATTTGTATTTCTATTTTTAAGATGATGCCCTACCAGCGTCCACCACCATCCTCTACTACGTATTATAACATGTTGATTCTTATCTCTAAAGGATTTACTTACAGTGGGAATTTTTTCTGATACAATTATGTTTTGATAATAAGATTGCCACAATCTCCCCCATTCTTCTGAACACTTGTTCTGCTCACAAATTTCTAGGAAGCATGACAGAGAACATACAAGCATCTTGCATTGATTCTGCCCCACCTTTAAGTCTGTGACCTTTTTAGTCTCTGCTCAAACCACTTCAACTGAGTCTGGCTAGCTGAAGCCCACATACGCGTACAGACACTGGATTCAGCATTCTAGCTGATACCCCAAATCATATCTGAAATATTTAAAAAAATAGTTTTACACACTGAAAAAAAACTGGGACACATCTATGAAGGCTTTGAGAACTCAGTATCCTACAACATGCCAGTAGAATTTCGTTATATTTAATTACTAAAATAGCTAGTTAGTATCTCTATAACTACAATATAGTATTTTAGCATAATGAAATTTTCCCACTGATTGACCCTCATCTCTATTTCCAATGCAGTGTCTGTCGCTATTAGTGTCACTGAAAGCAACACAGAAGTAGACTATGGCAGCCATTCCTGAGGGAGTTGCATGCTGTTTGGAGTTACAAAATAGTTGCAATTACAAAATAGTATTCAGTTGATAATAATTACTTAATTTTTTAACTTTATATTATTAATTATTCACAATTTAATTAGTAAAAGGGGTAAGAGCTGCAGAAAATAATTTAAAGCATGTTACTGAAGAGTGGGAATTGGATTTGTCCCTTTAGAGAGGTGTAAAATAACCAGAAATTAATTGAAACAACCTAAGTGCCATCAACGGATGAATAGATCAAGAAAATGTCTCACACACACACACACACACACACACACACACACATACACATACACAGGAATATTATTCAGCCAGGAGAATAAAGGAAATCCTGCCATTTGTGACAACATGGATGAACCTCAAAGGCATTATGCTAAAGAAAATTAACCAGACACAGAAAGACAAATACTGTATGGTATCTCTTATATGTGGAATCAAAATAATAAGTTAGAATTTAATATGAACTAGAGTAGAACAATGGTTGCAAAGAGCTGGAGGTGGGGGAAATAAAGAGATATTAGGAAAAGGATACAAACTGTCAGGCATAAGATGAATGAAATCTGAGGATTTAATGCCCAACGTGGTGACTAACTATAGTAATAACACTATTGAGTAATTAAAATTTGCTAAGAGAGAAGTTAAATGTCCTCACAATCCAAAAAAAAGATAAATATGTGAGGTAATGGATGTGTTAATTAGATGGGTGGAATCCACTCACAATATACGTATATATAAAAACACCATGATGTACACTTTAAATACCTTACTCTTTCGCTTGTCAAGTATATCACAATAGAACTGAAAAAAGGGGGAGGGAAAGAAAAAAGGAGACTCATTTGCTTAAGCATTTAATAAGCAAAAAGTCATAATTAGTAAAATGTAATAAGTACATTTGGATAAAGATGTGGTATATATACACAATGGAACACGATTCTGCCATAAGAAAAGATGAAATGGTGCCATTTGTGGCAACATGGATAGATCTTGAGATTATAATGCTAAGCGAAATAAATCAGACAGAAAAAGTAGAGAACCATATTCTTCACTGATACCTGGTATATAAAACTGAAAACAACCAATGAACAAAACAAACAAATGAAGAAACAAAAACTCATAGACAAAGACAATAGTTGTTACCAGAGGGTAAGGGGGAGGGGAAGGTGGTGGATGAAGGTAAAGGGGATCAAATATATGGTGATGGAAGGAGAACTGACTCTGGGTGGTGAACACACAATGTGATGTACAGATGATGTATTACAGAATTATACACTTGAAATCAATGTAAATGTACTAACAATTGTCACCCCAATAAACTTTAATTTAAAAAAATAGCCAGAAAAGAGGGTAGAGAATGATCCAAACAGAGTTAATGGCTTAGGAAACAAACAACAAAAAACAAAATCCACACACATTACACTGGCAGTTTCTAACCAATGGGGCAACGGTCTGATGGGTGGTATTTTACTGGGAAAAAAGAGATACAAAGAAAGGGAAAATATATGGTAAACTGAGAGTTTTCATTACATTTCTTCTTTGTTAGTCCTTAAAGTGGTGTTGTCACAAAATAAGTGTTTTTCATATAAGCAATGTATAAGGATCTATTCAAGAAGTATAGTTAATGTTTGTCTGCCCTTGAATTAGTTAACTTATTTCTGCGTCTCCCATAATTTTGAACATAGGATCTTTTTGAACCTTAACTCTTCAATTATTTAATTTTATAGAGAATATTTTTCTTTGAGATAAATACCTTATACACCATTCTAATTTCTATCTTTAAATCTCAGAGTTTGAATTTTATGTTTTGCCTCTCTATTCTGAATGATAAAAACCTTTATCTCCTTGTTTTCTAGTCTGTACAATTCCCAGGTTGCAGACACCCATCTGCCAGGAGCTTATTCCTTTCTTGTTCCTACTCCCTGTCCTTCCACAGTCCACCGCTAATGTAAAAAAGAAGAAAAAAGGCAACTTTGGGCATATCTATCATCAGTTTTTCTTATTGATTTCCCCCCTTTCCTACCACTGCACACCTTTGAAGAAAAAGTAAAAAAGTAGTCCCCTCCTGCCTAAGTACTTTATACTTCCTTGGCAGAATGTGGTTTAAAATGTGCATAAAATACCTGAACTGTCTTTATAGCTCCTAGGTATTTGCAGTTATAAACATCCTCTTTAGTAAGACGATGCCTTACAAAATGTTCCGAAAGGATTTTGTATTCCTAGGCGAGCATATTTTTAAAAGCCTTTAACATTTATGTTGTAACTTAAAGAGGTTCCGTGATCATTAGTAATATGTGTCACAGATATAAGTCGGGTCTGTAAATAAATTTCATTTTCAAACAGTAATGCCCTCATAAATGCTTGATTTTACAATATCCTCTACGTTGTTTGAAAAGGTGCTTGGGCAACTTAATTTATGTCTAAAAGAAGACTTGTGATTATTCAACACATTCCATAGATGTTGTTGCACTATTCAGAACTCAACACACACACTGGATAGTCCATAAATGTTGAGTGACTTGGCATAAGCCTCTAACCCTGCAGCTGTTACCAGCCACTGGGATAAAAGCCTTAATAACTGCACATTCAAAATCATTAATTTTTAGCTCACAGATATTTCGTTTTCATTTTACTTGGGTCTACTATCTAATTTTCTGGAAAGAAAAAACCTAATAAAATGTGGACTTGCATATTTGGAAAGTAAAACTATTTCATTTCATTTTGCAGCCTTTTATTTAAAAAAAAAAAAAAAAAAAAAAAAAAAGCAAAACTGGGGTTTGGGGTTTGATATGAAGGTTCATTTGCTGAGATTAACTTGAAGGTTACATGTCTTTAAAATCACCATTATTTTTCCACATTAATAGATCCTCCAAAGTCTCAACATTTGTTAAAAATGCCAGTGGAGAACCCACAGATTGCTTTATCTTGTAATAAGAAATGACTGCTCTTATTGTTTGATCTTGGCAGGACAAGATGTGGTTAGGTATATCTGGAAGTAATAATTCCAAGGCTGAATTCCCAAATCCAAAGCAAAACTGAAGACTCAGGCAGTGTCTCATGTATTTTGAGCTGATTATAAATAAGATGATTCTATAGGAAAATTGAAAAGTAAATAATAGACATTTATGGAATGGACAGAGCATTTTACATTGCAGGTTTTTGCTTAAGTTACCAGAACTATTTCAGGTGCGAAATACAGTCTGATTTTGTACCCTGACATGAAGAAAATCATTTTTGATGTTTACAAATTAAAATAAAGACAGCTGTTTTGCAAATGCTACTTTCATTGAATAAACATTGTTGTTCTTATGTAATGATGCTGTACAAGTCCATTAGTAGATATGTTCTTGGAGTATGCTTTGTTTATGGGGAAATAATTGTGGATTTTTTTCTTAGTTCCCTTGGTGAACGAAGCCAACATTTCAGACAGTTTTAAGAGTTAAGTGTAGAATAACCACCACCATCACATTTTTCAGTTTACTCTTTGCCAGCTTCCGTTTTAATCATCATTTGAACTATGACAAACATCAGAGGAATTCTATAAATGCTTTTTTATATGAACTATGAGAAATGTATAATTTTCAAACCATTTCAAAGGAGACCTAGTTAAGTAACTTAGGTAAGATTCCACAGCTATTAAGTAGCAAAGGCAGCACTCTCACCCAATCTTCACTCAATAATCCTAACCACCACAATGAATTTTTAGTATCCTTTGGGCAGCGGGGGGGAACTATTTCTTTGACTATTATGTTCTGGTTCACAGCTTTGTCGCCATTAAAAAAAAATCTTCAAAGAAGTTTGGGAACAAGTGATCTAATATACACAGTGGTAAGTGTGCATATCCTATGCCTATCCATGATTAATACTTGTAAACATATGTAGAACAAGCCACACAATTGCCTCTAACAAAAGATAACTCTTTACGGGAAAGAGGAACCTTGTATCTTCCATCAAAATATTACTTATCTGTCTCTCATATGCACCACTTCTATATGTGTTTATATATCCACATAAACACATACACAATTTCATCTTACAGAAGTTAGATTCATATCTACAGGGTTTATGGAAAAAACTAACAGGAGAAGGTAAGAGGTGAGAATTTAACACAAGATAATCATTTGAAAAGCACTAAAGCCGGGCAGAAGGGGGGAACTAGCTGTTAGTTAATACCTGCTGATAATTCCTTGTGTGCTAGGCAATATTCTAAGGGCTTTATATGTGTTAAATTATTCAATCCTGAAAGCAATGCTGTTAAGAATGTATAAATATTATGTCACTTTACAAATAAAGAAACTGAGCATCATGGAGGGTAACTACTACTATGTCCAAAATTACGTGTTTAGGAAACGGTGAAGCCGAGATTTGCATGCAATCTGTCTGGCTCCACCGTCCACGTCTCTCACCATTAGTGGGCTAGTTTTTTTGTTTGTATGTTTGCTTGCTTGTTGTTGTTTTTTTAATCAAGAGTGCAACAGCCGGCTAACATGTGACAATATAAATTTTCTCGTGTGTGTGACTAAAGGCAGTAGCATATTGATAACAACTGATTTATGCTAGTAGAACACTGTCTTTGTTTTATGATAAACCAACAATCGTGATTACAAGTTAGAGATAATGCAATTTTAAAAGAACAAAATGTAACTCTGGATTCTTGAACTGTTACTAGAAGATAACCCAATTTCAAACATACCTTAAATATATTATGACAAATGAGCCACAATGCTTAAAATATTCACAGATGTCCTGGACTCCTATACTTAATGTATCTGGTTTGAATCACCTAACTAAGTACTTAAGTCCCACTATTTCAGTCTGCTGGTCTAACGCACAGTATCAACAATACCTGAGGACAAAACAAATGAGAGAACTTGACTTCCTGATGCATTTTATAACCAATTTCAGGAACTGACATGAACGAACAACCACCTACCCTTTACTTAATGACCCAAATCTTCCTTCAAGCACTCCTGATGGTTTCAACATCACTATACATTAAACAGATGAAAACTCCTGTGAATCTACTGAATGTGTTTTGTATTTGTGTCTCAGAGCAGCTTTCATTGTTACTTGCCTAGATTCACATCAAGTCTGTCACTGGTTGGTTAAATTAAGGGCACCATTTTTACCCAGTGCAAAAGCTGTTTTACTTTAACTCATGGTGACTGAAGAAAATTTAATTAAGAGTTTGATGAGTAGAAGAAGGCTTGTGAAATTTCTAAGTCTTATAGAAATTCCAGAAGATTTCTAAGGAAAATCAAATGCTTACTTTATTCACTGTTTTATATCAAAATGTATTGATAACATAAGTATTGACAATCATTAGTCTTATAAATCATAAGGCTAATTTTATATATTAAGTTTAATATCCTCTTTAGTAATTAGTTTAAATATAGCCTAGAGCTTAAAAATTTTCTTTTTTGAATTCATTTTAATATTTTTCACTTACGGTTGACATTCAGTATTAGTTTACATTATTTTCAGGTGTACAGCATAGTGGTTAGATATTTATATACCATATTTCCCCCAAATTAAGATCTAACCAGACAATCGGATCTAATGCGTCTTTTGGAACAAAAATTAATATAAGACCTGGTCTTATTTTACTATAATAAAAGACCAGGTCTTAAATAACATTATAATATAATATAATATCTGGTCTTATATTAATTTTTGCTCCAAAAGACGCATTGGAGCTGATTGTCCAGCTAGGTCTTATTGTCAGGGAAACACGGTATTATAATTTACAAAGTGATCTCCCCATAAATCTAGTACCTACCTGGCAACATACATAGTTATTACCGTATTGGCTATATTCCCTATGTTTTAGCTTACATCCCCATGACTTTTTTGCAACTACCAATTTGTATGTCTTAATTCCTTCACCTTTCCAACCAGATCCCAACTCCCCACCGATCTGGCAGCCATCAGTTTGTTCTCTGTATCTGTTTTGTTCTCTGAGTCTGTTTCTGTTTTGTTTGTTCATTAATTTTGTTCTCAAGAGTCCACATATAAGTGAAATCATATAGTATTTGTCTTTCTCTGCCTGACTTATAAAATATTTCTTATTATATATATTTTCATTAATCCACAATCTGTACAATTGCTTTTGAATGGATTGCCAATTTTGACATTACCATTTATTAAATAAACAATCCCTTTTCCATCTATAAAAATTCTGACGGGCTGAACAAGTAAATTTCTATGCACATATAGTATTGCAGAGATTACAAAGAATAAACTAGATTTTTAATATTTAATCCAATAAACTCCTATAAAGCTATTTTTTATGAAAAATGGTATGCCAAGTAGTTAATAAATTTGACAAAATACCATGTAAATCAGAACTACTTGACTTTACCAGAATTGGAACATTCAAGTAAAACACATACACCAGTACATAATACAATACTTAATATGTCAAGCCTTGAAATTAAAAGTTATAAAATGAAAAATATTAAAAATTAAAATGCTGGTTCAAATTCCTTAAAAATTATTATTTTTCACTATTCCACAAAAGTTAGACTCCAGGAAATGTTGAAAAAAATTGAGAGTTTTAAAATAGACTGCCATATACTAAAGATTACTGGCATATACTGCCTTACTAATGACTATTAATAGATCCTATGGCTTTTTTATTTTCCACATAACTTTTAAATGTTCTCTCTCACATTTTTGAACTAGAGTTTATAGCTCTAAATAAACTAGGAAGATAACTTACATAAATGATTTTATGATATCATTTCCTATTCCCTCATTAAATAAGACTGACATTATATCAAGTTAAGCTATTCTACCAACCCACTTATGTAAAATTTACCAAAATCAACCTTTTAAATAAAACGAAAACAAGACACTGTCACAGGTTAACTTTCCTGGGCTGCTTTTTATCGTGGAGAATAAAGATGTATACTTTAGGTTTTAGCTTCCAGTCCTGGCCCTATTAAGTTGATCTAATACCTTCCCTTAAGATTCAGCCATAAAACGAGGAAGCAGGGCTATATCCTTATGGTGTACTTTCAACTCAGAATTGTATTTCAAGCTTGTTTAGAATACTTGCTTCCAGAAAACAAGATGGGTAGAGGAAAAAAATACGTTGTTAAAATTATAGAACTGTATATATTTATGACAGCATTTTCACTAAAATTATATTATTTGCTACTCTTCAAGACTTTGTTTATTTTCTTGCAAACACATAGTTTATATTATGAAAAGATAATGATACTGTATATCCCAATATAAAAACTTAGTTGAAAATATAAAAAGATTCTTCCAAGTTCTGATGGATTTGTACTGATCCTTTGCCTCCCACCCTTGAAATGTTTTTATCTCTGCAATTTAAGAGCTAAGAAGCTCTGGAGGGAAAATGAGCAAGGAGTTGCACAGTTATTTTGTCAGATCCTAGTGATTAAATATTTATAGAGGAATAAGTGTTCTCAAAACCAACCATATTTGGAAGAGACTAGAGACAAAAAGATAAAAGTGCTAGGTAAGTTTTTCTTCTTTGAGAGAACAGAAAAAATGCACCATGAATATTCAACATTTTATTTTTTTATTATACTTCAATTTGTGTGGTTAAACAAGTCATAGCGAGGTATTTTTCAGTAAGCTGAATGTCTTCTCCTTTGGGTATTTTATTAACTGAGGGTTTTTTTCCTGGTATGCAGATATGTGCTTATGTAGTTTCACTAAAAGTTAATAGAAATGCTAGAACCAAGTATTTATGTTTATGAAGCTATTGAAGACCATCTACACATTTTCAGTGCCTTCCTAAACACATATTACTCTTCTGAAATTTAGTATCTGTGTTTCATATCATAATATATTGATTTATTTTCCTCACCAGACTAAAGTTAAAGCCAAGGAAAGCAAAAACTATATTACTTCATAGATGGTCACTATTTGAGCTGAACCTTCCTGCTATTTAACGTCAAAGTAGTGGTTCTGAGCTTTCAAATGTTTACATATTACCCAGTCATGTGTGACTTTGATATTGGATTGTTTGAAACTCATTCACTGGCATTTCGATTTGAACTTCTATATAATCTGAGCTAGAAGTATCTGCTTTGCCTTCAACAACTGAACTCCATTTGAACGTCATTAGCAGAATCTTTTTTTTTCTAAAACTATTTTATAAAAATAGCCACTAGAGTCTCTGATTTGTGCCCCAGTTTCCATAACGACATACTTAGTTGTATCTTTAAGAAGCTGTTTTACTGTGTTTACTACAGAAGGAGTCAGAAAAGGCTGGTTAGGGAAGTTGCAGTGTCCTTCTTCACATCTAGAAGCCACAGCCAGAATCAAATAATCAAACAAGTTTATGCTTTTGCTCACCACTTTTTTCTAGCCCAAGCTCAGAAACCTCTTGGTTTCTATTGCCTTACAAAAGTCATTCTGATAATCCAACTTAACAGAAGACAAATTTGTACCTAATTGAGCCGAATACTCAACTAGGAGCTATGACATTTGTGTGAAAATCAATGACATTAATATGTAATATTTGCTTACATGTGTCAGGCACTATGGTAATAACAGCTAATTTTCACAAAAAGATTTAAGTTAGGTACTGATATTCTGCTTGTGTCCTGATATAGAAACCAAAGTTTTGGACAGATTAAGTACAATGGCCAATATCCTCCAGCAGAGCCAAAGTCAAAGGAATTATTACAGAATACCAGTTCATTAAAGAAGTTTGAGACCTTAGTGTGCATAAAGAACTTTCTCCCACTGTCTTTCAACCTTCTTCTAGGGGCTAGTTCTTTCCCTGCCCCTAGATAAAACCTCAGGCAGCATCCACAGCTTTCTAATTCCCTTTAAGCAAAAGGAGAATTTTATTTCACTAATGCCCACTTCATGCAAAAGTCAAAACCTCTAAATTCCCAGAGAGGTAAAACATCTGCTTTTCCCACCTTGAGCCCGTATCAGGCTAAGAAACCTGTAGTGGTCATGGGATTAGGGCCTTTTTCTCCTCCCCCCTGCCCCTTTACTAGATTGTGTGACTCAATACAGGTCAGATGGTGGCAGGGGGAAGGAGGCAGGTGCCATTATCATATGGAGTCAGAGTCCTCTGGGTGACAGGACAACTCCTGATTGAAGGGAGAAGGAGCACATTTGCCAATTTCTCAACAGTTCATCCACTATGAATAATGGACTTCCTCTGACATGGAACCGTCTTCTCTCTGCTAGTGGCTTCCACTCACTTCCCTAAGTTTCCACAGGTCAACCTTTGGTCCCCTGGGGTAGAGAAACTTTCAAAGTGGCTTTAGGTCCACTCCTTCCCAAGAATTAGTAAAACATACACATCCTTGCCTAGCACAGATGTCACTGAAGTTTCCTCCCAACGCAGCTTTCTAGCTCTCTGTGCTCAGGCAGGGGCATCTCAGTGTCTCATCTTTCCAGGCATAATTAGTAATGTCCAAAACACCAAGAAACATTATCAGACACTATGAATGGACACTTTGAAGCTTCTCCACTTGATTTCAGCAGAGGGGAAAACAACCCCCCTTCATAAAGCATCCTCTTCCATTCCTCCATGGGAAAGGGATTTGGCCTGAACAAGCTTTCTCCAGATTTCACCATCATCATCAAAGCTCTAGCTACCCCTGATATGTCCTCATAGTAATGGATAAGCTCAGAAATGAAACGAGATTTTTACTATCTCCCTTCCAAGTTCCATGCAGGTGGTGTAGAGATGACTGGGGATGTGCCCAACAAAATTCGCACAGTTCCTGCATTCCGTAGTTCAAATTCTCCAATTTTAACACCCTGTTATGATATCGTAGAAAGAGGTTAAAGAGAAAGGAGAATTGTCCCAACTGTAACCTTGGAACTAGCTGATGAATAGGTTTATAGAATCAAATCTGCACAGACTATCCATCCAACCTAAGCAATCCCAAATATCACCTCATCAAGGGCTGAGAAGTTTTGACTCAAATTATTAATCTCCACCAGAAAAAGGGGTAGCAAATCTCCAATCTTTCAAAATCTCATGGACAGAAATATTCATAATCTAATCAGAGAAAATTTAATATTTTGCTCACTTTCATATATATTTACATAGATGTATATACATATACACTATAGCAATCCATATAAATAAAATGTGAGATATTTTATCAATAGTAGGCCATGGTTATAAGTTATCTGAAGTACTCAACAAAATAATAAAAATTCATCACAGATACCAAAGATTCCAGGAAATTCCAGTGAAATCAGGGAAAACAAGGCACGTCATAATGCTAAGAAGGGGCTCAGAATGAGCCAATTTAAATGGAGGAACTTAGCCAGATTGACTGAGACACAGGCAAACCAGATTAGAAATTAAAGGCTTATAATGTTATTTTTCTGTAGCCCAATAAGACTTTAAAAGTATTCATTCTTAAAAGTCTGGGCACACACACACACACACACACACACACACACACACACACACACACTGAATTTAACGTGTGGCATGCCATACTCATGTTTCGACACAAAAATATTTCACCTAAACAACATTTCAAATACAACTCAAGGTAACGTATTCACCACCCCATCCTGTTTAAAACTATATTTTACTACATTTGTGCTTCAGAAGAAAAAAATATGACTGAAGAAAAAATGTCGGCAGAAAAATCAAATATTCAGTAATGTATAAAGTTAGATAACTTACCCAGCCTCTAATCTAGAAGGATTCAAGGATTTCCTGATAAGGAGGAAAGAGTAAAACATGATCAGAATCACCTAAGAAATACCTTACCCCATCTCCACCTGGTCTACCTCAAGCCATTGGGGTGGGAAAGCAGATACAGTGTGAAAAATAGCTATATATTAATAGTGTATTCCCACTAATCAAACCATTGACTATCATTTAAGGTTGATGAAATTGATCTCCAAGTGTTAAGTGACTTGTTTTAGACCACACAATTAGTGAGCAAAGCTCCAACAAAAATCTTCAGATTCCTTTTACTCTAGCTTACATAAAACTGAAGTTGTATTAAAGTAGTTTAGTTTACAAGTTAGGCATTAAATTTGTTTTATATTACAGAAAAGCATCCTTCTCTCCCTTCACAACCACCCCCCGTCCCCCCCAAAAGGATCTCCTTACAAATACGTTACATTCACAGAACTGTTTGAGAGTGTTTTTGTGTGTGTGTGTGTGTTTTTTTTTTGTAAGATATGCACAGGGACAGGATTTTAACACAATTAGCAAACTTAACCTTAACTATCTTTTCGTATTAAAAATCAATGTTATCTCTAGATGTTAGGCAAGAAAGAGATAATGAAAACTTATTTTTAAATTTTTGAAAAGACTTATCCTACCATTTTTGTTAACCAGCCCTGTTTCAGCTGAATTGAATGATTCCATTAACTAAGTCTGCTTGTCTCATGAGAACCTACGTTTTACTCTCAATGGACTTCGATTTTTCACTAAGTCTAACTTCAGTTCATATTTATTCAACATGATAAAAGAGGACAGCTTGGAAGGATGAAATTATACCATGGACCCGCTAATTTAAAATATTTACTGTTTCTATGGGGTCAAATCTCCCCATTTTCCCCACAGCCCACTTCACACACCCACCCCTAAAAAATAAGTGGAGAGGGAACTATTTTGGAACTTCCAGTTCTCGGGGTGATGTCTAACTAAGCAAAAAAAACTTGCAAGCAACAGTGCTGACTGTGGATTCTTGCCTTAGAAACAGGCAGAGAGCTGAGGTCCTGCAGGGCGCAGGGGTGCGGTTGCCCTCTCCCATCCTGCACCAGCCTGCTCTGGCACAAGTGGGGTTTGCCCTGTGCCCCAGGTGCACCCTGGCGCTCCCTGCAGAACCCTAGGAAAGGACGTGTGAGACAGAGATACTCACTGTGGGGACAGAGCCAGAAGTGCAGCTTCCAGGAGCTGGGCCGCACATGAAAAGGTGCTGGCTCAGGTAGTAAATGGCCATCAACTGTGATTGGATGGCCATCAGCTGTGGCTAGTTGGCCGTCAGCTGTAACCAATGAGCCATTGGGCACTAATATAACTGCTGTGGCTACGCTAGCAGCAAATGAGGGCTAGCAAGAAGATGGTGGCTGAGCTAGCAAGGGCAGATTGCAGCTAGCCAGTGAGGTTGGTTAGCAGAGAGAAGTGGACGGCAGGTTGCGGATAGTGTGGCTCCTGCTTCCTATGTCTCCAACCCAACCGCCAGCAAGACTATAGTGGTATGATTCCCCTATCTATGGCTCCACTGGTGTTCCTTTTCGGCCTCACCATATCCTGCGTTCTTATGTGGGAAGTGGGACTAGAGACCTCACGTGATTCCCTGCATGACACTCACTCAGCCTGAGACGGAGAGGGAGGCAGAAACTTGCTAGTTCCTGGAGACAAGCAGGCTCGGCGCTCAGACAGGCAGTTCCCTCCGAGGGCACCTCTGGTTGAGCCTCCTACCTCTGGCTCTAGACCCCTGCACTTCGCCCACCCAACAAATGCCGGGTCCGGTGCTGCGCTGCCTCAGCCACCTGTTCCAGCCCCAATGAGCCTGCGCACCTCCACCTCTCCGCGAGGCTTCTTCATTCCTTCCCGGGATGGAGGACCTACCGCAGCCCTGGCCTCAGCAGGCCCCAGCACCTTTCCTGGCCAAGCTCGTCAGAGCCCCAAGATTCACGTCCCCTTGCAGGGGTCCCACAAGGGCCTCTGGTCAATGCTCGTCACCCAAACTCGATGCCCCAGAGCCCTAGCCCGTCATGGAACCAAGGTCCATTATACCTTCTAAGGCTGAGTTAAGAGACCAGCACATACTTTCCCACTTAAAATTGACTGAGTCAAACTTTTCACATCCTTCCCAACAGCTTTTTGCCTCGACCCTCTCTCCCCCACCTACACCCCAAAATAAACTACATAGAACAATAACGAAGGATACCACTGTATTCTTATCTCATTCTCTTATCTTTTTGAATTTTGTTCTTATTCTATTTTTCCCCTCCATTTCTTTTTCTTCCTAGCCATCCTTAGTGAGACACAAAGGCCAAAGCAACCATCGATGTGATCCCCCAACACCCATGATAGAAAAGCTTTCCGATCTAGTTTATTAAAAGTCTACGTGGGTTGTTTCTCTAACTTTTGAAAGTGTCAGAGGTGAAACTAATGAATGCTGAAAGCATAGCTTTCTTTTACACTTATTTCAATTTGTCTCTATTAAATTTCTCCTTTTCCGTCCACAACCCTCAATAAATAAAATCTTTTCAAGTAATAACAAAATTTTATCATCCATTGAATCTTAGCCAGAGTTTCTCAATCTCAGCACTACTGACATTTTGAGCAGGATAATTCTTGGTTTGTGTGGACTCTCCTGTGCATTGTAGGATTATTGACATCTGTGAACTCTACTGACTAGATACTAGTAGTAACAACCCAAAAGTTGTTACAATGTGAAATACCTCCATATACTACCAAAGGTTCTTTGGAGACTAACCATCTCCTCTTTCCCTGAAGAATGACTGATCTAAACCATTGGAGTACTTAATTCTACAAGTAAATTGGAAAAATCTACTTCTTTACATTATAAGTTATTCCTAGTATGTTTTGAGTGAATGACAAGGAATCACTTAGGGTTTTCCTGGGGCTATCATATATACTTTATCTATATTTTTCAAAACTGAAAGCAAATGGATTGCATGGTTATTTCTTTACTGGCATTTATGTTCTATTTCCTTCCCCTAAATAATAGGGAAACTGAAAAACAGACTCCAGGGGGTGGGGATAAAATTAATTGCCCTGTGTAAGGGAAAATGGATGGATACACTATAAGAGGATTATAGTATATAGGAAAATGCATTAAAAATTTATAGGGTAAATCTGTTAAAAATGAGAAAAAAATACAACACACTGTCTTTGACAAGTTTTCAGACCTAACTTCAGCTACAAAACCTATTTAATGAAAAGATGAGATATAGTAAATTAAAATACATATAATGTATTTTCTGATAAAAGGTCTAATGCCAGTTTCCTGGTCATGGAGGAAAAACTGCACTAAAATAATTATGTTAAATGTATTCATGTAATTTCTAAGAGATCTGTAGCAATGAAAAGCGTTGTCCATGTGAAACAAAGTTACTAAATAGCTAAAATAAAGGCATTCAATAAAGATTACAGCATTATCCGCATTAACTGGATTCTGTTTAGAGCTCTGGTTTTGACTCACCTCCAAGGATATCCCACAAAAACGCTCACGCTCACGCAGTGACATCACTTTACCATCCATAAATTCTTTGTGTGTCTTGCACTTTTTAAATTTCAGAGAACTTTCATATCTATTATCTCATTTATTGCTCATGGGTACCTGAAACAAGTGGGGGGAAAATCAGTCTTCCATTTTAGAAAAGGGCAAACTGAAGCTCTGAAACTGTTAATTCCTCCCCAACGACAGTCGGAAAACAAAGCAAGGACTCACACTTGTGTTTGAATCTACTTTCCTTACTTCCAAATTGACTTGTATAACTGGTATGCTTTTCTCTACTTCATTGACCTGGCTGACGCGTGGCAGTTGTTTACGGACTCTCCAAAACACACATTAGTCTCAACACACTTAATAAAAAAACTCTCTATTCCTTGTTGAGACTTGAAGACCCAGAAATTGATCAACGTGAATTCAAGCTTCAGACTAGAGCCAATGTACTCCGTAGCTTTGGGTAACTGTGGAATATCAGTTGTCTCATCACAACCCATACTTTCAAGAGTAAAAGAAGATACATGGAAAGTCTCTCCTGTTGATGGACCTGAAAACTACCTCATCAAGTGTACCCAAGATAATCTTAAGGATATAGAAATTTTCACTTTATTAATTTGAATCTACTAGATTTTTTAAGTAGCCCTTTCATTGAATTGTTTGTTTGTTTGTTTGTTTGTTTATTTCAATTACAGTTGACATTCAATATTTTATATTAGTTTCGGGTATACAGCATAGTGGTTAGACATTTAAATAATACCTAAGTATCAAATATAAAAATTAATTCAAAATAGATCACAAAACTAAATGTAAAATGTAAAACTATAAAATATCTAGAATAAAACAGTAGAAAACCTCTGTGACCATAGTTAATCAAAGATTTCTTAAGTATAACACCAAAAGCATAATCCACAAAAGAAAAAAGATAAATTGGACTTCATGAAATTAGGAAATTTTACTTTTTAAGACACTGTACCATCAGTGAAAAGGCATACACCAGATGGGAGAAAATATTTGAAAAATGTATATCTAATAAAGCATTTGTATCTAGAATATATAAAGAACCGTTAAAACTCAATGATATGGCAAGTAAGCACATGGAAAGACATTCAACATCATTAGTCATTAGGGAAATGCAATTAAAACCACAATGGAAATTACTAAACATGTATTAGAAGAGTGGCAATTAAAAGACTGACAAGGGACAAGTATTGGTGAGAATGTAAGACTCTTGCACAAAACTAATGAGATTGTAAAACGGCACATCTATTTTGTAAAACAGTTTGACACTTTCTTTAAAAAGTAAACATTCACCTACTATATGACTCAGGGATTCTTCACCTAGGTAGTTACACGAGAGAAATGAATGATATGTCCACACAAAGACATACATGATTGCTCGTAATAACTTTGTTTATAATAGACAAAACTGGAAATGACCTAAATGTCCATTAACAGATGTATTGAAACAAATTCTACACAGTGGACTACTACTCACCAATAAAAGGAGCTGTTGATACATGCTACAACATGGATGAATTTCAAAATAATTATGCTGCATGAAAGAAAGACAATACTTAATGTATACTATATAATTCAGTTTATAGAAAATCCTAGAAATTGCAAACTAATCTATAGTGATAGAACACAAATCTGCGGTATAGATAGGGAAGGAGAGATTATCAAGAGGCACAAGGAAACTTGGGCGGATGGATATGTTCATTATCTTGATGGTTCCATAGGGAAGTATTCATAAGTCAAACTCATCAAACCATACACTTTAAATATGTACAGTTTGTGTTAGGCGAATTATACCACAATAAAGTTGTAAAAAATAAAAGAAAGAATGAAACCGAGAGGAGCTTTGTATGGAACAATGGTGACTGACAATACGCCAGGTACTGGGAAAAGTGAGTTTAATTAATTCATCCATCTGCATCTAAGTTCCTCTAAAACTGTTTTAAATGAACAATCATATCTGACAAGAAGATCTGCTCAATGCTCTCAGTTATGGCTGCTCAGAACCAGAGATACTCTAGCCTACCAGTCATTCAACGCTAGCTAACCTTACTATGGTTATCAGAGAAATCTTACTATGGTTGTATCAAATTAGCCTTTGATATGCAAGCATTAAAACTACTAACTTAAAAAAAAAGGAAGAAGAAATCATTGGTGTCATGAAGAGCTAAAGTTTAAAGAAGACTTTAATAGTGTTTTAAGAACAAGACGTGGGTTAGGCAAATTGGGATTTTGATAGTTTATCTACCGTAAACAAGTTGAATGATGCTGCCAAATTTCATCTATGCTCCAGTCCTTCTGTCCCCTTATTATCTACTTCAAAGGATTTTTAAACCAATAAGTAAGATATCAAGGTAGTTTTAATCCTCTTTGGAGTTAAAAAAGAAAAGTCATGTCTTACTCCAGGCCCCTGTTGAATTACCCATTATAAAATCATGTCTAAAGGAACCATATTGCTTTAAGGATATTCACATACACACGGACTTGCACACACAAATACACACACACACCACATTATATTCAGACACAGACATCTTTAATGAGTGTACCATTTGGGGAGATTCTCCTAATACTCTTAGTAGGATGAGAATTTTGGAAAATAGAAAATTTGTGAACAATGATCATCTATTTCCATCACTTTCATCAAATTCTAAGTTAAATATGACATTAAGGATATTCGAGCCTAGAAGGAAACACTGTAAAAGAAAGTGGCAACTGAATTACCCTGCACATATTGAAGCATGTACATCCTGTGCCTCTAAGGAATGAAAAGAGGAAATATAGCTCAATTTACGGTCATACTCAAAATTTCTCAGGAAAAGCTCTTCAGAGACCCTTTCTTAGAAAGAAAAGGTTATCAATTTCAAGGCAATATTGAATCTGGGTCAAACAGAAAAATGTCACTATTCCATAGCAGAATATCCTCCTAGAATGTTGTCAGTGATCATAGAAAGCCTAAACTCTATACCAAGAAGCAAAAAACTATCTTGCAGACTGTGGAGCATGCCTGCCTAGTTTTCTTCCCGAAGTGAAACACTGATGTATCGCTCTCACTCTGATACTTCATAAATTCTAGAGGTTCAAAGAGAATTACTTTTCATTTCAATTTGCTGTTAACTCTATATGCAACTTGACTGAAATTTCAGGCTTCTATATCTCTCGCTTTTTATAAAACTGCAAAAGTCTGTCTATGAAATTAATACAAATTGTAAGCTATTTTCCACAATGTGGAAATTATATTAAGCTTATAAAAAGAGGAATTATGTCAATAACATTTAAAAGAGGTAGCCAAAGAGATATGACTTTTCAGGTGAGAAATACTAAAATGATATATTTTCAATATTTGTTTCATTGGAGGCTGTTTGAAATTTGTAGCTTGATGTAATTATCTTGAGTCACTGCAGTCTTACACTGATTGGCATGTCAAAAGCTCTGTGATAAAAGCCTTGTATGGTTTTCACTGAAGATTGTAAAGGGACGTACTTTTCAAAGATGAGATCATGCAGTCACACTGGGCATTATATTATGTGGCATTATAGCATCAGTTTATGAAGTATCATGTGAAAAATACCATGCCTTTAGGTAGCAGTAATCCAAGTTTTCCTATACACAGTATTAAATATAAGTGAGTTTTACTGAGCAGTAATCCTAATTATCTGTTTTTCATTCTGCAAGGAAAAATAATGGTTTATTCTTCAACAGGCCTTCTAAATTTACAGTTAGCTGACTGAAGTACATGCTAATGGAAATAAAACTGCAGCCCTGGGACATTCTAAAACATGACACATGAGGTTGCCAAGGTAACCCACCAGGAGGCTGTCTTGGCATCTTCTGGAATAAAAGGAAAGAAAACATTATAGTGAACAGACGGGGGATGGGATCTTCTGGGCCCAGTTATATAATAAAAGTGTTGCAAAAACTGCAGCTCCATGAAATTGGTTCCAAACAAAAAAAGGAACAAGGTATTTTTCACATTTCTAATGTTTAAATTGGGCAGGATTTATGATTCATTCACAAGAGTGGAATTTAAAACATTTTTTTAAAAACATGATTTAAATGTAATAATCTTTTTAAAGACACTCTGTGATAACATTTATCAATTTTTATACTCACAAAAAAAATTCAACAGGAGTATACAGCTAATATTCAAGGTGTAAAAGGGATACTAACTTTGTAATATTTTGCTATTTTTGGCAGGTCTTGGGAACAGAGCAGAACTTGCCTAAAAACATATTCTTAAGCTACAACATCCCAAGAGAACAATAAAAGAATAGGTGACACTCAGAATCATTTCACTTTAGCTCATTGTAATATTACATCTATTCCTCGCATTCTTTTAGAATTACAAAGTGGTCCTTTGATTTAGGAGTTGTTTCTTTCCATTTCACAATGCTGCTGTTTCTACTGAACACACACAGAAAGCTTTAGTTCCCTCTCTTTGAAAAGCTGATTCTCTCTAACATAAGGTTATTCTATAAATAGTCAGTGAATCTCCTTGGCCTGTCCTTAGGCTTTTCTCATTTCCCCTCCGTCCCTGAGGGTTGAATAAGAACTCTCTGAGCTGATGAAGGACAAACATGATGATAGGCTACTTTGGTGTGGTGTGTGACAGCTCTTATGGGTGACACAGCTGAGTTGCATTTACAAATTCTACATACATAAAAGCAAAAAGTTCCAATAAAAAGAGGAGAATTTAAAAAAAAAAATTATTTTAGATGTTTATAAACTTAGGAACTGCTTTTTTTCTTTACATAAAAACACAGAATTTGTGTCATTTGGAACATTGCCTGTAAAAAGGCAAAAAAAATTGGAATTGGAATCTTTGTGTGTCCTGGACAGCAGTAATCCAGTCAACTCAATTTTTTAAAAATCAAAGCTGATTATTTTATACTGTATATTTATTCATAATAATCAGTTATTTTGCTGTTTCGATGCAGTGACGATATTAAGGCACAACCTTCCTTTTAAGAGATTACTTTCATTTCAATACTTAAACAGCTACAAACCTCCATCACAACTTTTCAATCTTTTAATGTTTCTCATCACCTATAGACTAGGAGTTTCCTTATTGTAATTCACAGAGCCCTTCTCAATGAAGCCTCTAGATTTCAGCTTATACAGGGTAGGCTCCAGCCCCAAGAAATTTGCATTCTCTTTGAACATATGGGGACATTTATTTTTCTCTTTCTACGGTATGTCTACTTCCCTGGAAATCCGCTTCAACCAAGCTCACATGCCCCATATTCTGTGAAATGGTGCACTCTCCTCTTCTCCCCCAAGGAAAGTGTTGTTTTTGTGTGTGTGTGTGTGTTTTTGTTGTGTGTTTTTTGTTTTTTTTTTGCCCTTATTGCACTTTGTATTTATCTATGCAATATGTTTCACATCATGATGTGATTTAGAGCTCTAGCTTATGTGTGTGATATGCTTCTTGAAAACAGAGATATGTCTTGTTCACCATGGATCACGGGTGCCCACAAATTCTCCAGCACACAGTGGGCAATCAAAAAATGTTTGCTGAATATTGAATAAACTTCTTCAATGATAGTGTGAAGAAGTGCCAGGGTAAGCAATGGATCCACAACTAGTTGATTCCTGAACTTTCAGTGAGGTAGTAAAGTAGGTCTCAGGTCGAACCAAGGTATTGCAGGTGATTGTGACACCAGAGTTTGGGAAGTGTGACATACAATTTTAAAGAGTATTTCACATGCACTACAAGTTTTCTAACATAGGAAAAAAAAATGGTTGAATGGAGGAATAACCTGAAACTGGAGATACTTTCCGTTCAATGAACTAACTCATGTTGAGAAAATATAGTGTAATACACTATAAATCCTTACCATTGATTCTAAAATCTAATCTGTCTACACTTTTATTTTTAAAAACTGGTGTCTCTACCATTTTGAGGAGCAAGTTACAAGGCCATAAACTCGTAATCTCAATTAGGTAGCATGTTCTATCTTCTCAGGGTCAGAAGAACATCCATAATATCATCCTTTTAGCATTCAGACATGTCAGACCAAGCATCCCTATAGTCTCGCAGTGAGAGTCTTAGGATTCTTTCTTTGTATATGAGAGAAATGAGAGAAGAGTTTTAAAAATTAGTGTCAAGTAGGAAAAAAACTACTTCAGGGCTCATATCATGCAGCAAAGTCTCTGTTGCTTGGGAAATAAACACTGGGCAGCAATAAGTTACCACAATTATTGGCTATATTTCAAATTCTGAAATAAGTTCATTAAATCAAGCTATTGGAAGAGTCAGGAAATAGGTGCTTATATATTTTAGCTGATCTGGTCCTAAAATTACTCATTTTGCTACTATGTTCCAAGGGTCCCTAAGGAAATGCTAAGTGGGCTTGCCTCTAGTCTCCTCTCCCTACTTTGTTTTAGGGATTATAACTGGTCTCTCAACCGTACACACAGTATATGATGTTGAGCTCTGTATACTCGTAGTCACCGTCTATACCAATTTCTCAGTAAGAATGAGCTAATACATAGAAACCTGTGATACCCACTCCATCTCACGTTTCAGTACCAGGTCTCAAATAGGGAAGGAACATCTCTCCCTGAATCACACCTTCCCTGTTGGTTTCTGATGTCCTGTCTTGCCCTAACTCTTTTTATCACCTTCAGATGCTAAACAGCACAACTTGTACACTCCCATCCCAATCCCAATCACTGACCAGAATTCTTTCATGGTGGGCAGATCACTGGACCAGGATGCCACCAAATTTCAAATTGTGCCAGCTAGACTTCTCATGTTGCTGAACCCAAGTGAAGCATAGGGCTCTATCATCTATCCACAATCACCATATCCATGACTGTTCTCTCTAAGCCATTCAGATGATACGCAGATAATTATTTACCACAAGATCCAGCTCTGTAGCTGTCATATCCCTGGCCCCAACAAACTGGATTATTACTTTCTCCACTTTTCATCAGTCTGAAATGGTAGGGCTTCAGCATATGTTACTACTAAGTTCGCAAGTGCTAGGATATGATTGGGTCCTGATGAACTCATGAGTTCACTGGGAAAATAATGCATTATCTGTTACTGAGAGCCCCAAAGTCCTAACTCTTGTTGGGAAATAAACAGTCACATTATTTAAGTACAGAATCACTTCATTTTAAAGGCAGTTTTTGCCTGTACATTAAAAACGTTCATTCTACGCTCCTTTAGAAATTCATAGATTATTTACCAAAAAAATGTACCGTAGAGAAGAGTTTCTCCTCAGAGGGGAAGAAGCATCCTTTCTAAAGGAAAACACACCTAGAAATTAATAGAATATAAAATAAGAATTGGTCCAATTTTGGTTGATTTTGGTTGGTTATTGTTGTTTTGCACTTTTTAAAAACTTTATTTATAACTTTCTCATATGAGTTTTTCAATTGAGCTGGTTGGTTGAAGTAAGTTGTAATATTGTAATATTATCCGACTAAATTGGAAACAAGAACAACCGAGAGAAGAGAAATGGAAGAAACAGGAGACAAGAAACTATGTCATAATTAAAAATAAATTTTTCCTGACAACTTTCTCCAAGAGGCTTTAAAATCTGAAAAATAAGAGAGCCTAGAGTCAGAGGACATGCAGATTCTCAAAAGGATGATATTTCTCTATTTTATAGATTTCAGGAAATCATGGGAGAAAAGCAGCTCTGATAAAAGCAGACAGAGCAACTTTATTTGCTTTCCTTCCTCGCTCTACTTCTATGGTCCTCTGAAGGCTAATAATGCAAAATGCTGTAACCTCCCCGTCTGCTTTGCTTCTAGAGCAATAACACTAAAGGATAAGTGTGCATAGAAATGAATCCTATGGAACATCAATTTCCATTTGTAAACTTCACTAGAATTTGACAATTATTCCAGTAATTAGTTGAAGATACGGAAAAAGATCTTTAGCAACTTTGCCTGAGTGAAGATTAAGAATTAAAACCAATGATGTAAAGGAACAAGACAAACAAATAAAGAAACAAAAATTCATAGACACAGACAATAGTATAGTGGATACCAGAGGGTAAAGGAGGAGGGGGGTGGTAGATGAGGGTAAAAGGGATCAAATATATGGTGATGGAAGGAGAACTGACTCTGGGTGGTGAACACACAATGTGATACATAGATGATGTAATACAGAATTGCACACCTGAAACTTAGTAACTTTACTAACCATTGTCACCCCAATAAACTTTAATTTAAAAAAAAATTGCTGTAAAGTTTTGGTATCATAACTAAATTATTTCTCCATAGTAGCTACATAAATATATTTCTAAGTGTTCATTTAGTGACAAAAATATTAGCAAAAGAAAAATTAAGTATCTTTAGTTCCTAATTAAAAAGCAATGTAAAACTTGCTACCAAATGTGATACTAAGGAGAAATATAAAAGTGTGTGTGTTCATTAGTAGTAGTAGTAATAGTAGTAGTGCCGTGTTTCCCTGAAAATAAGACCTAGCCGGACAATCACCTCTAATGCGTCTTTTGGAGCAAAAATTAATGTAAGACCTGGTATTATATATTATATTATATTATATTATATTATATTATTATATTATATTATATTATATTATTATATTATATTATTACATTTATCATATTATATTATACCGGGTCCTATAGCAAAATAAGACTGGGTCTTATATTAATTTTGGCTCCAAAAGAGGCATTAGAGCTGATTGTCTGACTAGGTCTTATTTGGGGGGAAACACAGTAGTAGTAGTGAGGCAGTGATTACAGTTACTGATATCATGCCCCAAATAGAATTTGGTGAAAAAAAACCCTCAAAAGCAAATATCAAACTTATATATTGAACCTTATTAATAAAGGATCATTTTAACTACTATTTACAAAGCAGTGTGTGCCACTCACTGTGCTAAGCATTGTAATTATAGTATTGCATTCAATCCTCATAAAATCCTGTGAGGTAGACACTGCAAGGGAAAAATTAATAGCTATATCTGTGCTTTTTTTTTTCTTCTCTAGTTTTAGGAATGCCAGAGGATTTGACCCTTGGTCAACTCTCCTAGCAATATATTTCACAAAATTTATAGAAAAATAGGATACCAGATAGAAGATAAATGATAATCCAGCCAAGAACTATGTATTGGACCAAACATTTGCTTTATTGTCCACAGTAAGTGATAAATTATCTATATTGATAAGAAGCAACTTTTCTGAATTTGGGGGGTAATTATGAGCACCTGAAGTGACTCTGTGTCTAATTAAACAGCTAAAGGGATCTCAGCACTGACTACTTCTCTAAGCCTGGGTTGTCCAGCACCTTATGATCACACTTTCTCAAGTATGACGGCCTGGGACATCTAAAGCAGTGCATGTCAACTCATCATGGAGACTACATAGCCTCTGCTATGATGTTGCTGTGTGTGCTGTGCTATTTCCTTCCTGTCCTTCATTAAAGCTAAAAAGTTTGGTGCTGGATAAAAGAGACTGTGTCCCACGAGCTTGATGGCCAATCCAAACCATAGACCATTACTGCTAGTATGACAGAGAGGGTTTGTAAAGACTATTTACCATCTCTGTTTGCAAATAAAAAATGTAGGTTGAGAGATTAAGTTGTGGTAAGTGGCCAAGCCAACACTGCAATTGTCTGACATCACAGACTGTGCTTTTGAATACTACATATTTTGTCCAGATTGCTTCCTGTTGTCTTACCAAGTCCAATAATGAGACTCTCAATTGTTGGTTACTAATGACTTTATCATATAACTGCAGTTTGATAGTTGATATATAATCTAATTATAGTATCAATGGATGAAACTCATCAGTGCACTGCTGGAAATCTATCTGATATCTACCCCTCAGCTCTTCCTGATTTATTTCCTTCTACTACATATTCAAACTATCACCGAAGTCCCATGTTTTCCTTGAATTTCTCTCCAGGAACACGGGAGAGTATATCAACATTTTTTCCAAATTTATTTACATTGGTATCTATAACTATTTTCCTGATTTCTTCCAAAATGCAGCAATACCCCAGATTATTAAGTTTCTTTTTTTTACATGAGATAAGCAACACTTTATTGTAAAATAGGCTTTATGTTAGATGCTTTTGCCCAACTATATGCTAATGTAAATGTTCTGAGCACATCTAAGGTAGGCTAGGCTAAACTATGATGTTTGGTTGTTTAAATGCATTTTCAACTTACGATATTTTCCACTTAAACCCATCGAGGAGCATCTGTAATTCCAAAATTGTATTGAATGTTAGTATTAGTTACTTGCCCGAATACTCTTTTATGTGACTATTCTCATCCACGTTATCACAGTCTACAACTACTTTAAAGGTAGGGACCAACTACCTTTGCCAATGTTTTCAGCCAATGTTTTCTTCTGTGTGTCCTGATGTCATAATTGTTTAACAGTGATAAATATTATAATAAGAGATCATTAATACACATATGTGGTATGCAGAGCTTTATTGCATGAATAAATAGACATACTAAATTTAACTTAGATTACTGTTTTTATAGAACACCCAAAGAAAAAGCTGAAATGTATGAACCTGGATTTATGCTAGAGGGTTCCAGGAGGAAGAAATTTCATCTGAGTTGCAATTTTGTATTAGTCTTAGTTGTAGAAAAACTTTATTCCTTTTTGCTATTATTTTTAAAGAAGGGATACATTTTATTACAAAACCTACACAAACTTAATCATTAGAAGAAAAGTTATTTTATTTTCTAGCCTAACCTTAAAATAATAACTGAATCACCTGACTCTGCTTTATATAAAATCGTATAAGAAAATCACTTTTCATTTTTGTGGGTCCAATTTATAACTGGCCTTTGCATTTTTTATGTTAACCTGTTAGGGTTCTTTTACCCTCCAAATTCAGGAAACACAATTATCTCTTTAGCATCGCAATGGATCACATTAGGTTCCTGTAGCATACATAGTCAGTGATGACAGGATACTTTCCAGAGATACTCACAAATACAGAAAATTTTCAAAGGATATACATTATGGATAATAAAGATTTTCTCCTAACAAAATTATTATTTTTATTCTAAAAATATAAGGCAATACAGACTCATTAATGTTATATATTACACTCACTAGTTTATCCAAGAATTCTATTAGCTTACTTAAAATTCTATTGTCTTCCCCTAGTTTTTTTTGCACAATTGTTCTTTTTATATATCTAAGTGAAGATGTATATTTTTACGTTACATATATATGTATGTGTGTATATATGTATATATGTCTGTATCTATAGATATCTATATATAAATATATACATATATATTTAATCTATGGCAATTGTCCTAGTCCAGGTGACTTATCCAACAAACATTTATTTCTCACAGTTCTGGAGGCTCGGAAGTCCAAGAACAAGATGCCAGAAGATTTGGTGTCTAGTGAGAGTCCTCTTCCTAATTCACAGAACGGGTAGGGAAATCTCTGCAGGCACTAACCCCATTCATGACGGCTCCACCCTCATGACGTAATCACTTCTGAAAGGCCCCACCTTTACATACCATCACATTGGGGATTAGGATTCAACATATAAACTTGGAAGTGACACATTTAGTCTGTAGCAGTAAATTATTGAAAGTATAATTATTTTTCAAAATTCCTTTGAAAGGAAGTTTAATACGTTTCAATGCGATCTTCTTATAGGTCTTACAAAGAATCTATTGTAACTCTACTTTCACAGAGAATAAAGTACGACTCAGAGAAGTTAAATTAGTGAATAACACAGCATAGATTTAAACCAAGTCTATGTGATATTACAAGTTATATTTTATTTCCGATGCTTAATTTTTATATTATTATAAAAGTAATTCACATTCATTGCAAACCATGTTAATAAACTGTCACACAGAAATAATACCTGTTTATATTTATATAACACCTATTTATACTCAATGAGTAGAAATTCTTCCAGTTATATTTATGCATATACACATGTATTGAACAGAATATATAATCATGATATACCTAACATTGACATATTTTTATACATGTATATATATTCATAGGCAGATGTGTTATAGTCTTAATATATTTTTAAGATTTTTGTATACCAAATATTATATTCAGTATTTCAATTTATGAGTTAGTGAGCTTTTTTATATTATCATTAAATATTCTTCTGTTACATCACTTTTAATGGTTGTATAATACTACCTTATAATACTTTACAATGTAATAATGTTATTAACTTAAAATTTACAACCCATGTTGTCAAGTATTTAGATCATCCAGCAATATGAAATTGGCCAAATTGTTTTTGAAGTTGGCTATGTTCATGGCTTTCCTTTCACAACCACCAGCCCCACCCTCATTCATTCCTCAACTCTGAGCAATTTTTTTATTAAAACATAATTGATATACAATATTATGTTAGTTTCAAGTGCACAACATAGTGAATCAACATGTATATACCTTACAGTGCGATCATCATATTAAGTCTAGCAATTTGAATTATGTTGTCTACCACTCAATGTTACCACTGCTCTTGCCAAACCAACTTACAACCTTCCTGTTGCTAAATATAATCGCTATGTGTCATTGTTCTTCACTAACTGATCTGCAGGGGGTGACACTGTAGACAACTTTCTTCTTTTCTTCTCTTGGCTTATATAAGCCCAGATTCACTTCTTTTCACCCAGTGATTTCTCGTATCTTTCCAATCTCAGCTTAAAAGCTACCTCCCCAAAGAGATCCTCCCAAAGCATCCTCTCTAAATAATTTCCCCACTATTTTACATCCTGGACATTGTTCATTTAGAAAATTGTGAACACAAGTTGTTCTTTAAAAACAAAACAAAAACTTTGTTTATTCAATAGATGGAAAACACTAAAGTGCAAGAAAACTTCCTATTTTATTTAGCAATGTAAACCTATTATACATCACGTTGCTTGGCTGTAATCTGTGCTGAATAGTGAATGGAACTTTCCTTCCTCCCCTCATTCCTGATGGGGGGAGAAGGGCTTTCTTTGGAACTCTGTCACTGACAGGCATACAGGTGCTGTCTGATCTGAAGGAATGCTGTAAGATTTGTAGAATTCAAGAAAAGATATTCTAAGGTGGTAGCATCTAAAAGAAAACAATGTGTCTCTTAAGTAAAAGAAGTTATCCCTTTTTATACTCATGAAACCCTTGTTGATGAAGCCCATTAAAACTCTTTGTCACTGGGTATAATCATGAGCTATTTAGTCAACCTGCCCCAGGACAGATTTTGATCAGGAATGACAGACATCTCACCCGGATTAATAACTGGAGACTCTTCATTAAAAAAAAAAAATTAAAAAATGATGCTAAGGAAATGTCATAAATTCACACGTTCTTAGGTTTCACCTTTAAAAGTAGATGATTCTTTGGTTCTTGAAAATTCAATTATATACCTCAAAAAGGACAATTGCTATTACAATACTTTCATTCTTGAAGATTAATTACTTTCCTCTAGTTTTGTTCCTTCAGTTGAGTTTCCTGTAGCAGGCATTTGCTGGCATTCCACTGTCAGCATTTTTAAACATTGATCTCAATTATATATAAATTTCTGCATCCTTATTTTCAAACTAGTGTGTTAGAAGTATAAATCAATGCTTCTATGAATCCTTGAATATTTAAACGTGCTTCTGTACGTTCAAGTTTCAGTTTTGTCTCCTGATAAGGAAACGTGCTTGATTTGATTCTTAATCTTAGAGAACTGACTGAAGCTGATTTCTTGGTTTAAATAATATTTTAAAGGCCATTTTTTTCAATGTTGAATAGCTCCCACATAATAAAAGAAGAAAAGCAATCTCTGTGCAACCCATCATTCATCCACTTCCTCTCCAGTTCTCTCTTTTCCCCCGTCCACATTGCCTATAGTATGAATTGTATTCTGAACACAAACCAACCTCTTTATCAAACTCATGACCTGGCAGCAGAGCACAGCACAGGGCAGAAGCAGCCCCAGAATATGTTCATTTAACCAAGATTCTTTTCTTTTTTTTTTTTTTTAAATGGAGCTATCTGTCCTTTCAAAGATAGTAGTATACTCCTAAAATCACTGAATTCCTGAGATTTTTATATTAAACCACATAGTGATAGTCCTAATTCAATCATATTCTTGTCATGTATGGCTTACTTTAAGAAGATAAGTAGATTGCAGCTGCGAGAGGTTTCTTCATTAGTTCTTCTTGGAATACATAATACATTTACGTTGTCCAAAATATATTTGGTTCGTAACAATATGTCTTGTAAAAAAAAATTTTATCAATACGGGCAAACAGTTAATTCATGATTATATCTCAATGAAGAGTCGTTACCTTATGCCTGAACAAGGGACCAACACATATTCAGCATCAGAAATGATGTTGTCAGAGCATGAGGTTTCATGGTGATTGCTGGAGACTTACAAGTCACAGTACTTATTAAGATGTTGACAATTTAAATAGAGAGTCAAACCAAAAAACACACGAGGCAAAATAGGCATTTTTAGAAGTGTGAATCTGATTTCTTGAGTAATAGTAAAAGCTGCTTCTAGTAGAGATTTATATGGGACATAGATTCATTCAACAAATATGTGCAGAGCCCTACTGATGAGATAAACGGCTCTGGGTTCTGGGAATAAGAAGATGAGCTAGGCACAGTAAGAGCCTGTGCTTCTGGAACTTGTACTCTACTGTGGAGGAAGTGGAAGCCAACAAGCACTCACCAATATAAACCAAATGAAAATATCACCAATGACCAGTTCCAAAAAGCTAGTAGACACCAGGTGATGTCACACTCAATGAGTGGTAACATTCTAGACTGAGTGGTCAGAGAAAGCCTTTCTGAGAAGATGACATTTACTTTGACGTGGTGTTGATAAGAGAAGCAGGAAGAGGGAATAACTACTTCAAAGGCTAAAACTGAGAGTAAATATAGAGTATGGCCGGGGCATGGGAGCAAGGGGTAAAATCATAGGAAATAATTAACGGGGAAACTCATGTTAGTCTGAAGACCCTGGTGAGGAGATTGGTCTTTATTCCGAAAGTATTGGGGAATTATCCAAATGTTACAAGCAGCAGAGGAGGGATGTGTTTGGAGAACGTGGACCCAGTTGTACTTTAAAAAGATCAATCTCTGAAACACAATAGATGATTTCAATAGGATTCTTACTAGATTCTTACTTTTGATCAAGAATTTCCCGAATGTATGCGTGGAGGACATATGCTAAGGTGGCTTCCTGAGTCAAATCCTTGTACAATCCCCTCCTTTTGAGTATAAGCAGAACCTGTGGCTTATTTCCAACCAAGGGAAACCAACAGAATATGGCAAAGGTGATGGGATGTCACTCATATGATTGATGGCCTGAAGTTATGTAAGACTGTATTGCATTAGCTCGCTGACTGGAGGGATGCTCTCCTGCCTTGAAAAAGGACACTGCCATGATATGAGCCTCCCAACATAATGGCAGGGAACTGCCGCTGGCTAGGATGTAAGGGCAGCTTCTGGCCAGCAGCTAGTAGGAAGCTGGAGCATCAGTCATACAGCCACGGGGATATGGATCCTGCCCACGACCTGAATGAGCCTGGAAGTAGATTCCTCCCTAGACAAGTCTCCAGAGGGGAATGCAGCTCAACCAATTCCTTGATTGTAGCCTTGTGAGACCCCGAGCTGAGGAACTGGGTAAGCCATGCATGGACTCCTGGCCATGGAAACTGTGAGATAACTGTTTGGCCAACCCTGTCTCCTTATAAAGGTGACACTCATTCATTTCTCTGTCCTTCTTTTCATGTTTATACCCTACTTAATATTAATATCCCATCCCTCCACCTATTGACTCAGTTTCGCAAATACATAATGAACTTGTTCCACGTGTGTTATGCACTGTTGATGCAGAAATGAGTAATACACAATGCTTGGTCTTGAAGAGCCCACAGTAGATGGGAAAACAGACATATTTACAGAGATAGATGGTAAGACCCATGTTAGGAATAAGAACAAATTGCTATGGGAGCACCAAGAGGGAGTCAGAGCCTGGGAAACGCACTGTCAGTGGAATTTTACTAGAATAATCGAGTCCATATTAGTTTACTTCTTCTGTGAACTCATGTTGCCTTCATTTTGCCACTTAATACTATACTGTCTTTTTTGTTGTTGTTATTATTCAGTGGTTTCGTGAATGTGTATCTCTTTTCCCAACTGAATTTTCAGCCTGTGCTGGGTGAGGAATGTGATTTTCTTTTCTTTTGTATTTCCCCAAGCATCTACCACGATGCATCACACTTATTAGAAGATCAAATAATGCTCAGAATTATCTGTCTATTCTTCTAGATGGTAAACTCCTTAAGAGTAGGACCTATTTATTTATTTTATGAGGAAACGTAAAGTTTAAGAAGCATAGTAATTACTATGAGTCCTATATTTGCATAGGCATCCATTTCATTCAGACACTCCATCTGAGTTTTAGCACATTTTGCTCCGCCAGAAATTTCCATTTACTTCTGTCCACTGAAACTCATGTATAAATTCTGTCAACAAGAGAAATAAATGATAAAGCAAACCTCTCTTCGCATCTGTTTAATATTTGTCCCTTCCCCTTCATTAAAATGAGAGCAACCACATCATAGGCAAGTGAGGAGAATTAAATATACCAACAAATAAGTTTAAGTCATTTTTAATACAGCTAAATATACATTTGACCAAGGCTTAATTGAATCATATCAGGCATTATAATTCATTGTAATGTTTTCATTTTTAATGTTTTTATTCTGTCATCTAAAAGTAGTTCTAACTATATACTAGTCTCTTATTACTACTTTCATAATAAAGTTCCCCCAAATAGGATTTGTCATATAAGATTTGGCACCATAGCTAATTTACTGCAGCACATATTTTTAATCACTTGCATACAAGGTAGAATTCTATACTATCTTTTAAGTAAGTTTTCCATAAAAAGATAATAAAAGCAATTTAAATATCTATAATTTAACACCTTCGGTTGCTTAATACACATAGAATACAAAACTAGCTAATAGTGTGATATTATTTCTTTTGCAGTAGTTTAGTATTTTACATGCTCTAATTCCAACTGTGCTTAATCCATACATCGCAAAAAAGAAACACTATAATTATTACAGTAAAAGACTCTAAAAACTGAATATTAAACATAATATGTCACTTTCTTCTATTATATTCCTTCCCTACCATGCTACAGCCATTGTATATCTATTTTTATTTAGCATTAAGAATCATTTTAATACATAATGTATTTTCCATTTTTATAAATCAAAGGAGTTAGGTAATATGATAGGAGCACATTGAACTCTCTTTATCCTTAGAGTAGGGAGAATAAAAAGGGCACTAGAAAGTGTATTTGAGTATCTACTCTATAAAAGACTGCACATTCTAAGTATAAATACCAGATTTCAATTATCTTGCTTTAAGTATTCCTATTCTCACTGTTCTATAACATATTTAAGGTGGCCCCATCTTCTACATCTTTCCTACTTTTTTTTTCTTAGCATCATCCTACTTTTACTATCCTTCCTATCTAGCTCAGATCACATTGTCTATTATTTCAAATACTCTCATTGATAACTATCCTTGCCATCTTCTTTGGCTGTTCTTCCCACCTGTTTGCCAAAATCCCAACAGGTATCCACCATCTGTAAGCATGCTTCTAGGTTGCTAAAGTCTGCTGGAAAAAAATAATAATAATAACCAACAATAGTGAGGCAGATTAAAACTTTCCAATTTCACTGATTCCAATAATGCCTAACACATTTCGGAATACATCACTAGTCAAAAACAAATTAGGGGAGGGAAGGGAGGTATAGGAGAAAAAACAAACAAACACTAAGCTCCTATCTTGTATAATTAGCTCTATGGAAGTTATCGGATTGTCAAATTTTAGAACATTAAATTTAATTTTCTCATGAAAAGCTGATTTGTTTACAGGAGCTGTACAAATCAGTCTATCAAGAGGCCAGATAACGATAAGCACAGATAGACTTTACGATGACTCACTCTCTGTTTCAAATGATAACCATTTGCAAAGACTGCTCTTAAACAACACTCAATTTATTTTATTGGTATAAATTGAATGTGGTTTTTCCTTATGAATCCAATCTGCCAAAAAACGAATCTAAAATTCCTCTTGCTGCTTTTTTATTTAACTCAAGGACACCTAATGTCATAATTCTGCCCCTAAGCATACGAGACATGGTTGAAGGTAGGAACCTGACAATTTTTTTCTCATTCATTACTTATTGTTTCATTCTCCATAGCCTTATCTGTGAAGCAGTGATAAAATTTAGCTCATCTATCAGCTCCTTGTGCAATAATGTTACTCACTCTTATGTGGAAAAAAAGGAGTTTTAAAAAATTATCCCTTCATAATTACAATGAATTCCTAAGCTCTTTCAACAGCTGTATCTAAATCTAAACTTTCAGTACATATTTTTATTATTTAAAATAATTCTTTCTTTGAGATCTATGGTTAAAGGATCTCATTCTGTTTTCAATACATATTTTAAATGTTATTTAATGTGTATACCACCAAGCAGAAAATAAAAAGATCTATTTTTTTAACAAAGAACAAATGACTAAGATGAAAATTAGTCTTCTACCTGTCATAATAATTGACTATTTAAGAAAAAAACATTAAGAAGCTGGATTGTTTATTGATTTTTCTTTGTGTTCAACTTTAACATACTTTATTTAGAAATTCAGTTCTAGCTATCTACTTGTCAAAGTCAAGGTTTAAAAGCTTAGCTTAATATCTCTTCCACTGCTCATTCCTGTTGATGATTTTCCTCTGAATCACATTTTCATTCTCCCTGATCTCTTGTCTTTTTATTCAAGGTACTTTTTTAATAGTTTCCCTCCTCCTCCCCACGTCCTTCCCCAACCCCACCTCACACATTCAAGCAGCCTGTAACAGCTCTTATTTCACCCACAAACATCTCTGGCATCAGTCATCTTTTTTCCATGTCAACTACTACAAACCTGGTTTGTGTGTTCAATACCTCTGAAGTGGCAAAGCTTAATAACCATTAACTGATTTCCTTTTCTAATCCAGTTGTTCCTAGCTTTTGGAGAGTTTCAGAATCCTTTGAAAATCTAATGATAGCTTTAGATCCTCTTGCCAGAATATTCCATACACACAAAATTCACCATACCATTCCAGATGATTAGCAGAATTACACAAGCCAGACCACAAGTATTACTTTAAATATTTGCTCGTTTCCCCCACTTTCAATCTGCCACTTTAATCCCTCTAATGTATTAAGAAATCATGTTAATTCCATCAGAAAACTTGTTTATCCCCACTATTTGATGAAATAAATCTAAATCTTTATTCAGGACTCAAAATTCTAAAAGCCACAGCTTTAATTTGGGGGACCCTCACAATTACTTCACTCTGTGGAGCCTACAGGCTAACCCAAACTGATATTCACCAAACTTCCTTCCATGCTGTCTTTCCTTTGCTGATTTCCTCTGCTTAAATGCTCTCGATACCAATTAAAATATACCAATGCCTAGGTTCCAAACCAAGAAATTCTGAATTAGTCAGTTTGGGGTACAGCAGGAGCATCAGGGTGTAAAAGCTTCCCAGTATCTCGAATGTATAGCAAAGTTTGAAAATCACTGATGCAGGCTATCTGTCTCACAGCCTAATCTCTTAGATCTTTAACCATTTTAATAATCTTTACTTCCAGCCACATCTCAGAAGATATCATTAGGATATCATTAGATATCATTACAACCAAATGAAAGTCAATGCTTTCTGAAATAGAACACAAAAAGCACGAGCTACAAAGGGAGAGATTGTTTAATTAGACTTGATTCAAATGAAGAATTTACATTCATCAAAAGACTACAAACTGGAAGAAGATATTTAATATATGTATCAGGCAAAGTACTCATATGCATAATATATTATATTAAAAACTCCCACAAATTAGTAAGAAAATGGCAAGAAAAAAATTTTGAATGTGCAAAAGTCTTCAACAGGCATTTCATTAACGATACTACCCTTATCTAAGTGACCAACGATAAAATAAAGATGTGCCCATAATCAGGACTCATAAGGGGCATGCAAGTACAAAGATACAATAGTAGGATACATCAAGAAGGTTGAGTACATAGACTGACCGCATAAAGTGGTGGCGAGCAAGTTCAGAACTGGTGTTCTCTCACACTGCTCAGACACACAGAAAACCACTTTGGAAAACCATTTGGCAGCAGCATCTATGAAAGCTGAACATACCTAAATATATACCTCCTTATGACCTGCTAGCCACTCTACCCTTAGGTATCATCCCCAAAGTGATATTTACACAGACAAGTAAATACAGCATTATTTAATATAGCCCCCAAATGGTAAACATACCAAATTTCATTGTACAGTAATTAGACAGGTAAGTTATCATGTTTACTAATAAAAAATAACATTGAAATCTTCTCATAATCTTAGGGGAGCTCCCTAGCACATAAAAAATTTATTTTCTCTTGCTGATTTCAAGATTTTCTCTTTGTCTTTGACTTTAACAGTTATAATGTTTCTCTTGGTGTTGACCTCTTTGGGTTCATTCTACTAGGACTTTTTTGTGCTTCCTGAAGTTTGATGTCCAGTTCCTTACTCAGATTTGGGAAATCTTCAGCCATTATTTTCTCTCTCTCTCTCTCTCTCTCTCTCGCTCTCTCGCTCTCTCTCTCCCTGGCCGCCTTCTGGAACTCCTATAATGTATATATTGGCTGCTTAATGGTGTTCTGTAAATCCTTTAGTCTTTCTTCTCTTTTCTACATTCCTCCCTTTTTTTTTTTTTTTTTTTTTTTGCTCCTCTGACTCAAAATTTCAAATAACCTGTCATTGAGTTCATTGATTTTATTTTTTTCCTGCTTGACCAAATCTGCTGTTAAACTCCTCTACTGAATTTTTTTTCAATTCCGTTATTGTATTCTCAGCTCCAGGATTTCTGTTTGGTTCTTTTTTATACTTTCTGTCTCCATTGGTATTTTCATTTTGTTCCTGCATTTTCCTGATTTTGTTTAGTTATCTACCTGTGTTCTCGTTATAGATCATTGACCTCTTTTAACACAATTATTTTGAATTTTTTCAAGTTATTCATAGATCGCCATTCCTTTAGATTTCTTTTATTCCTTTGAGTAGACCGTATTTCCTTGTTGCTTTGTGTCCCCGTGATTTTTTTTTTTTCTTTTTCTGAGTTTTTGCATTTGAATAAACAGCACTTCTAACAGTCTGTATGGGCTGGCTTTATACAGGGAAAGACTTCCACCAATTAACCCAGCTAGAGATTCTGATGGCCTCTAAAACCTTTTTCAGGGGGATGCAACTTCTCCAGGTTTGCACATGTTAATTTCCCAATTAGAAAGTTTCTCGTTTCTTTTTCAGGAGCTCATAATCTCTTGCGCCCTCTGGTGTTTGTTTGCCATACTACAGGTTCTGTGGTACTACAGCAGCATGTGGTCCGGCTCTGTTTTGTTCTCATTGACCTCCAGGCTTCCGAAGTATCATAGATCCTTGTCAGGGCCTCCAAGTCAGGCCAAACAGAAACCAGTTCCTTGGGCAGCCCTTCATAAAGCTGAATGAATGCTTCACTCTTCTCCCTCCCTCACAGGAAGCCATGAGTTGGATGCATTCTCCTGATAGCACCAAGTCATAACGCCTCTGTCTGCAGCACTGCAGTTCACCTGGTGTGAAAGCAAGCTACCCACATTCTCTTACTTTCAGCAGTCCCCGTGCATCCAAACTATGCTACTTCCAACTATGCCACTGCACTGCTCCAAGTCAGATGAGAAAGAAACAAGTCCCCGTGGCAGCCCTCTGAAAGGCATGCACATTGGACACAGGTTCCACTCTTCTTCCCCCCACCCCACCCCACCCCACACACCCCTAAAAGCCATGAACTGGAACTCTCTCCAAAGGCACTGAGCTATGCTGGCTTCCGGGTAGGGCAATCAGCAACAGAATGAAAGTTCTCATTCATTTCAATACAGCTGTTCTCAACTTTTCACCTTCCTGGGGTACTGCAATTCCTTAAGTGGTTTGTGGAGTTCCTATAAAGTTATTTTGGTCCATTTATTGTTAAGGAAGTGTCTCTGCAGGGCAACGAGGGTGGGGTCTTCCTATTCTGCTATCTTGCTCTTAGTCTCATTGATCTCATTGATTTCTGCTCTGATCTTGATTATTTTCTTTTCCCATATACTTCGGTTTTATTTTGCTCTTTTTTTCCCCCTATTTATTATGGTAGACAATGAAGTCATAGACTTGAGACCATTCTTCTTTCCTAATATAAACATTTGGTGCTATAAATTTCCCCCTTAACACTCTTTTAGTAGCATCACACAAATTCTGCTACATTGCACTTTCATTCAATTCAAAATACCATCTAAACACTCTTTTGATTTTTTTTTCCTTTGACCCATATGTTATTTAGAAATACACTATTTAATCTCTAAACTTTGGAGGATTTTTCCAGACCGCATTCTGTTGGTGATTTCTAACTTAATCCCTTTGTGTTCTATAACTTACACTGAATAACTTGAATCCCTTTAAATTTATTGAGATTTGCTTTATGGTCAATGCAGTCTATCGAGTTTGTGCATACTTGAAAAGAATGTTTTTGGTGAAGTATTTTATAAATATCAATGAGGTCAAATCAATTGACAATGTTGTTCAAATCTTTTATTTCCTTACTCATTTTTCTTTCTCTTATTGCATCCCTTATTGAGAGAGGGTTATTGAAATCTCTCACTATGATGGTGGGTTTGTCTATTTCTTCTTGTAGTTCTAGCAGTTCTTGCCTCATGAACTTTCAAGCTCTGTTATTAAGTGCACAAATCTTGATAAGCTCACCCCTTTATCACTATAAAATAAACTTATTTATCTCTGGGTAATATACTTTGCTCTGAAAGCTATTTTGTCTGATGTTTTCTTTTTATATAAAGTGTTAGGATGACACAGATTCTTTCACTTTTACCTTATTTGTGTCTATGTTTATGTATTTGAAATTTATTTCTTATAGGCAGAATATAGGTAGTTATTGCTTTTTACCCAGTCTGACAATCTCTGTATTTTAATTGGAGTTTCTACATCATTTAAATATGATCTATTATTGATATGGTTACATGCAAAGCTATCACCTTGACATGGTTGTGTTTTGTTTGCTTCTTTGTTTTTTATTTGCGCCATCTTTTACTTGTTTCTCTTTTCCTCTTAACCGAAGTTTTTTGGTTTAATGAATATTTCTATTATTTTATCTCCTTTGTTGGCTTTTTAGTTTGCTTTATTTTAATGGTTGCTTCAGGATTTACAGAATACATGTTTGTTATCACAGTCTACATTTAAGTGACACAATACCACTGTGCATACAGTATAAAAACCTTAAAACAGTATACCTCCATTTTCCCCCTCAATATTTGTGCTATTGTTGTTATCTATTTTAGTTATACATATACATAAACCTCACATTACATCATTATTATTTTTGTTTAAACAGTTACTTATCTTTTAGCGAGTGAGATAACAAAGAAAAATCTTAAATATTTACCTATCTAGTTACCATTTCCTGTTCATTTTGTGTACATCAATATTTCTATCTAGTATCATTTTCTTTCTCCTTAAAGAAATTATTTTAATCTATTGCAAGACTACAGTTTACAGATTCTTTGTAATCTTTTGTATGTCTTTATTTAGCCTGTGTTTTGAAAGTAATTTTTGATAGGTTTAGAATTCTAGGATGATATACTTTTCTTAAAGTTTTTAAAAACTTTGCTCCACTGAATTGTTTATATGAAATATGCTATCATCCTTCTTTTTGAACTTCTACATGTAATATGTCTCCTTATTCTTTCTTCTTTTAACATTTTCTATTTAATACTAGTTTTGAGCAATTTGATTATGATGTACCTTGGTGTAGTTTCTTCATCTTTCTTATTTTCTTATTTTGGGGGGTTAAGATTTTTGGATTTGTGGATTTATAGTTGTCATCACACTTGGAAAAATTTTGACTTTTGTTGAATATTTTTCCCCACTCCCTCTTCTGTCCTTTTGGCTCTCCAATTCCACAGAATTAGGTATATTGGGTTGCTTAAAGTTGACCCACAACTCAGTGATACTCTGTTTACACTTTTTCTCTATCTTTTCTTTTGGGTTTCATTTTTGATAGTTTTATTGCTGTGTCTTCAACTTCACTAATCTTTTCTTCTGCAATGTTTTATCTGCCATTGACCCGATCCAGTGTATTTTTCATCTCCCAATTTTAATTATCATCTTTAGAAGTTTTATCTGGGTCTTTGTTTATATGTCTTCTACGTTGCCACTTAACTTTGATCATATGGAATACTTTATAACTTTTAAAGTCCTTGAGCTCTGGATCAGTTTTGATCATCTGATTTATATCATCAGGATGAGTCCTACTTTCTTTTTCTTTATTTATTTTATTTATTTATTTATTTATTTATTTATTTATTTATTTATTTATTTTTGTATAGTTGGTAAGTTTTGATTGGTCACCAGATATTGTGAACTTTAATTTGTTGGGTGCTAATTTTTTTTTCATCCCTATAAATATTCTTAAGCATTTCTTTTTTTCTGGGATCCAGTTAAATTAAATTCCCTGGTTTTGCTTATGCCATATTTATTTGGGAACAACGTAGTATTAGGTTTGGGGTCATTCATCTCTATTACTGATGGAAGATACTTATCTGTACACTGCCCAATGATCCACGACATGTAAGATTTTCCAGTGTGTTTCTACGCCTGGCCCTGTGTGAACACTGAGCATTGTTACATTTTTGAAGGTTACTTCCCCAGCCCTATGTCCTCACACACATGCTGATTAGTAATCAGTTGAATACTCAATGGAAGATCCTCTAAAGATCTGTCGAGTTTTCTGTCAGTATAGCTCCTTTTTTGCCAATAATTTATTCTGTGAACTCTATCTTCTTTGGCTCATTGGACTTTCAGTTCCATATCCTCAACTCACTGTGTGCACTGAACTCCACCTAAGTTCTTCTTCCTGTGTTGTGGTCTGAAATCTCTCTCAAGGGATAATTATCTTAATTGCCTGATGTTCAGTTTCTTGAAAACCATTGCTACATATATTTTGTTTGCTTTCTTATTCATACAGGAGGATAAAGCCAATCTCTGCCATTCCATCTTGACCCAAAGGTGAAGTTCACCAAAACGTTATTATTTTTCTCAGAAAATTTCAGTTGTTTGCATTGAGTGGATCATTCTAAATGCTATAATACCTATATTAACACAGACTCTGTTGATTTTTTTTTTTTTTAACCTTTTGGGATATCTATACTTGGTGTTAATTAATAGTTATTTCCCAATATCTTCCTATGCCCCCAGTGATTCTTATCCAGGGAAGAGACACCTTATTCAGAATTATATTGTAGTTAAAGAGTTTACAAATAAAACAAGTCATCCTTTCTGACCTCAGAGATAAGTAAAAAAATAAGATTATATATATCAACATACAAAAAACTAATTTAAATCTGTTTATTATGATGACCAGCCAATATTGGTCTCTCTAAGCAACATGATATATTTTGATGACAATACAACCTGTCTCTTTCATTGTATGATTAGACATTGAAATTCTACTAAAAATATTTTTTTTAGTTTCTTTACTTCAAGTTGTAGTGGATAATTTTCCCATTTCATTTTTTTATAATTAATGTATTGAAAATAAATATGAAATAAATATTTTCTATTTCTGATGCTGTCTTAACACTTTCTGAAATGGTAAATTTAATCTCACACACAGATCTTTAAAAATATTTCATAAAAACAAATTATATTCTCTGCCACTTCCCTTGCTCAATTTACAAATATATTTTCTTGTATATAAGAAATTGATGTCCAAACTTAAAAGCAAGTAGTGGGTTTTCGTTTTTTTAAATTATTATCTTAATTCAATAAATAGTTATCAAATATACAACTGAATGACTTTAGACAGTCCTCCTGTCCTGAGATTTTAATATGCCCATTACTATATTTCAGAGCTTTTGGCTTGTTTGTGTGTGTTTGTGTGTGTGTGTGTGTGTGTGTGTGTGTGTGCGTGTGTTATAATTTGGACTATTTAAGTACATATTAATGAATTCCCTTTATTTCATTTTAATGATGGCTTATAGGAAAATAGAATATACAACTGCAAATAGTTTATTTTTTCTGAGACTCTAAGTTGAACTGTCAGATAATAATAGTATTACCTGTAATAAATAATCCTAAAATAAAATTTATCATCACAATCTTTATTTCTTTTAGTAATATTTAGATAAGAAATATAATTAACATTTTATTCCACTGTTTTCTATGTTCGTGTACTGAAAAGAAAAACATTTACATAAGCTTAATATTCAAACCAAGTCGCTTGACTCAATATGAGTCTAATTAGGCAGCAAAATTTTAGGTAGTAATAGAAATCTTTACGGTCCACAAATAAAAGGACTTTTTTCTTGAATGAAATAGAAAGAGATGATACAAAAGGAAATGAAAAGATAGGACACAGTAGCAGAACTGAAGCCTGAAATCAAACATAAAATTTAAAAGAGACCCTGGGAAATCTGTTTAATCCTGGATTTTATGCTATATCAGGAGCTTAATACATTTTTATGAAGTAAAACCAGTTGTTGTTTTTATTTATTTTTTTTTGCATTTTTCATTTTTTCTTCTCTAAGATAACCAGTAATTAATATGATAGGTAGTGCCTGTCTGTTCCACATTTTTATTATTTTTTTCATAATATAGTCATCTACTTTCTGTGAGTAAATGGAAAGCAAATCGAGCTCTAGATATTAATTTATTTTAAGGTACTGTGCAAGGTACTGTAGGCAGCATTGTTCAGACCAGTGATTTCAACATTCTTTAATGTTTCTGTGTAAAGTGTTTATACTATGAATAATGTGACAAAGATTTTATATCCTCTAATTGGCAGAATTTTGTTAAATTTTAACAGGTTAGGAAGGAGGAAGTGTGGAGAGTTGAGAGGGGAAAAATGACTCATATCTCAAGACAGCCTACAATTTCCACCTCCAAACAGTTCCCATATATGAACCCTCTTAAATTATATTGTAACCCTTCCCTCTGGAGTCTTGACCTGCAGTTTGAGAAATACTGGCATTGATATATGAAATACACAGATAATGCAAAAAACTCATTTTACCAGATAGTTTCACCTTCTGCCCCCATCAATCATATTACAAAATCTGTCAACAGGAAGTAAATTGCTTGGCTTAAATTTCATCCCCTCTCCCTTTATGTAGTCACTTTAGAGGAAGTGTTAATGGCCAATATAAATACCAAAAGTGAACAGAAATAAAGCTACGTAAACACCAGCCTAGTTAATTAGCCTTTAAATAATAATATCAAACTATATTTCAAACCTTGTTTTGAAAGAAAAAAACAGAAAAGCCTTCTGGGCTCTCATTTTATTATGTTTTGAAGAAGACAATATTCTTTTCCAGTATCAGTGTTTCTCTTTTACCTTTTCTTTGCTTTCCTACTCTGCAGCTCTTCAGACATTCTTTTCATCCAACTTTCTCCCTTTCTTACTTCACTTAGTACCGTGACAAAGCCCAATATAGTAAGGGATGCGAATAAACTTAGAAAAAAAATATTGTAGGTATATAAAACTATATAGTAAATTCTGAATTCCTGTATTTGTCAGTTGGTTAATGAATATTTACTGTGTGCCTACTACCTACCGAACAATATCATGCATTCAGATGATGAATAGTTAACAAAATAGTCCCTTCCCTCATGGAGTTTACACTCAACAATTAACAGAGAAGTAAAACATATTTACCAGTATTTACGAGCTATAAACATTATTTACTAGAAATTGTTATGTGCAAAATGTTGGGAGTAGATTTTCGTAGTGCTAAGAAAATGTGTAATTTCAGGATCACTTTATTCCAGTGCATTAGGAAAGGTTTACCTGCATAGCAATATTCATACTGTGATTTAAAAGACCACCAACTAGGTAAGGTAAAGAGAAGGGGTAGAACATTCCACAGTGTGTTATAAAGGGTCTATTATATCTCACAATGATCTCGCTGCATTGACAGCCCAGGAAGAGGGAACAGCATGCTTTAAAGCCGTGAGGCAGGCGATAGTACAATATGCTGCAACAGAAAGCCAGAGGGGCTGGCCTGAAGTGAGCAGATGGCAGAGCTGTGCAAAGGAGACTGGAGAGGCAACTGAAGGTCGGGTTGTTGGGATTTGTCAGGGCATTATTTGAAGGACTACTGGAAGCTGATGAAAGATTTTAAGAGAGAAATGCCATATTCAAGTCTGTGTTTGAAAAAGGGTTGGTACTGGCTGCTGCATGAAGAGTGAAGAGGAGCAGGCAGAGGGAGTATGGCTGTGAGGACCGCAAGCCTTGAGGATGCTGACAGTGAACAAAGATAGAAGTGAATGAATTAGAGTTAGTTAGGTGGTGGAATGTACTGAATTGGGGTAGGATGAGACAAGAGTGACCTGAAACTAAACTGTTAGCTGAATATTAAATATTTGAGAATCAAGAATTTTCATTTCCCTGCTTAGAGATTATAAGAGTTCTGGGTAGACGATCCAGCTGGACCATTTCTTACTAAAACTTTCCCAATTTGGTATGAACATCTTGGGCATATAAAAAAAATGTAAGAATTATTTTCAAATCTATATGTGCATGTTAATTTACTTCTCATGAAGAAAAGAAAAACTATGTTTAGAGGAAGGGCTGAGTAAGTATGTCTTCTTTCTGTATTCATAATTATAAGAGGAATTTCTAGTGGTGAAATAATGCCTTCAGGACACAAAAAGAGATTTAAGCCTTTTTTTTTTTTCCTCATCTATTCCTTCTGTCACTGACTTTGCCACTATAATTCTCAGTTTTAGCTTATAATTCTGTTTCTCTACACAATGGGCTACAACTTATATCTTTTCTAGACACACAAACCCCAAAGCTGTGCGCTGCTCACCCCAAACTGTTTTGAATATCCTTTCTAAATACAAAGCCCAGTTACTACCTCATTTTTCCCCCATAGTAAACACCAGTAATCCAAATATCAATCTTTCATTCAAGTTCACTGTAACACCTATTTTCAGCAAAATGATCTGCTAAGTGCTAAACTGAAACATATAAATATTAACTGTTAAATCTCACAATGATCTTGCTGCATTGATAGCCCAGCACTTCACATAACTTTGGGAAGACTAAACAAGTATAAAATTATTAGCAACAAGTCTTCGATGAAATTATTAATAGGTTACCATTAAACCTTTCTAATATAGGCCTTCAAGAATCTTACTGGCTTGCACAGTTGTCTTTTCCAGTAATAATGTAAGTGGTAAGATAAAGTCTAAGAGAAGAGATCTTAGCATCTTAATTAAGAAGTAATGTCGAATGCTTACTTTAACTCATTTGATACAGAGCCTGAGCTCAAGCTTTTTATACATTGAAATACTTATAAGTGAATCAATGAGTTATACTTGGAATGGCTCTTCACCACCATCACCTTCACTCCCTGTTAGCCGTGAGTGATCATTAGTTAACACACATGTTAATGTTAATAATGTATCTCTTATACATTACACAACACATCTCTTAACATCAGTAACTGTGAGAAAGAGATACATTATTAACATTTCTCCTAAGTGAGAACACTACTCTGTTTTGCCTAACCTTGCCTAAGTTATTTTCTAGTGATTATCCAACTCTATTCAGACTTTAGTAGAACTGCACTAAATCTATTTAAGTATTATTTTTAATTGTCACCTTTTTAAAAGTAAATAAAAATGGGATAAAAAAATCTTAGGATTCATGGATCATATATACTTTATTGCTTCTACGATGTATTTACTGGTCTGGTATTTATTATTAACTTGAATCATGCATAATTTATGTTGCTACTATGGGCTTCCGGTTCAAGATGACAAATGTGGCACAAATATTCACCTCTTCTTACTCATAAATTTAGAACATTTTGCAGATTTTATAAAAGCAGAGAATGCTAACACAAATAAAACTAGAATCTTGAGGAAAAATTGAAAGCTATATAGTAAAGTCATGGTCCAAGTATGAAATGAAGTGTTCAAATCAGAATAAGCAGGCTTAAGGGTGAATAATGAAATGGATACCAGAAATTGAATGAATGAATGAGATGTTCATTATAAAGATATGGTGAGGAAGGTAAACAATTTTTCTTCCAAAAAGAAAAATGAAAGATAATAAGAAATGCCACAGAATATAAAGCTAAATAAGAAAAATATGAGGAAAATGCAGAAAATTAAACATGATGTGATTTTGAGAATTCAGTAAGTATTGCTTCTCTCTACATTTCATTGGCCTTTACTTACTTGTGGCAAACTGCCGTGACAACTGGAAACATAGATTAGCTGCACTAAAAAAAACATTTTATGAGTATCTAGCTCATATTTCACACAGTTACTATGGGATAGTAGCAGTTTAAACTGTTATTTTTTATTTAATTATTCACAGAAATGATCTCTTGACTCCCCACTTTGCAAGATCATAGTATTACCATATTCCCATCTCTCATCACTCTATCATCCAGTTTCTGCCCCCTGTACATTATATTTTTATTTTAAGATTGTTCTATTTAATAATAAATTTGCTGTTTTTTCAATATTGGTTAATTATAAAATTTTATAGTCCATAACATTTATCTCATTATAACTATTAGGTTGGTGCAAAAGTAATTGCGGATTTTGAAATTATTTTTAACCTTTTAAACCAAAATTACTTTTGTACCAGGTTAATATATATTCATTCATTGTAGAAGCACATTGTGTTCTATTGTTGTATTCTATTTCAGTTCTATTTACACTTTACAGGAATGTTTAATGGATTTCCTTACCTTACCCTTTCACCAATTTGGACAACAAAAAGAATATACACACCAATAAATAGATAGATAGATAGATAGATAGATAGATAGATAGATAGATAGATAGATAGATAGATAGATGATAGATCGATCAATCAATCGATAGATAGATAGATAGATAAATGGATAAATAGACAAACAAATAGGGTCTGTTGGACTATAACAAAAGACTTTACGTTCTTGCTACCAGAGTCCTGGGAGAAGAGAAAAATGATGAGACTGGAAAAGTACTGAAAGAAGCCATGGCTAAACACTTCCCAAATATCGCAAGGGACATAAACCTTCATATTCAAAAGGCTGAGTGAACCCCACACATGATAAACCCAAAGAAATCCATGTTGAGGCATATCATAATGAAAGTCTGAAAACTAAAGACAGAGAAAGAAAAAAATCTTGGAAACATCTAGAGGAAAAGAACACCTTACCACTTACCAGAGAGGCCCAAAGAGAACGGCATAATATTTTTCAAGTGAAAAAAAACAAACCAAAAAACCTGTCAACCTAAAGTCCTAAACACAATGAAAATGTCCTTCAACAAAAGGGAATTCAAGACAACAGATGAAAGAACACTAAGACAATTTGTTGCTCAAGAACACGGTAAGCAAAATTATGGGTAAATAAAGTAGACCTTCTTTCTCTTGAGTTTTTATTTTTTTAACTTTTAAAAATTAGTTTAATAGTCAATTTAAATACAGAATTAGACAACAAAAACATGAACCTGAAGAAATGATTCAGGGAGAGGCACAGAAAGACAAAAATACGGAAAATATGGAAAAAGACATGATTTCTCTTGAGTTTTTAAATTATGATTGATAGTTGAAACAAAAATTCTAACACTGATATGGTTTTAAATATATGTAGAAGGAATATTCTTAAAAATTATAAATGGGGGGATAAAGGGAGAAAAAGGGAGACAAGGTTTCTACACTTCACTCAAACTACTGAATAGATGACACCAGTAGAGTGCGATATACATCATAGATATATGTAACACAAATATATAGATATAATACACACATACATGCATATATACACATATAATGTACTAGAGCAATTAGTAAAAGGTCATATAGAAAGATATGCTCATAAACAATACAAATTAATCTAAATGGTAATCTAAAAATGCAAATAAAAACATGAAAATTTGAAGGAGACAGCTGAAGCAGTGCTGAGAGGAAAATTTCTAGCACTAAGTGTGTGTGTGTGTGTGTGTGTGTGTGTGCGTATTTATATTTGTTTAGAAAGTTAGATTTAAAATCTAAGGATTATAATATAAAATATTTTAAATGTATATAAATTATATGTATGTCTATATGTGTGTATATATTATGTATATATGTATATACATAATACATAATGTATATGTATTATGTGTATATATACATCTATAATTTAGATCCATTTTTAAAAATATTTTTAAATACAACCAATGGGTCAAGAGCAATGTGAATTTAAAGGAGATATGCTAGAAAAGAGTGAAACAACTCTTTTAGTCATACTGGTTAAAATCAAATAAATTAAGCATTGACCAAGACAAGTTAGATAATTTTTTAAATAAGGCCTCCACTTCTACTTTTGTCAATACAAACTAAATTAGATTTTAAATGATTATTATTAGGGAAAAATGGCAACAAAAAAGCATGATGAATTATAGTATAAATTATTTGTAAGACTCTTTCACAATAGTAATACTTAGATAACCTCTGAAATCAGCCTATTTGGTTTCTAATTCCAGATGCGGTAATTTGCTGTGGGACCTTGGGCAAGTTACTTAACCTTTCCGTGCCTCCTTTTTCTCATCTGTATTTTGCAAATAATAATAGTACCTTCCTTATAGTGTTATAACAGTTAAATGAGAAACAAAAACTGCTATTCAAGTGTTAGCTACTAGCAGTAGTAGTAGTAGCAACAGAAGCAGCAACAGCAGTATAGCTTAACATGTCCTGAGTGAGCTATCGAGTGCCTTTATTTATGGATATCTCTAAGGCAAAACATACTAAGAAAAAATTGTGCTTTATAGATGAAATGTATACATAATAGTAATGCATTGAATTTCTAATGGTTTCCATAATTATAAACATTAATAATTTTTCTCTAAACAGCACTATACAGTTATATAAAGACATAATGCAGACTTAGAGGCTGGGAATTATCTTTCTAAACTCATGCTTACAGCTAAAATCTCATGTACACTATCCTAACCATAGGTGATTTATTTAATATGTATTTAGATATAAATGAATGTCTAATATTGCTCATAATTATATATTTTAATGTTACAGTTAAGTTTCGTTATAAATATTTGTTGTTTATGATTTATAGTATCTCTTCTCTAGATTATTATTGTGATAATACTATTAATTTATCCTTGAGACTATCAATGCTCTGTCATATTGAATCGTAAAAAGGAATACAAAAACATGTAGCTCAATAACGTATAGGAATCTGTAACTAGTTTAATTAAAAATAAATTAAATAACGATGTGGTTAGTCTGCATGAAGTAGAGGATACCAATCACTTAATCTGAATTCAATATTTCAGCACACGATTTTAAATGTGTGACTTTTTATACATGTTAAATCATGTAATCCCAAAAAGATATGTTGAAATCCTAGCCCTCAGTATCTTCAAATATAAGCTTATTTGGAAATAAGTTCTTTATGAAGTAATCAAGTTTAAATAAGGTCGTTATGCTGGGCCTTAATCTAGTATGATTGGTGTCCCTATAAAAAGGGAAAACTTGAATGGAGAGACAAGCACAAATAGAGGGAAGATGATGCAAAGACACACGGGGGAATGGCATGTGAAGAATGTCACGAGATGGTAAGATTTCATTCTTTTTTATGGCTGACTAATAGTCCACAGAATACTACATATACCACCTCTTCTTTATCCATTCATCCATTGATGGACACCCAGGTTGCCTCAATATCTTGGCTATTGTAAATAATGCCAAAATGAACATATAGACGCATAAGTCCCTTTGAAGTAGCGTTGTGAGTTTCTTCGGATACATACCTAGAAGTGCGATTACTGGGTCCTTCTTTGTCTCTTGATATAGCTTTTGTTTTAATGTCCATTTTCTCTGGTATAAACAATGATACTTCAGCTTTGTTTTCTTTACATCTTTCCATTTTCATGAAAGATCTTATTCCATCCCTTTACTTTCAGTCTATGTTTGTCTTTTGGTCTGGAATGAGTCTCTTGTAGGCAAAATATGTAAGGGTTTTGTCTTTTTTTGTTTGTTTAGTTTCAGGTGTACTAAACAATGTAATAGACATTTATCTCAGCCATAAAAAAGAACGAAATCTTGCTATCTGCAACAACATGGATCGACCTAGAGGATATTTTGCCGAGTGGAGTAAGTCAGACAGAGAAAGACAAATGCCATATGATTTCACTTATATGCGGAATCTAAAGAACGAAATAAACAAACAAAACAGAAACAAACTCATAGATACAGAGAACATTTTGATGGTTGCCAGAATGGAGGGGGGATTAGGGGATGGATAAAAAAGATGAAGGGATTAAGAAGTATAAATTGCTAGTTACAAAATAGTCATGGGGATGTAAAGTATAGCATAATGAACACAGTCAATAATATTGTAATACCTATGTATGGTGCCAGACAGATACTAGGTTTATCAGGTGATGAGTTCATATGTAAATATCTAATTGCTATGCTGTGCACCTGAAACTAATAAGATTTTTTATGTCAATTGTAATTGAGAAATTAAAAAAATATATTTAAAAAATTTAAAAAAAAATAAAAAGAATGTCACAAGAACACTGAAGTGATGTTTCTGTTATGGAATACTTGAGACTACAAAAATTGAGCCTCAGGAGAAAAGCAGAGAAAGTTCCTTCCCTAGCACCTTCAGAGGAAGCATGGTATTGCCAACACCTTGACCTCAGACTACCGGCCTCCAGAACTGTGAAACAAGAAATTGCTGCTTGTTTTAAGCCATCCCGTTTGTGTGGTATTACTTTTTTATGGCAGTCCTAAGTAAACATGACTTTTTACTAGAGGTGCTGTAACTTTTCTGATATTGTGCTACCTATCTTGCACTATCTTAATTCTAGTTCATTCAAACTGAAACTGTTCTCTAAGAATATTTCAGTATTATTTCCTTGGAGAAATAATACTGAATCTGAAGGTGTGACACCATAGACATAAGCCAATTTTTTACATCAGTAGATTTCAGTGTGTTCTCTTATATTCTGTAAAATGTATATTTTATTTATGTAGAAAAATTGGATTAGGTTTCCCAATAGAAAAAGCTAATGTAAATTTCAGAGTTTTTAAAAATTAGAATAATCTATTTTATCTTGAACTGTTTTCAGTAAGAAATGGGATCTTGTGTTCTTGTACACCTTGATTTGAATATGCAATAGATACACATCTTAATGCTAACATTGGGTCAAGGATAACAAGAATGAAAGAGATATAATAAACCACAGCCTACATATATTTTGAACCACAGTAAGTAAATGCATTGTATAATATGTGTGCGTTATAACCATTCACCATGAGCTGATTACAAAATAAACTAAAATTTCCACTATAAAGCATTCCATTATAATTGAAAAACATATTTTGTATCATCCTTTTTTAATATTTGAGAAAGTAAATGTAAATTATGGCTTCATTCTCAAGCTATAATTCCTAGGTTATTCTTATATATAATGCATTGAACCTATAGCATAATAATTGTAGAAATGATGAGTATGTTTACTTATTTTTCTTGTACTTCAAATTACTTTCCTTCTTTCCTCTTGCACTGCATCATTGTTTAGGTTCAAATGAATAGATTTTTCTCTGATTCCTATCTGTACACTATTTTATTTCAGTTTTCAATTCCTCAACTATTTCAGTCTTTATGGAAAAGACTAAAATTCATAAAAGATTATGCCTATTACACAATGTAAAAGCAATCATGTGATGCAAAGACATATGTTGACAGCTCCCAAGGGAAGGAAGAATTAAGTTGATGTGACCTGGACGAAGGACAAGAGAAAACAAATAAAAAAGAGTGGAAAACTCATGCAGGCATAAAGAACACCAATCAATGATCAAAAGTGGAAACTTGGAATCAAAAGATCCGAGCAAGTTTGCCACAAAGGGAGGCCCTATTTAAAGGAAGTGGTTAAGTGTGTAGATTATGTGGAGTCACACCACATTTATTGGCTGTATCTCTTACATAATAGCTGTGTAATCTTGAGCAACAGTTTTCTCATCTTAAAAAATAATAATAATAATACTATCTACTGCATTAGTTTATTATACGGATAAAGTGAGATAACCTTCATAAAGCTCTTAGCATAGTATTTGCACATCTTAAGCCTCTGATAGCAGCCAACAATTAGTAAAGAGTGATAGCCTAGTTGAGTCAGACAAGAACTGACCCATTAAGTAGCAAAACTGATCTTAGAATTGTTTCTGCAATCCTTTCATTTTTTTAATCTAGCTGACTCTATAGTCTCATGTTATTAGAACAAAATATCTACCATTTTCATGTTTATTGATTATATTTTCATCCAGATAAGATATCAATACCTTGATAACTCTAAAATTTCCATCTCCACCCCTGGCGTTCCTTCTGAAATGCATATGCAATTGCCTACTAAGTTTATCCACTTGGGTGTCTACAGTGGATTTAGATAATCCCCCATCATCTTCACATCCTAGCTTTCATGTCCTTGTAGAATCCCCTCCCCTTGAGCCACAGAACCTGTGACTTGAATATGACAAAGATGATATCACTCTTGTGATTCTGTTACATTATGTAAAACTCCATCTTGCTAGCTGACCTGCTCTCTCCATGCTGATTTTAAAGAAGTAAGCTTCCATAAATCCTAAAGCTGCTAGGCAAAGAAGTCTGTATACAACCTGAGTAAGCTTGGATGAAGCTCCTTCCCCAATCCAGCCAACAGATGAGAGCCCAGCTGGCTGATACCTTACTTGCAGGCTTGCAGAAAACCCAGCTAAGCTATACCCAGACTCTAACACCACAGAAACTGTGACATAATAAATCTGTGCTGTTTTAAGTCACTAAATTTGTGGTAATTTGTTATACAGTATAGAAAACAAATACAAGAATCTAATTGGCATCTTCTCACAAATTAATCCTGTCCAAAATAAAGTACTGGTCCTCCCGCCAATCAAATCTATATTTCTTTCAGTGTTCCCTATCTAAGTTAATGGCCCCGCTACTCACCCAGCTGAACAGGTAAAACATCTTGGAACCATTATGATGGCTTTGTTCTTCTCATACTCAAAAAATCTATCATTCTTACATGTCATATCCAGAATAGGAATACTTCCTGTAATCATTTGGTTCCATCCACCATAAATTTTTACCTGAACTAGTGTAATAGCCTCTTTGCTTCAATTATTGACCCTCTAGAGTCTATTTTCACACAACAGCCAGAGATACCCTTTAACAAGTAAACCATTTATCAATTCCCTGTCAGGCCTTCCAAATATTCTCATTATACTTGGAACAAAATCCAAAGCACTTTTATGACTTGGGGCTCCAAATAATCTGGCCCATGAATAACTCTGTCTCATATCCTACGTCTCTTCTCCTTATTCATTGTTCTTCAGCCACACTGATCCTCTTGCTGGTTTGTGAATACTCCAAGCAAATTCCCTATTATGGAATTTGCTATTCTCTCCATCTGAAATGATTTTTCCTTAAATATTTTAACAACCTGCTTTCTTTTTTATTCAAACTTATGCTCACATGTTCTCTCTCCCACAAGTTTTTTTTTTTTTATAAATGACCTATCTATAGTTGAAAACTACATGTCTACCATTTCACTTATCTTGCCTTAGAATTTTTTTACAGTACTTATTAAAACTATCCTTATTATTTGCTTATCCATTTACAGTCTGTACTCTCAGTAGAATATGTTACATAATGCCAAGTAATGTTTCTATATTTTGATTCTAATGTTCATTTCTATATTCTAGAACTCTACATGGCACAAAGTAAGCAGTTGATCAATTTGGCATAAAACTGCAGTTGAAACCATTATGGAATCCTTCCAGAAAAGATATTCTGCCACGGTCTTTTATAAGTTAAGTTGTCTCAGAGAAAAGCACAAGAGTAGATTCCAAACTTTTATTGAATGCTAAGTAATCAGGAGACTAAATTCTGTCTTCATCTTGTTGTATTGTTTTTGATAAATTATTTAGATGAATTATCTTCATGAAGTAATGAATATCCCAAAGCACAGCTCTTGACTCCTCTGCCAGCTACATATCAAGAAGCATTTTATACTCTCTATTGTGTATTTATTGTGAATAAATAAAAAAAAAACAGTGCAGCAGAAAAGTAATATAACTTATTCCCCCAAGTATGTTAACAGTCAGTGTTAAAATAATCAGGTCTGTAATGTCATCTGACAGAGGCCAGAGACTGTGTTCGTGAAAATCTGCTCGGGGTGACCCAATCCATCATATTGCCATTGTTTGACAGTTACACACAAGAAATGCCTAGGAACTGCAAATGAATTTTCTCACTACAATTCATAGCAATTTGCAGAACATTGTATTTGGCAATTTCCTTCACATACGTTCCATATGTTAAATAAAAGAAAGCTGCTTTTTATGCTGTTCATAATTTACACAAAACAGTATTTGCTAACAGTAGTGTAACATGTCAGTAAATGAAATCAAATCATTCTCCCCTCTTGTCTGAGCCAGTGCTTTGTTGATGGAGCAATGAGTAACGTAGATGATTAATAACAGAATCCATAACCTTTCACCTCCAAGTCACCAATTTGAACCCAACCTAGTTGAGCAATGAGAGACATTTGTTTCCATAGTCAGTTCGTGAGAGGCTTGCATGAAATGAATGAGTAGTCTCTATTTGCTTATTGGACCTGAAATGATAGCTACTTTGCAATGAGAAATATATTCTGTGTGATTAAAGACCTAGATTATCATTATACTAATATTGTTTTTCAAAACACTAAAGTTAATATATGATATTGGTTGGTATTCAGTTGTCTGACTAGCATTTTTACTCTTTGAGGTAATTTATATTCAGTGTTCTCGACATGAGATAGTTATAATTTTAGAATTTTAATAATTAAAACCTAAATGCAGTATAGTAACCAAACAGGCATGCAATAATTAAGGTTTTTGCCTTAGATTTATTTTTATTTCTCAGAAGTTGGGATGTCAACTTTAAATTTTTTGGAAATTTTAAATAGCTTTTATATCTTAATTAAATAATTAATGAATTTAAAAGTAAATTCATAGAAGGATGTTTTCTGAAGATGTTTCAAGATAAGGGAGATCACGTCTTCCCCTATGAGACTAACATGTGATCCAATGGGTGAGTCAGTCAGAAGTGAATCAGGTTAGTTGGGGCCTCCTTTATCCAAGAAGCTATTGAAATATATGTAATGGAAGAAAAGGTTATTTGCACAGATAATTAAAATATGTATCATTTGTAAGAGTCTACTTTGTTTGGAGTATAGAGAGTCCCTATATTCATTAGAATGGTTACGGTTGTCATCAGAGCTATTTAAAAATAATCCAGCTGTCATTCCCAACACACAGTAGGGTATTACATCTCCTTGTTGAAGTTATGTGTAAACGTGTGATTTGGTTTTTGCCTAATAAAATGTGAGTAGAAATGGCATGTGTCACCTTTCCTGCTGTTGCTGTGATCGTGGAAGCATAAATCAACCTGGTACACACATCCCTCCTACCAACTTGCATTGGGCACGTACCATGAGCACCTTTTTTTTTTTTAATATTAAGCACTTGAGATTTAGGGACTATTCATTACCAGGGAATAACCTAACCTATCCTGACAGACACAAAGCTATTCCACAGACACAACTATGATATCAAATTTTGCCTCTGAGGATATAAAAGTAGCGAGGCCTGAGGAGGACTAAAATATATAGCGTAAGAAGAGACTGGGGTGAAGCAAAATGTGGGAGAATTCAAGGGAGATCTATGCACAAGGAATTATATAAATTATTGGGAGGGCAAGTAGAGACATCTTCACTGTCAGACAGCTGACAAAAATGACATGGAAACTGATTCCTCAGGGAAATTTTTAGAGAAGTGAAAATGTTGTGTGGTATATAGTAAGTGACTCATGCCCCTTTAAAGCCTTCTCCTCTACTGGGTCTTTAGTGAATTTTTTTTTGCACACACTCCGCTGTGGAGTGTATTTTCTTTGGGGGAATTAGAAAAAAGAAGTTTCAAAGTTACTACAAGAAGAAACCAAGAGCTACCAATGTGAGGCAATTAACACGATTTCTTTCTCAGAAGATAAACCAAAGGTTTATGTGTATAGAAAATCTATAGCCTTTGATTGTGGTTCATATTTAGGTATTCATAAATACTGCAAACACTAAACATTGATTCAATCAACAGATGTAAATATGTGTGTTGGAACTATAACAAGTAGAAAAGGGTTATGTGATAGGAAAGGAGGAACCAAAAAGGAGGAATAAAATGCCATTCCAGAAATTCAATAGGTATGTGTAATTAAAAATCAAGATATATCAGTATGCATGTTATTTAGAAATATGGACTAATACACTAGAATAAGCCACTAAATTAGTTGAAAGTGTTTGTCTCTGAGTAATAGGACTTAGGAGTGAGAAGTGTATGAAAGAACCAATTAATCCTTCAAAAAAGTATATTATTTATTTTTTGACAAAAATTAATGTGTAAGTAAAATTAAAGAAACAAAAATATATTCACACTTTCTCTTTTTTAATCATCTAAATTTCTGTTTTGATGTCCTTAATTTTTTAAAAATGTTAACATTATGAAAATTGTACAAGAAAATATATACTCATTTTACAAAACTAGAAAATACAGAAAATTATCATTCTAACTTGACTACATTTCCCTAGCCAATGTCCAGAGTTATTCTATCTCACACAGGAAATGATGATCTAAGATGGAATAAGAAACTACTCAACTAGACATCAGGTTTTGCTGGAATACTGAGACTATCTTTCATCTCAATATTCACAGGATAATAAAATGCCAACTTAAAAAATAATTATGGATTGAAAATATTCAATTGACAACTGAATGTGAGAAGAGAGTCGATGTAGATTATCAGAGCACAAAGCAAAGCATAATTTTCAGAAAAGACTTGAAATGATCAAGAAAATCATTACTTGTGATAAATTACACAATTATTATCACTGTGAGAAACACATGCTCAACTAATCTATTTCCTTGAAGGATTTTTGATCAATCAGTCAAGTAAAGAAAATAATCAAAGAAGAAAACAGACAACAGTAGACTTTTTCCTGTTCTTTTACCCCCTCCCTCTTTCCCTCTCTCCCTCCCTTCCTCCATCCCTTCAGTTGTAAAAAATGAAGAAAAGGCAATTCTTAGTAAGTAAAAAGGTTTCTCCTTAGGAAACAGTTGTTTCAGGCTCAGGATTCAGCCTAGAATCAATCTTAGCTGAAGAGCAGAGTGAGAGAAACAGGATTAACCAGGCACTTTTTTCATGGTTGTGACCTCCAGGGGTTACCATTCTTGTTGATGTTGTTTTTGACTTGTAGTTTTCTAACATTTCCCACTAAATCGATGATTGCCTTTAGAAGTAATTTCATGGCTTTTGGAGTACTATAGTTTTATCTTTCTAACCTTCATGGTGCTGTGAAAGATTGGTCTCATTTCTTGTTAATTCTGATCCTTCTTTGAGGTTATTCTTTCACTCTCCACAGGAATCATCAGGGATCATTTTATTAGTCTTACACATCATGCCACCTCTGGGGAATTTGTACTGACTAATTCATCTTTCCTGACAATTGCCAAAATAAATGGTAGCCGAAGCACTTGTTTTATTTCTGTGAACTTATTTTATTGCTTGCCACCTTTCACAGCAGTGAGCAGTCATAAAGACCAAATAGAACAGGACTTCCTTTTTCCAATATTATATATAATGGCTAGTTTTAAATCATTTTAGTTGCAAAACTTTTTAAAGAATAGTTTAACTCTACATTCTTTATCTGATATATTTATACCTTCCTGTATATGACAGTAAAGGGTAATGGAAGAAAACAACTCCCTGGCATTAAAGTCTAGAATCTGCTCCCAGCTCTACATATGACCTCACACAATTTACTTAAGTCCTCCAAGCCTCGGTTTTGTCATCTGTAAAATATAAGAAACAAACTCTGAAGCTCGCTTAAGTTTTAGGAGATTGTGTTTCCTGGAAGGAAAAAAAAAAGAAAGGAAAAAAAAAAAAGTATACACACACACACACACACACACACAACTGTCAAATCTTTAAACACCAACAAGTTCACCCAAGAGTACATTTTACCTTCCATTCATTGAAATGTATCCAAAAAGTAATGTTCGAATGTCTCAGTTTTTTAAAAGACGTCTTATTGATGAAGTGCTTTCACATATACACAATTAACAATAGGCCAATGGATGTCAGAATCATTAAAGGTTATGAAGTTTGGAACAAGGTCTTAGAGCAAGTTATTAGAGTAATAGATACTTTTGATTTTTCCTCCCAAATCCAGCCTTCAGAGCCTAAAATATTTACTCTCTGGTCCTTACCAGAAAGTTTTCCAACCTCTGGAATTAAATAAACTAGGAGGGAGAAAGAACAAATCTTCCTTACAGAAGAATTCCAAAATTAAATACAGAAGAAGTGTGAGAAACAGAAAACCACCATTAGAAAACAATAGTAATAATTGCTGCAGACAAGTTTCAATGATGAATGGTAAAATTAACGGACAAAACTCTAAGCAGAAACAGGATACTTGCATAGCTTCAAAGTATTCCCCCCAAACATGTACTAATTATTATGGTGATTTTAATATGTCTACAAAATGTTTGATACTCCTCCCTTCAGAAAATTGAGTTCAATTTTCCTACTCTTTAGTGTGGGTTGGATTTAATGACTCAGTTGTAAAGAACAGAATATGTAAAGGGAAAAATAGGGACTTTACAGTACAGAAACCTGGCAGATACAATCTCAGATGAGCAATCAAGGTTAAGGTAACCAGTGATAATACACAGTGTTGGTAGCATGTGCCTCTGGTAGGATGCAATGACAGGCATTTTCATCTATGTGGTATCCTTCCCCAAGATCCAAGACCTCAGTGTAATCATGAGAAAACACGTTATGCCCAAATCATGCTTCAAAACATCTACCAGTAATTTTCAAAACTCATGAGGTTTTAAAAAACAAGAAAATACTGAAAAAATGCCATAAACCAGAGAATTAAGAGACATGAGGCCTAACCACATTGTAATATCCTGGATTGGATGCAGGAACAGAAAAAGGACACGAGTATACAAATATATATCGATAAACGTTTTGTAGTTGGCGAAATACTTAAAAGTTTGTAATGAGAAGTCAAACAATACAATTAAAATGAAAACCTTTCAGTGGGCTGAGGCAGGCTGATCTGTCCCAGAGTGAAGGTAGAAACAGAGAGGTCTTTGAAGTTAAGTGTGCTCCTTTCACTGTTCTTCTCCACTTCTCAAAATCCTATCCAATTTGCAAGGCCAACATGACATGCAATACTTAGGAACTGCAGTTTTTAGAAGTTTTAATAAAGTTTATTATTTAAATAAAAATATTCCAGTGTTTGTCTATTCTTCTCTCAGAAATCACAATCGCCCTCAACAAATGCTAGACTAGAACAGATGTGAACCTCTCGTTGTTACCAAAATAACAAAACAGACTAAACAACTGACAAAAGTAGGCCTGGACTGACAGAATACAGGAAAATGCGGAGAGAAGATGCTCCCAGCTGTATATCCCTGACAGTGCTGGTAGAGTAACACTTCTCCAAATAAACGTTTCATTCTGAGATACAAAACCAAACATTATTTGTCTACAATAAGGGAGAAAGGACAAGTGGGCATGTAGTGAGAGCATTCCTACATCTCATTTAGTAGAAAGATGAATGGCGGGGGAAGGAACACAGATAAATCATTTTTGAACATTGCTTCTCTTTGTGGATCCTGGTTACTCAAGTATTCATTTGCAATAATTCACTGATCTGTATATTTATGTTTGGTACATTTTTCTGATGTTATACTTCAATAAAAATGATAGATAAGGGGGATCCAACATCTATTTATTGACTTCTATAACCTGAGCAGAGAGAATGCAACTTCTGTTCTAGTTACAGCCGTGTAACAAATTACTCCAAACAACTATTTATTATCTTCATACATTCCGTGGGTCAGGAATTCATACAGAGCATAGCAGGGATGGCTGTTCTCTGCTCCACAGTGTCGTCAGCGAGAAGGCTCCAAATGTGGGGGCGGGAATAATCTGAAGACATTTTACTCACAGGTCTGACAGTTGATTTTGTTTCACAGCTAATTAGAGGATATTATACAGAATACAACTCCATTTACAAGAGCAACAAAAGAAACCAAAAGGGAACAAGGAATATGAAAGATATCTATGAAGAAAATGTTAAAGTTCTACTGTGTTCAAAAATCAATGGAAAATACATACTACCTTTCTGAGTTTAAAAAACTACTAAAGAACACAGATGTTAATTCTCCCTATGTCAATTAACAGTATTACTGTGACGTCAACTAAAATTAAAACAGCATTTTTTTTTCTAGGTAAGGCAAGGAACATCAGCTGTTCCACAAGTTTTTACTAGATGCAGATGACCTTTGTCACTTCTCCAGCTGATCCAAGCCACCATCATCTCTCATTTGGGCAACTGAAATAGCCTAACTGGACTACCTGATCCATTCTTGCCCTCTTCTCCCGGATTACCCTCCCACCTGTTAATCTATTCTCTAAAAGCAGTGTTCCTTTGATAGCATCAGTCAGATCCCATCCCATCATTACCTGTTCCAGTGGCTTTCCTAAACACTTAGAATATAATCCAAAGTTCTTAACATGGTCTAAAAGGCATTCCAGGACCTCTTGCTCACTCTGACTACATTTCCCAACATTGCTCTACCTATTTACTTTTCTACTTTTTCTACTCTTCACCTTTCTCCAATCATGTTCCTCAGCTATGCTTTTCAAGATACAAGCTTTTCAAGCTCCTGCCAATCAGCCTTTGCACTCATTGTTCCATCTGCCAGCAATGCTCTTACTCTATGGAACCACATTCACTCAACTCTCAACTCAAATGTTACCTCCTTAGAGAAATTGTCACTGAAAATCTTATACAAAATATAGGCATTTATACTGCTTTATTTCTTCATATTACAGATGGACTTGTTTTGGAGTCACTGTCTTGTCTTTTCCACTATCAGGTGTATTTCCATGAAGATAGAAACTTTTTCCTGAACACTGGGAATAATATCTGGCATACCACAAGTGCTCAATCAATACTGAAATGAATGAGTAAACAGAGTCAAAATCATTTTGGAGGTTCGTATATCATAAAAATAACAATGTAGTCCTATGCTAGCATAACATAAAGAGCTCAATGGAATATACTGGAAGGACCAGAAATTGGTCCAAATACAAATGCAACTTAGTATAAAAGAGAAAAAACATTTCAAATTAGGAAAAAGCTTGGTTCATAATTATTGGTGTTTCAACAACTGAATAACCATTTGGAACAAGAAAATAAAATTAAGCAGGATCCTATTCCTTAAAACAAAATGAACTCCTGATGAATTAAGTATTTAAACATCAAAAAGGAAACCCATGAGTACTATAAAACCAATGGAAGAATTGTTAGTCATTTCAGAAATAGGATTAGTTTTATAAATATGGCACAAAGCCCAGAAACTATTTCTTAATGGTGAAAAATTTGACTACAAAACACTTTTTAAATGTCTTTATTTTAAAAAATCACTTAAAAAAAAAGGGGGGAAACATTTCTAACTCATATCACATACAGACAGCAAATTTCCTCAATATATGATGAGTTCCTAAATATGAATTTTTAAAAAAAACAAACCCAGGAGAAAAATGAGCGAAGCATATGAATAGATATTATATTGAATTACATATTTCTTAAATAAATGAAAAATGCTCAATCACATTAAGATGATGCAATTTGAATGACAATGACATGGTATTACTTACCTATTTTGTTGACAAGCATTAAAAAAAAAATGATACCATGCTGTGTTACAGAGGGTAGATACAGGGTACCAGGCACACTCATACACTGTAATTGGAGGTATAAATTGGAACAACTTCCATGAAAAATATATTGATTGTTTATTTCTACATAAACAAATTACCCCCAAACTTAAGAGACTTAAAATGACAGTAAACATTAATTTTCTCTGATAGTGTCTCTGGATCAGAAATCTGGGAGCAGCTCAGGCTTGGCAGTTCTGGTTCAGGGTCCCTGATGAGGCTGCAACCAAAGTGTTAGGGCTGCAGTCATGTTAAGGTTTGACTAGGGCTGAAGGATCCACTCTTAACAGTGGTTCACACACTTGGCTAGTGAAAGGGACCAAATCTTTGCCACCCTAAAATGGCCTTTTGGGGTATGAATTTTAAGCTGGTTATTAAGAATCAAAAGACTCAAATAATATTTAACCTACCCAAGAGATTCAGATGGAAAGACCTGCTCCAGGAAGGAAACCTTAGCATGATCACCTTGGCCAAATTTGAATTAAGTATGGTAGACAGGAAGGCTCTAAGCTACTGCCCGTTAACTAGATCACTCACTATGTCCCATTATTTCTGGGTTACCTAGCAAGAATTCGCCTATGTGTGCTCCACTCTACCTAAACTAACTGTAAATTGTCTATTTCCTGTGAAATCTCAAACCCCCATCCCTTTCTCCTTTGTCCATAATGACATATAAACCTCAAATGCCCAATGTGTTTGGGGTCTCATATGACACCCCTGGCATGTACATCTGTATAACCTTTGGACGCTATCCCCTGTTAACCTGTCTCTATTAATTTTATTATTAGCCCAGTTATAAGAACTTAGAAGGTGGAAGGGAAAGTATTTTAGCCCCTACTCTAGCAATGGGGTGCTAGTTGCTGATGGAAATCCTCAGTTCCTGTATAAGCCTCTCCGAGGGCTGCAAAAATGTCCTCATGACATGGCAGTTAGAGTCTCATTAAGGCCGGAAATCTAAGAGAAAGCAAGGTGGATGCTGTGGTGTCTTTTATGGTTCAGACTCTGCAGTTACATAGCATTTTCTTAGTATCCTACTGGTCACATAGGTCAGCACTGTTCAAGGTGGGAGAGGGCTACACAGGAGGACATATTTCAGGAGAAAAGGATAATCAGGGGTCTTCTTGGAAGCTGGCTACCACAGGGGACAATTTGGAAAACATATTTCAAACTGAAAATTTCACATAAATTCTGAAACCAAAATTCTGCTTCTAGTTATTCTTCAGATACACAGTCAGATGTACAAAAGAATATGTTTGTATCAGCATTTATAGCAATCACAGAAAATTGAAATAATCTAAACGTTGATCAATAAAGGTCAGACTAAAATAAATTAGAGTGCATCCATACGAAGTGATATATATGCATGTTAAAGGAATAGGATACCTTTGATAGGATCCACAAGAAAATAGAACTAGCATTGCCTTTGGGAAAAGAAAGCAGTGATCAAGGTGACAAGGGAAGAGAGAGAAATTAATTTTTCAATGAGTACTCTTCTGTACATTTCATATTTTGCAACCATGCAAAAGAATCATCTACTTTGATTAAGTGTAAAAAAAATACGTAAGTGCCGAATTTTTGTAAAACTACTTATTTTGCAAGCAAATGTGAGTTGGGCTCCACTGAGCCTTTATGGCTCGCTATTTTGTCTTTTTGTGATATGCTAATCAATTTGCAATCATTACCATCTACATTATTTGGACTTTTAACTCAATTCTTCCCTGGGATTTCAGGCTCTTGAGTGTACTGATTATCTGGCATATTTTGTATCCCCAAATATTTCTAATCATGATATCAAACACATAGGAAATGCTCAATGCGTATTTGTTTAAACCGGGGTTTCCTAACCAATACTAATATTTCAGGCCAGATAAGTTTCTGCTGTAAGGGGATGTTCTGCGCATTGCATGATGTGGAACTGCATCCCTGGACTATTCTTTCGAGGTGCCAGTACAACACTCTAAGTCAGGACAAACTAAAATGCCTCTAGACATTGTCAAATGGCGCCTGAAGGGTAAGAAGCATCCCCAGTTGAGAACCATTGGTTTAAAGTAATCACATAGCCAATCTTGAGAAGTGGCTATAGCATTTAAAAACAAATTTTAAGACAAGACTTAGTATATATATTTTACTACAATATAATAATTTGGTATATACCATTATTATAAGTGAAATAAGAGTTGAACTATGCTATATCCTATTAAACTAAAGATTGATCTTTAATACTTTTGCCATTATTCATTTATTAATCTTAATTGTTCCTTGTTATTTTATATTCAGAATTAACCTTGAAGAGGAATGTGAAGAATTTAGAATACACCTTTAGTGAAACAGTATGATTTGCAACATGATCAATGACCTATAGGTGAGATACATCATTCTCTTCCCCCTTTCTTCTAGATGACTATAAATGATAGTAAAAATTGATTATCAGTACACCAACGGTATGATTTGGAGTAAACACTCCATTCTTTGATTACTTCATCAAATAGGAATTAAACTATAAACTATGTAAAGATTAATTACACTAGCCACAAGTGTTAGTTCTGGGTGATTTCTTTTCATTGATAACCTATGGTTTACAAACTAGGAATTATCATCTGTGAAATTGGATAAAGAGCTTTACAGTGAGAATGATAGGCAGAGTCACACTCAAGCTATCTGGAACAGATCACTGTCCTCTCACAAACAGCATTACTGGGTAGAAAAGACCTCCATAACACATGGGTAAAGGAATTAACAAATCTCTCCTTATATTTAAGACTATCATTTGGTCATTGAAGTTTTTGTGGTATTAAGAGTATTTCTCATCTCGCCTCCTCAACTCATTTCCCCCCTTTATTTTCCAACAAAAGGAGAAAGAAGAAAAGGAAAAAATAAGGGGAGGGAGAGAATAGGAGGAACGGAAAGGGGGAGGGAGGGAAAAAAAAAGAAAGGTAACAAAGGAAGAATGAAAGGAAATTTTTCTGTGATAGAACAAAATTGTCACAAATCTCTAATCTATAGAATACAAATTAAACTAGTGGCCTAATTTTATATCTTCTTTTTCTTTAATTCCACCAAAACACAATGTAGCCAACATCTATAAAGCCCTTTTTGAAAAAATATTTAAGAAATTTAATTAGCTAAATGACTGTTTATTTCCATATTGTACTTTTAAAAATATATTATAAAGGAACTCTATAGACAGACTTCTTGGTGGTGTTCAGCCTAACTTCAAACAATATTGTTTTAAAAACTAAAAATTCTGTACACTTGAAGCCTATATAACTTTACTGGTCATTGTCTCTCAACAAATTTTAATAATTAAAAAAAAACCTGAAAATTTCTACTTCCTTTCATTCTAAATGCATCGACTTCTCTTATCTGCCCTGATACCTGAATATTGGCCACCAAATCCACATGGTTTTATACATCTACAAACAGCTCCAGTACTTTAGAAAAGAATTAAAGGTATTTTCAATTAAGGAAAAAAAATGTTTCTCCTAATCCTAATCGGACTAGAATACAATATATGAACATTAGGTACCATTTTTAATAATAACTCCATTTTATTTGTACCATTACTGTATAAGAGTTCATCTAGTTAAAACAAAACATAAGCAAACAATGTGGTATCTAGTTAGTCATTATTTCATATTAACTTAGAACATAAATGCAGTATATTATTATACATTATGTATTTAAAAGGCTACCACTTTTATAGCTTGCTGTTTATAAAGCAAGAAGAAGACATTATAAACTCATACTATCCAGGGAGGTCACATGTATAATACCTAGAAATTCACAAGGAATCCACAATTCAGTCGTTTGAATGACTGGTCATTCATCAAGCTTTAAAGACAAAAATAATCAAGAATGAGTATGGTTTCTGTGCTTCAGGTACAAATATTACATTTTCTTTGTAAGATAAATGTTAGTTCACAGAAAATAATAATTCCTACAATATTATTAACCTCAGATGAATTGATCTTAGAATCTTGATGAAGCTAAGCAATAATGTTTATATTGATGAAGCAACATCTGATTTTTGTCTAAAAATCCCAACTTATCTTTTATCCAAGAAAAAAAAAAAACCTGACATATTCATTGGTTTTTCAAAGACAAATACTCTTAGTATAATAAACATTTATCCATTTTCCATTGTAATCCCTCTAATATTAATTTGAGCCAAATGAAAGAAATTGCAATTTCTTATGGGTGAACCTAATTGAGCAAGAAAACTAAGAAACTGAAATAGAAGAAAGAATATGTAAAGGAGAATGCTGGTTTAGTAAAGATAGATAATCTTCTTTAATTGTATTATATCCAAATTATTTTAAAAGCAATTTAGGAAAACCACAAAAAAATATTAACATACAAATGGCTCTTTCACTTTGAAAAACTTACATAAAACATTATGAAGTTTAAACAATGTACATGTGACAAATGAATTTTACACTTTAACTTCGTGTCGTAATTGGTAATCTAATTCATGAAAGATTAATAAATTAAACATTCTTTTCAACACTGAATAATTAAGCAGAATTAATGTATAATTCTGATTATACTTTACAGATATTAGCAATGTATTTGCAAGAGAAAAGATTCTTTATTTTTTCTTTAAAAGTTGACAATGGCAAGGCTTTATCTCTCTCGTATGACTTTGATTTTAAAATTATATTGTAGGAACTAACAGATGGTCTGCAACACTTTACACCTGAAACTGCTCTAGCTCAAAACCTAGGAAGCAATCTGGCACAGGTTTACTAAGAATATAAATATTTACAATCAATTCTAAGTTATAAATCAACTATATAATTGATATATTTTGAAGGATATAAAGGTCAACTATCTATGGTGATTTAGGACATTAGTACTGATGTAAGAAAAACAAAATTGATGAAAATACCACTGATCTCAGCTTCAGTTTGATAACTTATAAAATTGGCATAATATCCAGACCAAGTGAAATGCAATCAGGCAATTTGGGGAATATTGCCTAGGTTAAGATTCTTACAGTACAGAACTTGAAAGCATTCAAAGCCCTCAGTGTAGGGTGTAGGACATTAATCAATATAAACATCACTGATCATATTTTCTATTTGAATACTGAATTTTGGGTATTCCTCTAAGGGGCAGAATCAGCCGGTAATTTAGGTTGAGAGAATTACTCGGCAGTTTGTTGCTTTGTCTAGTACTATTAAATTTTAGTTGTCACATAACACAGTACTGTTAATTATAGGCATTGCAATGTACCCGAGACCCCCAGAACTTACTCATTTTATAGCTGGAAGTGTGTACCCTTTGACTAACATCTCCCCAATCCCTCCCACCTCCTGCAGTCCCTGGCAAACACCATTCCACCCTTTATTTCTACAAGTTCAGCATTTTTACATTGTACATATAAGTGACAACTTACAGTATTTGTCTTTTGCTCTCTGACTTATTTCACTTAGCGTAATGCCCTCAAGGTCCATCCAGATTGTCCCAAAATATTTCCTTATATTTGAATAATATTCCGTTGTGTATATATACATTTCCTTTTTTTTAATTAACAAAATTTTTGTTAAATTTATTGTGGTGACTTTGGTTAGTAAAATTATGTAGGTTTCAAGTGTACAATTCTATAATACATCATCTATGTATCATATTGTGCGTTCACCATCCAAAGTCAATTCTCCTTCCAACACCATATATTTGACACACTACCCTCTTCTATCTCCCCTTCTCCCACTTACCCTCTGGTAACCACTAACCTGTTGTCTGTGTCTATGAGTTTTTGCTTGTTTCTTTGTTACTTTCAGTTCTATATCCCACATCTGAGAGAAATCATACAGCTCTCAACTTTTCACTTAATAATCTCAAGGTCTACCCATGTAGTCACAAATGGCTGCATTTCATCTTTTCTTATAGCCGAGTAATATTCCATTGTATATATGTACCACATCTTCTTTATCCAATAATCTATATATAGAAGGACACTATGGTAGTTTCTATGTCCTGGCCACCGTAAATAAAGCTGCAATGAACACAGGGATACCAATTATCTTTATGGATAAATGTTTTCAGATTTTTTTGTAGATACCCAGAAAAGGGATTGCTGGGTCCTATGGCAATTCTATTCTTAATTTTTTGAGGAAACTCCATATTGTTTTCCATAGTGACTGCACCAGTTTACATTCCCACCAAGAGTGGATGAGGGTTCCTTTTTCACCACAAACTCTCCAACATTTGTTATTACTTGTCTTATTGATAATAGACATTCTAACAAGTGTGAGGTGGTATCTCACTGTGGTTTTGATTTGCATTTTCCTAAATAGTTATTTAGGTTGCGCATCGTTTCATATATCTGTTGGCTGTGTTCCTGATCTTACAGGAAACGCTTTCAGGTTTTCATCATTAAGTATGATATTATCTGAGGGTTTGCCATATGTGACCTTTATTATGTTGAGGTACTTTCATTCTATACCCATTTTGTTATATGTTTTAATCATAAATGGATGCTCTATTTTGTCAAATGCTTTTTCTGAATCTATTGATATGATCATATGATTTTTATCCTTTATTTTGTTTATGTGATGTATCACATTGTTTGATTTGCGGATGTTGAACCATCCTTGTGCCCCAGGGATGAACCCCACTTGGTCGTGATGAATAATCTTTTTAATGTATTGTGTTATTCAATTTGCTAGTATTTTGTTTAAGATTTTCGCACCTATATTCATCAGAGATATTGGTCTGTAATTTTTTTTTGTGTTATCCTTACCAGGTTTTGGTACCAGGGTAATGTTGGCCTCATAAAATGAGTTAGAAGTTACTACCTCTTCTTCAGTTTTTTGGAAGAGTTTGAGAAGGACATGTATTAAATTACCTTTGAATGTTTGGTAGAATTCACTAGGGAAGCCATGTGGTTCTGGACTTTTGTTTTTTGTGTTTTGTGGTTTTTTTTTTGAGGGGGAGGGAGGGTGATTGTTTCAATTTCCTTACTGTTGATCAGTCTATTTAGATTTTCCAGTTCTTCATGATGCAGTGTAGGAAGGATATATATTTCTAAGAACTTGTCCATTTCTTCTAGGTTGTTGAATTTGATTGCATAAAGTCTTTCGTAGTATTCTTGTATGATCCTTTGTACATCTGTGGTATCCATCCTAACTTCTCTTTCATTTCTGATTTTGTTTATTTGTGTCTTTTCTCTTTTTTTCCTTAGTGATCTAGCCAGGGGTTTCCCAACTTTTATATTAATCTTTTCAAAGAACAAGCTCTTTGTTTCATTAATTTTTTCTATTGTCCTTTTATTCTCTATTTCATTAATTTTGCTCTAATTTTCATTATTTTTACTCCCTCTGCTGACTTTGGGTTTCATTTGTTCTTCTTTTTCTAGTTCTTTAAGATGTAGTGTTAGGTTTTTTATTTGGGATTTTTCTTGTTTCTTGAGATAGGCCTGTAATGATATAAACTTCCCTCTGATTACTACTTTTGCTGCATTCCCATAGTTTTAATACATTGTATTTTCATCCTCATTTCTAGTTTCTACATCTTTGAGTTCTAGACTACCCGACATTTCCACTTGATGGTGAACAGGTATACCAAAATTAACATGTTAAAAAAATGTCTTACTCTCCATCCATAACCCCCAGCCAATATTATCTATTTCAGTTGATGATACCACAGCTTACACTGATCTCAGGACAACCTCATCATTCCACCTACTACATTCAATCCATCAGTAAGTGCAGTTAGCTCAACTTTCAAATTCCAAACCTAACCACTTATCCTATGTACTGTTCACCACCCTAGTCATGAAAAACCTTCTTATAGCTCTCCCAACCCTGGCTCCCAGCAATATATTTTTGGCACAGCAAATAGAATTACATTTAAAATGAGAATGGGTAAAAGAAAAAAAAAATATGGGAAAGGAATAGCAAAAATATGTAAGGGGAAGACAGATAAAAGAAGGAAAGGAGGAAAGTGGAGAAGAGGAGAGAAGAGAAAGTTCAGGAGAATAAGGTGTACATGAGAGAGAATGTAAGAGAGAGAGAAGAAAGGAAGGATCGGGGGAAACTGAGAAGTAGAATGGATAACTAAAGAAAGCAGAGTTAAGAGAGAAGAAAAAGACACAATAGAGTCACCCTCTCTTTCCCACCTTCCATATGTGATTCATCAGCAAATCCTCGATTCACCTTCATAATCCATGTGAAATCTGTTCATTTTTCACTTCCGCCACTACTTCTCTAATACAAGACATCACCTCTTGTCTTGACTACTTTTAACACTTCCTGACTGGACACCTCACTTGTGCTCTTGATGTACCCACAATCTATTTGTCACATACTGGTCATAGTGATTCTTTTAAAATGTAAATCCATGATATCATTTCCCTACTCTCAATCTTCCAATGGCTTCCCGTTATATTACTAAAGAAATAATAATGGTGCTTGATTAGCTGAACCCATGCTTGTTCTCTGACTTTGGTTCCCATTACTGCCCCCCTTGCTCACTCTTTTCCAGACACACTGAAACCCCACATGTGTCTTGGGGTTTCCAGAAACCCCAAGGCTGAATAACCCCAAGTGCCTCACCCTCTTCTACCTCATACACATTGCTCTTCCCGTCAGATGTTCTTTCTCCAGAAAATCACATAGCTGGCTCCCTCTGTTTAATTAAGTCCCTGATGGAATACTATGTGATAGTTTAGTATATTAATATATGCTGGTATTTTTTTTAATCAGTCTTCCATATTCCCCCACAAGTTACGACCCATGAAGACAAGGGCCTGTTTTGTTTGCTTTTGTAATGCCTACTATCTAGAACAGTGCCTAGCACATAGTAGGCAATCAATAATTATTTATTGAATGAATGCATGAAAACAATTAAGCTGGACTTATTTCTAAAACCCCATCCACTTGTTAGCATGAGAAAATATAAGATAAATGCACGTAATATCCGATTTCACTTAAACTTAGGCAGAGTCAGCATTTACAAAAGTCCCTTCAAGTTATAGTTGCTCATTTGGACAAAATACCAAGTCTTCCAACTACCTGCTTCCATCTCCATGTCTCTCCCTAAAAAGGTGACTAGGGACATGGGTGACATAATAAGGCTTGCAATATCATGTGGCAATGAGAGGTAGCCCTTAGCTAGTTAATTTAATATGCCTTTTGGCTAGACTATTTTCTGCAAATATTCTTTCTTGTATGGTGTTTGTTTCTTCATACTATTTATAGTTGACTTATTTTTGTCACAGAAAATATCAGAACTATAGATATTTGTATTTGTATAGATAACAAGTTATATTTTGGCACTCAAAAATTTCTGGTCAGAAGTAACTGTGTGTTGCATATGGTTTGTTATAAAATACTAAATAGAAATGATATTAATTCTTGATTGTAAATGAACTAAACGTGTTCATAGACATTGATTCTGCTAAAAGTATTCCTTAAACTTTTATTTATAAATATCTAAACTTGTTTAAGAGGAAGAAAAGGAGTCAGTCTGCATTTTTGGAGATTATCTGATGATGAATATTAGTGTTTGGACCTTTCTTACTTAAAAAAATGCATAGACTATGCTACTAAATCATGAACTTGTTTTATGATCTAAAGTATATCAGAGAAAATTTTGTCCTGATCACATTGTCTGACTCGGTATATTTTGATTTCTAATATAATGAAATGTTTCTCTTTAAGATAAAATAATTTATCCTTTCAAGGTAAGCTCTCCCTTTTATAATATTAAAAACAAAAACAAAAATACCAATAATCTACCTTGCTTTAATGGATCAGAGCTGGGCAATGTGTACTGACCTAGAATCAAGGAATGGGGTTGTTACAATCCTATCACATTTGTTTAGATGGTGTTTTGAGAACCACCTCAAACCTTATCTTTTCCTTCATAAGAGCAAGCAAAGCTATAAAAATGGGGCTCAGCAGCAACTAAATTTTGGTCCAGGAAAGGTAACTGACAACCTCATCCATCCAAAATCTCCAGATTCTTCTACTTTGGGACAACATAAAGGGTGATTAGTGCCATTTCTATTTTTTGCCTTGTTTCCACTACATCTAATGGATAAATTTTTGTACTTTCCTACTAAGTGGTGTTAAAGAGTTCCCAATTCATGTGAATGATGTTGTTGACCGAGGAAGAATAGGAATAGTTTCTGTACTTAACTCCCAGAAGCCACCCGCAACAGATAAACACACAAAAGCTATCCAGAAACCATCAGAAGTATTACAGAGTAGGGAAGAAAAGAAGATGCGTGACAGAGGGAAAATATGATTAAACAAATAGTATAACAAGGGTCATAACTTGGTTTCCAAAGGTCTACAAAAGATATTGTGATACTTTCAAAGACTTTGGACAAAACAGAGGAACCCAGCAAAATAGCAGAAACTATAATTTACTTAAGACAGATGTCACCAAAGAATAAAAGATTAACTAAAAAAAATAATACTTCGACTTATGTCAATGTCTAAGATAATGTACTAAATGCGTGAGTTCTTCACATTTGTTCTCATTATGAATTCCTAAAGTTGTTAGTCACAACTTTTTCAATAGTGTTTCAGACTGTGATTATTAATTTGACAATTGATTCCAGAATAAAGTGGTCATTGAATCACTTCATATATGATGCTGTTGTCCAAGTAATGCTGAACTTAAGACAAGTCAAATTACATAATTGGTCTCCCTAAACTTACTGATGTATATAAAAATTAAGAATAAAGAGTAATTCTCAAAATAAGTATTTTAATTTGGTTAATGACCCTAAGTATATAATTGCTACCAAATCTATTTACATTAACATATTAGCAAGTGAGTGCTCTAATAATTTTTGGATTTTTTTTTTTTTTAATTTTGGTTTTTCAGGTTTACCACACACCTTCAAATACACAATTTAGCAGATAATTCATTTGACCAGTTGCCATATCAGTTACATGTATGTTTTCACATGTCAGACACAAACAAATCTCAGATTCTCAGCTTTATACCAGATGAGTGAGCTGTCCCGTAACCACACCACAAAACACCTAGGAATTGAGTTCTTATATAGAGTTTTTCTACAGTGATCTGAACAGGTAATTCCAGGTAAATAGCACTTTAAAGCAGAGGCAACAGCCAAAGTATAGAAAAGTGTATCTTTAATATGCATTTCATTTGAAATACATGAGTTTAAGATCTTTTAGCATTTTTAAATGATAATAACATGCCTCCTAATATCAGAGAAGGTATTTGTATAATACATACAAATGCATGCATTGCACTTTCAAAAATTTCAAGTAATATTTTTAAATAAACTTTTGTCTATATCTGTGTTCTGTTTTTTTTCCACTTACAAAGAATTCTTTGGATTATCATTTATCTTCAAACCAAAAATATGACACATTAGTTGCACATTTGATTATTCTTCCTTTTCAGCCTTATATTTTTAATGCTGGATGACAACTACTAATCTAAGGGGAGAATAAACTAAATTTTTAAACTGTTGCATACATTATTATTTTACATAATATTTTTAGGTTGGGAAACCAAATTCTATTCCACAGTCAAATAATTATGAGGAAAAAAGGCAAGTTATGTAATAGTATGATTAAAAATTTTCATGTGAAAACTATCAGTACGCTGACTTGACAGAAAAATTTCATGTGGCCTCCTCAAGCTTAAATATACATACAAATTACGTAACAGAATGTGTTAGAACGCACTCACCAGATCTAGGCTGTGTTCTGAGATCTGCATTTGTAGCAAGTTCTAGTGATGCCAACGCTTATAGACCATGGAACAGGCTGGGTAACAAGGGAAGATTTTAGATAATTCCCAACACACTATATTTTAAGTACTGTAAATGTCATCCTTTTACTGATCATGTTAACCTCCTAAATATTCATCTAAGTTGGTATTTGTTCTTGACAGAAATTAAAGTGACTACCCAGCTCACACTGATCCTTCCAGTGGCTTTACTACTGATATCATTTCCCATCCACCCCCATCCCTGTCATAGGACATTGATCCAATTACAGACACCTGAGCCATGACGACAATAAGATTCTTTCTGGATGATAATTACAGTTTAGTCACTTTAACGTCAGCCCTTCCAAAGGTCTCAGTCTCTGACACTGAGGATCCTTGAAGCTGCCTTTGTGTCTGCCTTTCCGAAGCTCAGTTGATCAATTTGTATTTTAACCCATGAATTAACTTCAATACCCTTCCAAATAAATCCTCCTCTTAATGTGTTACTCAGAGTTGAATTCTGTTGCTTTCAATCCAATGAACAACAATAACACAATTTATCAGAGTAAGGATCAAAGCGTAATTAAAAACATCTGCTCTACTGAATACCAAAAAAAATAATAGTAAGTGCTGCTGTACTGTCCAATAGAATAGCCACGAGGCACGTGTGACTATTTAAATTTGAATTTAAATAAACTAAAATTAAAGGAAATCTACAATCCAGTCCCACTGTCTCACTAGCCATATTTTAAGTGTTCTATATCCATTAAGTGGCCAGTGTCTATCACATTAGATGGAGCCAATAAAGGTTATTTCCATCATTGCAGAAAATTCTATGGGAAAACACTGTCTAAAGACTGGGCTTCATTAAATTAATTAGAGTCTGTGGGTTTGGCAATGTCTGGAAAAACATTACTCAAACATGGTAAGAAATTCCTTCACTGGCCATTGTATTAAGAACATATTTATAAACTATGCCTCTATGTCCTAATTTCTCTTTTCAGAAAGACACTATTCATAAGCTAACTGCCCATTCCTCTAGGAATGCTATGACATTCTTGACCTGATTTCTATCATTCTTTGGTCAGTAAGCTGATCCAACTGTTATATTCATTAGTAAATCATACACAGTTATTACTTGATAAAACAAATTTTCATTTACATGATAAAAATTAAGTCTAAAATGGGAATTATAAATGACTAAAATAAAAACCATTAAAGTACTGGATAACAAATGCTAATTAATTCATCGTGCATATTCATATTAAGTCAAATATGCTAAAATGAGGCCATTCTCAAAGACATTAAAACCAATCAGCCTTATAGAGTCATTGCAGACTCATGAGGAGGGGCTCAAAGGCCACTCACCATCCATTGGTTGGGCAACGATGTCTTTCATGGATAGTACAAGATATCATTTTAGTATATTATTTTATTTGTATCTAAAGTCATATGTCATAATATATTTCTATATTACCTGCACAGAAAAAGTAAAATAGTACAATGTTAATGTTAGAGACTAAATATTTACTATACCATCCACTAATAGGAATGCACTTATTAAAGTGTAGCATTAATTTTATAAAGGGGAAAAGGCATACGTATATTAATACATTCATGCACACATATATACATTTATCTACAAATCTGGACTCAGACTCTGATTTGCCTGAATCTTCAGCCCTGTGCTGGGAAAATATACCGTGTTTCCCCCAAAATAAGACCTAGCATGATAAGCCCTAGCATGATTTTCCGGGATGACATCCCTTGGACATAAGCTCTAATGCGTCTTTGGAGCAAAAATTAATATAAGACCTGGTCTTATTTTTGGGGAAACACAGAAAGCATAAAAATGGCCACTCTTTTTTGTTTTTTCTTGCTTTCAAACTATACCTCTAGCAAGAGGCAATAATTATTTTTTTAAATCCCCTTATTAATAAAAGTAGTAACAAGTTACAGTCTGTATCCATGTATAAACATGGCATTATAAGAAAACCCACAATATTCTGAAGTAAATTTACAGTAACAAACACTTATAGGCTGATGTTTTCTCTAACAACTTATAAAGCAACTCTTTTTCTGCATGACATTTTAAATGCAACATGGTACATTTAATCTGAGTGTCATGATGAAAATAACGTATGTTGCCCATTTGATAGATTTTTAAATAAATAAACCATTTAATACCCATACAAAAATATGAACAATACCTGGAACACGAAAAAATTCTGACTTTGAAATTTAATTATTTAGGCTTTTGAATAATGCAGGGAAGTTTTTAGAGGTAGATGATGAATTAACTAAGCGATAACAACAATATGCTAATGGACTGAGACTTTTCCTTTATACATCAGCTAATTTCAGTCTTTTTCATACCTCTTAAATCTGAAGACTGTGGGTTTGTATGCCTGTGTGTTTATGTGTACTGTGTGTGTGTGTGTGTGTGTGTGTGTGTGTATTTGTGTTGGGCGGAGAGAGTGAATTAAGATAAATGATATCTATATAAGGAAGAACAGCTATGAGTACATGTGCTACTGACATTTCAATAGTATCATTTACTTGAAAATTATATTTAACCATATTGCTCGTTAATTAAATTACAGCATCCTCTAAATCTGGAGTATTATGGTTTCTGTTATATCATATGCAACTCTATAATTGATAAAATAATTTTGGTGGGTCTTCCCAGCAGATTTACCAGCATAGATTCCAGGAATTAAACCAACCTATTCAACTGAGCGTTCAATTCCATGTAATTGGCCTGTGCTCTCCTAACTCAAAAAACAACACTTATTAAACTGCAATATATCTTATTACTTTATATAAAAAAAAGTATCATACATCTAAGTTATAGAGCAGCCTTAGTGAAACAAAATCCTCTCTTCCATTTTAGAGGCCATTAGAAAACCAAACCTAATAGGTGAATCAAATCCATGGGGGAAGCTCAGATAGAACAGTAAAAGAATATGGACAGGGCTTCTCTGAAGGATTACAATCCTGTTAATTTCTCTCTTGAACTGTCATCAGTGACTCCTACACTTCACTCCTACGTATTGTGTGACAAATGGAAAGTATACCTGTTTCAAGTATGCAATCATATTAAGACTCTGATGATTTGCTATTCAGTTGTCCCATTTCTCTTCTCAAGCATGTCATGATGTTACTATTATTATTTCGTTTATATTACTTTGCATTTTCCAATGAAAGTATGTATCACTGACTCTGAATATTTTTTACTTACCACTACACAAATTTTACATTAATGTAAATATGACTAAGGAAATCTTATTTTGCAACATTGTCATTACTACTGATTATAGTGTTTGCACTTATTCAAAGTAAGTCATTGCAAGGAGGACATCATCAAGGTATTTCTTCTGCACCAAAATGTTGTGATATTTGTTAATGTATTGTTTTATGTAAATTAACATGTGAATGTAAATTTAAATGTCTTAAAAAAACATTTCATTCAATCTATATAAACCTGTTGATTAATTATAACCAGTGATCTACACAAAAAGAGCTTGTGAGGTGCAAGTATACAAATGAGAGCAGTAGAAAACTAAGAAATTTAAATTACAATCACATAGACTTTTAATCTAAAATCAGTGTTCCTGTAATAAACAGTTCCTTTTCCACTAGGAGGTGGAGGAAACTGAGTAGGAAAAATGTTTATCAGATACTGGGTATTCCAAATAAAGAGGGGAAGCTAGTACATACTCCTTTTCTCTGCCTCTACAGTACAGCTGCTGTCTATCATCACAGCACTAGAGTAAGACCATGTGGTCCATTCAATGAGTGTCTTCATCAACGGCTATTGATCAGCGTGCTATTCTATAGTAAGTCTTATTATCATTCCATAGTTTGCAATTAGTTCCTTACTTCCTTCATTTTTTTAGAGTATCCTTCATGAGTCTTATAAAGAAGTTCAAACGCTTATAAGAGCTCAGTGCAGTGAAATTCTTTTGAGGGAGGACAAAGAATTGATACTGGTGGGGAGAGAGTAGACAATAAACAAGCCAACACAAATGGGAATAACCAATAATAATAAAAGACTATACAATAATGATGAGTGTAGTTAGTTTTCTGTATCTCAGGTTTTAGCACCATATAAGTGGTAGTAAAACGATAGTAAAATATTTTTCCCTCTTTGATTTTTATTCAACAACTATTTATCATTCATCTATGATATTACTGGTAATTTGGTCTGGGATAAAATAAAGTTACTTTTGATACTTTCTGATAAACATGAATTTTAGGTCCCTAAAATTTTGTACTTATACAAGTACCTCTTTATAAAGTACATGAAGTGCCTTCAAGTACAAGTAATTGAAAGTGTAAGTAATTGAAACACTGTAACAAAAAAAAACATCCACATAATTTAAAAATACGTGAAGAAATTTTGATTTAAAATATTTTAATTGGAAAACAAGCAGAGAAGTATTCTTACAAGGCTGTATTTTCACTTGGGAAGAACACGAGTCCTGCCACATGTGAACAATGTCCAAGCTACGTATATACCTTATTAACAATTTCATAGGTCCACCATGGTGACAAAAACTCTTTCCTGAGGTAACTTGTCAAAATGAAATTAATTTTTACTATTATGTAAAGAAGAAAAATTAACTGGAGGAATAGCGAAAAGTACTGGGTTGTAATTTCTCACCTATGTTCTATGCGAGGTTCCAACATGGACAACATGTCAGTGCAACTTTAGAATGATTTGTGCCAAAAGGGGAAAAAAAATCACCTTCACTGTAAAAATTATATAACTAAGTATGTAGACAATTATTATAAACCATATAATGTACTGACACCCAGGTCTAAATATTTAAGACAAAATCCTTCAATGTTTTTTGTTATGACTTAAGACTAGATTTAAGCCACCTATTTTCAGACACTGGACAAAATGCTGAAGTTCAATAATCTGTACAACAATGTTCAAAATTATTTGTAGCTAATCTACATAATATCAGCATAAAACAGTTTACAATTAACACTCCAGGAACTCTTTTTTGGCATTAAAGAAAAAGGTATGGTTAGTACATTTCTGCTCTTTTCAACTTGGATTCTTTCCTTCAAAATCATTAGAATTCTGTGCCTCTGTTATGGATATACTACGTAGGCAATTACCCAGAGAACACAGACATCCATAAAAAAAAAAAAAAAGGATAGGTGCAACACATTTTCTCTAAAAAGAAAAATAAGCTGTATTTGGAAATATAAAATTGACACTATGCATTTTACTAAAAAAAATGTTTTAAATGATGTCACCCTTTTAAAAATATAACTAATAAACATAATACTTAAAACAAACTTTGAAGGTTTGGAGTAAGAATTAGAAACATTTACAAAATCAACAGGGGACATAAACATAGACACAATAGAATACCTACCATATTTGGAAATCACAAGAAATGAACTCAGATTTGATTTTTAAAAAGTGATGTCCTTCCGTACACAGGGTAAATTTTATGGCAATTTCTTAATGAAAAAGGAAATGGAAACTCACTGTCGGTTGCACATAATTATGTTCTTAGTTGACTGCATAGTACAGTTTTTATAGTTCTCATTCCATACTAATTTCAGTGATTCTAAACATAAAATATTCTAAGGTAAAATATTCTTAGAGTCCTAATAAAACAATTCTCCCAGGCATATTTGCAACCACGCTATGTACTCTAGCTTAGTTGTATTTAGTATCAGTAGTGTCAGGAAAAGCGAAATACGCAGAACCTTCTCACAGATCATTGTTTCTGTGTTAGGTTTTTTTTCAGATGATTGTTTTGGACAAGGATTATTTTTGTCTGGTTGCTCTACTTATTACGTATGCATACCTGCTCTCTTGTGAAACTAAAGCCTCATAGGAATGCCAAGGTTAGAAGTGAGGCTCTGTAATTTTTCCATTCGTCATCAGGTACGAGACTCAAGTATCAGATTGTCTTTCAACTTGTTTACATAGTTGGTACCAAAGCCTGTTTGAATGTTCCTGTGTGTTGTTTACTTTTGTATTTGTGACTAAAGTATTGCTGCCAAGTTTTCTATGGGCTCTCCAAAATGTTTCAGTGATAATAGGTTGGAAAATGTTATAGAAATTTTTAAGGGAAAAAGTTCAAGTAAATTAAGGGAAAAAGTTCAAGTAAATCTATAAGCAAATGTGGGCGGAGCCACTTCCATGTAGATCATTAACTCTTAATAAGAAGGATAATAAAAGTAAGGCATGGATGATATACTGCATATTTAATATTAGCAGGGAAATAATGGTTAAGCAGTAAAAAAACATATAAAACTGAGACTGGAAGGTGATCAGCAGAGCAGAGATGAAACCACTGTGGCAGGAAGAACAGGACAGAGAAGGCACAATAGCAAGGATGTAGAGTCCTGGCAGAGTGTTTGTACGTGGATTCCCCTGAAGAAAGCATCCTGTTAAATGGCCATCCAGCAAACATTCAAGCCCAGATGCCCAGGCTCAGACACTGAGGGATTAACCGCTACAACAAATGTGAGCCCACGAACAAAAGGGCCCCCTCGCCTGGAATTAATCAGCCAGCTCTTCAGGACACAAATCTCATTTCTCTTTTCTAGTATCTGACAATATCCTTTAACTCCATCTCTGGAATGAAGTGCAAATGACATGCTGATATCACCATCTGATATCAGCTCATCATTATTTTAATTTATTTTTCATGAAAGTGATTTCTTTCAAATTCATCATATGCAATGCCAATATTTATTTCAAAGCCAACATATTCCTGTATTTCATTGAGCAGCATTGTGGAGATAGCACAATGAATGACAAAAATACATAGACACAAGAATGGGCTTTAAAGTCCTTACAGGTATTGAAAGTCAGAAGAGGCATTAGGTTCAAAATCCAGGAAAATAGTTTGGACAACAGAGATAAGCTAAGGAAATAAAGAGACTGGGAAACACAGGCCAGACAAAGGCAAACCTTCTATACAATACTAGAAATTTAGAGCTCAATTCTGAATATTAATGGGAATTATACGATATCAACATAAAACAGGGCCTGAAAATAGCAAATTGGACTTATTCCCTTAGTGTTTTCAAAAAGTCTGAAGTACTGAGCCTCAGTAATGAAAAGCCAAGACAAATAAGAACCTCTGGGGCCTGCCCGGTGGCTCAGGCGGTTGGAGCTCCGTGCTCCTAATGACGAAAACTGCCAGTTCGATTCCCACATGGGCCAGTAGGCTCTCAACCACAAGGTAGCCGGTTCAACAACTCGACTCCTGCAAGGGATGGTGGGCTCCACCCCCTGCAACTAAGATTGAACACAGCACCTTGAGCTGAGCTGCAGCTGAGCTCCCAGATGGCTTAGTTGGTTGGAGCACGTTTTCTCAACACAGGTTGCCAGTTTGACTCCCACAAGGGATGGTGGGCTGCGCCCCCTGCAACTAACAACAGCAACTGGACCTGGAGTTGAATGGTGCCCTCCACAACTAAGATTGAAAGGACAAAAACTTGACTTGGACAAAGTCCTGGAAGTACACACTGTTCCCCAATAAAATCCTGCTCCCCTTCCCCAGTAAAATCTAGAAAAAAGAAAGAAAAAGAAATCTCTGAGCTGGAAGACAAAGTAATGTGAAGAGAAAGAAAAGTACACATTAATATTTTTTTTTAAGTTTGAATTTCGTAACAAAGTATTATTTACATATAATAAAATGAAGACCCTAAGTGTTCAGTTCAGTGAGTTTGGGCAGTTGCAAGAAACCCTTTAACTATCACCAAAAACAAGATAAAGAACATTTATAAAATCCCAGAACCTTCCTTTATGCCCCTTTTCCTGTCCATTTCTACCTCTACCTGAGGCAACCACTTTCTGATTTAAATATCCATCCTGGCAAACACTCAAGCCCATATGCCATATATTAGTTTTGCCTGTTCTTGGACTTCATGTAAATGAAATCACATTGTATACTTTTTTTGTTTGTTTGTTTTGTTTTGTTTTTGCATCTAGAGTCTTTTGTACAATGAAATAGTCTTGAGATTCATCCATGGTGCTTCTACCAGTAGTTCATTCCTTTACATTGCTGATTAGTATTCCACTATACACACTCTACATCATTTGGTTTACTTTGTTGATAGATATTTGCTGTTTTTGGTGTTTTTTTTCCAAGTGTTGGCCTATTAAGAATAAGGCTGTATGAATATTCCTGTAGAAGTATTTTTGTGAGCATACGTTAGATGTCACTGTAGGTATCTGGGCCATAGGACAGATGTAAGTTTAACTTTCTAAGCAACTGCCAGATAGTTCTCTGAAGTATTTTTCATTTTCACTAGCAATTTATGAGCAACTATGTACCCGTTTCTACAATATGAAGTTTATATTAATATAGTAACTTTGTTATAATTTATGAACCAATATTGATAAATTTCATATTGTCAGGTGTTTGCAGCCCTGCAAGTGGATGGGAAACTGTACTGATTTCAATTTGCATTTCCTAATGACTAATGATGTTCATTACTTTTACATTTTCTAATTATCTGTTCCTATGTATTTTTTTGCAAAGTGTCTGCCATGTCTTTTGCCCATTTTTGAATTGGATCATTTGTCTTGCATATTTACCTTGTATACTATGAACTTACTAATAATTTATTACTGCTGGTATCTTTCTTCAGGCCCATAATATTCTACATATAAAATCCTGTTTCTTTACAGTCTTGTTTGTAAACCTTATGCCTTTCAGTCCTTTCCATGCCTTATTACATACAGTGGGTAGAAACTATAGTAAAATGTTGATATAAGTTGATGAGAGCAGACATTTTTATCTTATTCCTGATCATAATGGAAAGTCATTTACTAATCTGTCATTATGTATTTTATCCCAGTTTGCTCAAATTTTTTATAATGAATGTTAAATACTGTCAACAAGTTTTTCTGCACTTATGTAGATGATCATAATTTTTTCTCCTATTTTGTTATTTTGTGAATAACATATTTATTTTCAATGTTAATTATCACATTTTTCTCCTATTTTGTTATTTTGCGAATAACATATTGATTTTCAATGTTAACCACTAGCATTATTCTTTTATATATTCTTGTATGGAATTTGCTACTACTAACAAATTTCCCATCTATGATCATGGGAGATATTGGTCTGTAATTTTCCTTCTGGAACAGTTATTTACCAGGTTTTGATATCAAGATCATGCTGCTTCATAAAATGAGTTGGGAAGTGTTCCCTCCTCTATTTTTAAAAAGAATTTATTTAAGGTTGGTTTTATTCTTCATTTAATATTTGATATAATTCACTGATAAAGTTGTCTGAGATTTCAGTTTTCTTTGGGAGGTTTTAATAATTTTCTTAATATATATGGAGCTATACAGATTTTTCTATTCCTTTATGTGTCAATTTAGTAAGCTGTATTTTTCAATTCATCCTTTTTATTGAATTTATTAACACAAAGCAGTTTCTTAACTTCAACATGATGGGCATTATGGCTGGACAGGTCTTTGTTACGGGAGGATGTTCTGTGTCCTATAGAATGTTTAGCAGGATCCTTGGCCTATATCTCTAAGATACCAGTAGCACCACTCCTTCCAGGTTGTGACAATCAAACTATTTTCAGTTATTGCCAAATTTGCCCTCTGGGAAAAACTGTCCCCAGTTGAGAATTAATCAAGTTTTTCATAATAGCCCTTTATTATGAACGTTTGTAGGATCCCTATTAAGTGTCCCTCATTATTTAATGATTTGGGTAATTCATATTTCTCAATTTTTTTCTGTTAGGGGTTACCACATGTATTAATCACTTCGAAGAACTGTTTTTTATTTTCTCCATTATTTATTTTCTTTATCATTAATTTCAACTTTTTTATGTATTATTTCCTTTCTCTTAAGTTGGGTTTAATTTTGTATTCACTTTTCTTTCTTCATGTGGAAGCTTAGCTAATTGACTGTACACCTTTGATCTTTTCTAACATAAGTAATACATGTTATAAATTTTATTTTACTGGTGTTTTGGATGCATCCTACAAATTTTGATATATTGTGTTCTCATGAACATAAGGAGTTCAAAATATTTCTCTTTTTTTTTCCCTGGTTTCTCCTATGATTCATGGATTATTAACTTCTAAGTATGTTGGCACTTTCCAGGTATTTTTGTTATTGATTTCTAATCTGTGGTCACGACATATACTCTATGTTTCTGATCTTTTGAAATGGCTTGAGACTCACATGCTAGCATATGATTTGTCTATCATTTGAATGCTCTTTGCGCAGTTAAAAGGAATTTTTACTTTTAGTTGATGGATATCATATTCTATTAACTCTATTAGGTTAAGTTGGTAGATAGTGTTATTCAAATCTTCTACATTTTTCCTGATTTTCTGTCTACTTTTATATCAATTATTTACTGTAGATTTGTCTATTTCTCCATTTGATTCTGTCAAATATTTCTTTGTGGCTTTAAGGTTCTGCTAGTAACTGCGTGCATATTGAGAATTGTTATAGCTTCTTAAATGATGAAGATTTTTACCACCAAGAATATGCTTTTGTATCTATGGTAATAAATCTTTGTATTGAAGTCTATTTTTTTTTAAATGAATATGGTGATACCATCTTTCTTATACTTATATTTGTCCTGGTATGTTTGTCCTACCCTTTTCCTTTACGTATCTTCAATTTTAAAGTATTATCTTCAAATAATAAATTACTATGTAAAGAAAAATATAAGAACAGTGCAACACAGTAATTCAACTTACATTCCCTCCTACACTTTGTGCATCAGGACTTCTGTCTGGTATCATTTCACATTAGTCTGAAGAACCTGTAGAATATATTCTAGAGATGTTCTGGAGATAAATTTGCTCACTTTGTACATCTGAATATACTTTATTTTGCCTGAAATATTTGTTTGTTTTTTCTAGATACAGACTTTAAATTGATATAAAATTCTTATATTCTTAGCACACTTAAAAAATGTCAATTTCCATGGCATCCATTGTTTCTGATATAAAAAACACTAGTGATTTTTTCTTATCACTGTTTCCCTGCATGTATATCTTTTTCCTGTGACTGGTTTTAAGATTTTTTGCTAATTCTCTTTGCTTTTCTTTGGATTTATGCTTTTTGGGATTCACTGTGCTTTCCAAACATATGTATTGATATCTTCAGTTACTTTTGGAGATTTCTGTTTTATCTCTTTGAGTATTTCCTCTGCCCCCTTTCTATTTCCTCTCCTTGGATTCCAAGTACATGTGTGCAAGACCACTTGATATTATCCTGCAGATATAAGAAACTTTCTCCCATCTGCCCCTTTTCTTTTATCTTTACATTTGGTTTGTATAATTTCTATTGACCTGTCTCAAGTTCATGGATTCCTGTGCTGTGTCCAGTTTGTTGATAATCCTATCAGTGACTTTTTGTGTGTGTGTCTAATATTTTATTACTAGCATTTCTATTTTTTTAACATTTCCCATGTTGTCCACTTTTTCTACAAATCCTGTAACATATCATAGTAATTTTAAAGTCCCTATCAGATAATTCCAACATCTGGTCCATTTCTGTGTTTGCCTCTATTGTTTTCTTTTGCCATGGCTCACATTTTCTTGTGTCTTCAAATATCTCATAATTTTTTATTGTACGCTAGATGCTGTATAAAAAAAACAGTAAATAATATTTACTCTAAAATATATCTTGCCACTTTTTCTGTCAGGCCTCTTGTTTGGAAGGCTGAGTCTACGGAATCTTCAGATTTGCTGAGTCCGGGTTTTGTTGACGCGTTCATTAGATTCAGTTCACCATTTCCTTCAAATGTCCTTGGGTTCATAGTAGCACTGGCTAAACTCTGGAGATCACTTTGTACCTGACAGCTCATCCACTAAATTATCTCCAACTCTTTTAGCTAGAAAGTCCAGCTTTCAGAATGCCCGGGAGTTGTTCTCTTTATTCCCAAGTCTTGCCTGTCTTTCTGTGTCTCAGTAGAACTCTCTGTCCTACGGCCCTGCCCCCAGCCTTCAGAGGGCTGCAGCAGTACACCTGAGGAAGGCCTGGGATCCTCAAAGGCATTGCTCCCAAGGACCCTGCCTCACTCCCTGCCGTTCACTACTTTTGCGCACTTAATTTAGGCCTTTGGAAAGCAGTTCTAAAGGGTGGGAGCAGACTCACTCTGACTGGAGTTCCATGAGACTGTAATCTGTCTTTGCAGCCCACACACAGCCATTTAAACATTTGGCTGGCCTTCCATTGCCCCTGCTTATGGTGCAATCATGCAGTAAAAAGTTACTCAGTGTTCCATAAACTGTTCTGTAAGAACTGAAAGAAGCTGCCATTCTCTGTTCTCTTAGGAAGCTCTCCTTTTGGATTTAAGTTCATTAAAGTTTATTTGTGCCCTCAGCTCTCAGTTTAAGTTTTTGAACTGACTTTTAAAAATCTTGTCTGGCTTGTGCTTGTTGTGAAGTAGAGCATGTCTCCTGTAACTTTATAGATCCTGATTGGACTCTGTATTTTTCTTATTTTATAACCCTTTCAGAATACCTCCTTCAGGGTTTCTGGACTCTTCCTCTTTTCAGAAGTAGTGATGATTACTTACTGCAAGACTGAAACTACTCCGTTTCTCCCCTAGTCACTGAACTTGACTCACCGTCCTCCCTTGATTCATGTAGTAAACAGCTACTGGATCCCCTCGTGACTCTTGTATCTGGCCTTGTCACTTAGTCCCCAGTCTCTCGCTCCAGTCCTCCTTTCCTTCCTCTATATCTATTCAGAGGTGGGCCTCCTAGTACTTTGAGAACAATTCCAACCTTTGGTAGGAAACATATAAATACACCTTACCTTAAAGACGCTTGGTTTATTAATAAGCTCCATTCTGGGATTAGCACCTGCCACAGATGTACTGCTCAAACATTTTGCCTAGATCCTTAACTTGTGTTACGTAGGTGGTCTGTTCAGGGCTTCTCGCACTGTTTTAAGGATAGCCTCTTCTTGAAAGCTTTTGTTTCTTCAATACTAACCATCTGGTCTAACCCTGGAATCTGAAACTACTTACCAGCTGGGCTGACCTTTTAGATTTGACAAATTGCCCAGCTGAACGCATCAATTGCCTATCATTCTTTGACTTCATCTATAGTTATGGCCTCTGAAGAAAAACGTATCTGTCATTTCCCCTTCCCTCCAATTACTAGAACTCCATGTTGAGTAGTCCCATTGTCTTCCCAAGTCACTTGCTAAATTTATTGTCTCACCTGAGATTGCCATCTGAATATTTGATTTAATACATAAGCTTAAAATACAAATATAGGAGATACTAATTAAGATATTAATACTAGGAGAATATATCGGGGGTGCCAAAAAAATGTATACACATGACTTGTATTCATTATTTGTTATCGGTAGATATTGAGTGCTATCAATTTTAATACAGTTTTTTCTTTTCTTAAAATGTGTGTACCTCTTTTTGGCACACTTTGTATTATTTAAATCCCAAATGATCTTCAATTTGAAAATGTATCAGGATATATTTTTTAATATAGTGGGCTTCATCTATTCCTTGACTGCCAGTGGTTATTACTATTTACTGATCGTTTTGGTCTACCAGCCATCTCATTGATCCCGTTCCACTAGTTCATTAGGGAATATACAAAACATGACGAAATTTCAAAACTTCAAATTATGCAGCCCTACTCCTCAGCTACATCATTGATGCTGTTCAGGCTTAACAACTCCTTTCTCCAAATTTCATATTTAACTCCTTTCACTATCTCTCAGGAAATATTCAGTGATAACCAAATCCTGCCAATTCCATTTCCCAATTATTCCTACCTATTAATCTTCTCTGTACCCCAGACATCATTACGTTTGTTCTGGACTCTTCTCACACTTATCTAGTCTCCCAGCCTCCAAAATCCTTCATTCCCATTCCCCATTCATTTTCAGCAACAATTCCAGAAGGATCTTTTAAAAATGCATATATGACCCAAATAATTAGCATTATCATTAATTCCTTAACTTAATGCACAGGCTCCTTCATGACTAAGTTACTTTCTCAGTCTTCAGACATTTTTTTTTCTATTTTGTCCTTACATCTAGACTATGCTTCAGTCATACAGATGTTTACAGTTAAATGTACCATACTCTTTCATAGCATAAAGCCTGTGCACATGTTATTTTCTTGTCTGCAACTCCATTTCCGGCTTTACTCAGCTAGCTAGCTGCTCCTCAGGTATCTCCTCCTTCAGAAAGTCTTTATTAATTGCTGAATCTGAATCAAGTTCTATTTCTCTATGCTTCCTATGCAAATCCTGATCACAGCACTTACCACATTATGTTGTAATTGTTGATTTACTTAACTCTCTTCCCCACTAGGCTTTAACTAATGTTGATGAATTTGATTCCATCAAAATTAAGAACTACTGCTCTTCGAAAGGCTTAGTTAAGGAAATGAAAGGATAACCACACACTGGGAGAAAATTTTTGCACATCACATGTCTAATCCAAAATCCATGCTTGTATCCGTCATCCATGCTTGCATCTAGAATCCATGCCTGTATCCAGAATATACAAAAACATTCATAACTCAGTAAAAAGAAAACACTATAAAAATGGGTAAAATTTTGAATTTTTACCATCTTCACCTAAGATGTTAAGATGGCAAATAAGCACTTGAAAAGATATTCAACATTAGTAACCATCAGGAAAATTCAAATTAAAACCATAAAATAAAACCCACATAACTTATCTATTATTAAAATGGCTAAAATTAAAAAGAATAACCATTCAAAGTGCTGGCAAAGGTGTGGATCAACAAAAAACTCTTAAACACTGCTAGTGTGAATGTAAAAGGATACAGTCACTTCAGCAAATAGTTTGTCGGTTTCTTAAAACATTAAACATACACTTACCACAGTAAAAAAAATGCAAGCAACATGTCTGGAAAGACTTGTACATGAATGTTCACAGCAGCTTTGCTTGTAACAGCCAGAAAGTTGAAACTTTATTCAGTGATAAACATCCATAAACAGCTGAACAGACACATTGTGGTCTAGCTTTATAAGGGGATACTACTTAGCAATAAAAAGGAATGAACTATTAACACTTGCAACAAATTGGATGAATCTCAATATAAGTAAACTGAATGAAAAAAAAAATCTGGACAAAGAAAAGTAAATAATGTTTGATTCCATTAATGTAAAATTCTGTAAGATTCAAGTTAATCTATAATTGCAGAAAATGTATCACTGGAGGAGCAGCAAGAGTGCAATTACAAAGGGACACAAAGAATTTTTTTTTGTGGTGTAAATATGCACATTATTTTGATTGTGGTTTTGGTATTGCAACTGCTCAGATTACACACTTAAACATGTACCATTAATAGTATGCCATTATTGCTTTTTTATTAACCACATTATTATTATTAATCACAATAAAACTTTCTAAAGGAATAAAAAAATGAAAACATATCTACAAATGTGTAAAAATCTCACCTTCTTTATCAATCTTTTAGTACCAGTTACATTATTCTCCTATGCATACTTCTATTACCATATACCTTATCATGTTTCATTGTTTTTGTTTTTGTTGATTTATCTGTCTGCCTCATTAGATTTTCAGCAATATGAAGGAAGAGATATTATTTTTGAGATTGATTTATTAGAGATAAAACATGGTCTCTCAGAATAACACATTGTTTCTGCTCAAAGTTGAACACTGACTTGAACAGACATTGTCTTATACTGATACCTAATGCCTGCTTCTAATACTATTTGTCGTTGTTTTAACATGATCATTATTACTAGTACTTGAAATTTGAACTAATCTGGGAGATCGGAAGAATTGAACACCTTCACAGTGATATTTAAGAAGTTTGAAAAGTTGGAATCAGAACATTAAATACATGTATTCTGACATACCTCTTGCAGGTATACCAGCTTCTACTTGACTCCTCTGTCTTAAATCTAAAACTAATCTGGTCATCCTATGCATTTCTGAGATAGGAAGGAGGCAGGGCCTCCAAGAAAACCATTAACTACCAGTTGAAGACAAAGGACCTGTAAATCAAGAAGAGACAAGGAAACCAGTCAGAAGGGCCAAGAACAAGATGACTCGGAGATTCACCTCCAACTAACCTCCAGCCACACTATAGTCATGGTAACACATCTCCATCCTAAATGATGCACCCATCAGCACCATGACACCTCCAGAGGGCACTATATAAGGACAAAAAAGGGGTGTATCCCAAATTCCCAGAAAAGCTCACCCCTTCCAAGAATGAATACGAATATTCCTCCTCCTTATTCCCACATTAAAAAGCTTAACTAATAAAAAACACAGCTGTAAGGAGGGTGGGGACTGCCTCTAGCCTAAGGGCAGCAGCTTCTGCTCTGCTTACAGAGTGGATCTTTATTCAATAAACTACTTTTGCTTTATTTCCCTGTTCATGCTTGAATTCTTGCCTGCAACATTTCTGTGGTTCAAGATACTGCGTTAGGAGTGTCATGTTGGGAAATAATAAGAAATAACAATGCTAATATGTCAGGCTGTAACCATCTGTCCTAATTTAGGAGTCATAGCGGGGAGGGGCTTTAGAAAGCACTTTTAGGAAGAGAAAGTAAGTAAAATGAAAATTAAAGCAAGTTTTGGGATTAGCATAAAAATCTTAATACAAATTAAGATGAACTGTAAATGGTATTCTTTTCTCCCACAAACTAAAACTTTTAAAACTATGTGCAATCAAAAACTCCTAGGAACTCTATTGGTATTTTATTATATTTAGCTGTGTTGTCTAAAATAATGTGTCCTGCCCACATGAGTTCTTCAAATAGAGCTAGTCTGAATTGAATTGGGCAAATTTTTGACTTCACATGAAAAACAGAATGTAAAATATCTTTTAATTTTTTTATCTTGATCGCATGTTGAAATAAAGTCTTAGGCATATTGGGCTATTAAAATTAATTCCTTTTTCTACTAGAAAATTTAAAATTATATGTATGGCTTGCTTTTGTTGCTTGTTCATAGTTTTGACAGCATTAGTATAGAGAATAAACACTGTCATCCAATGCCTGACCTGATAATTGGCATTTCAGAGGAAGACTTGCCTTAACTATAGTTAGTCCTTCTTATGTTTTAGTCATTCTATTTTGAATAGAGGAACAAAAGAAGAAAAGACTCCAAAATTTTAACAGCAGCTGTCACTGCATTCTAAAAGGATTGGGCGGGTACTGCTGTGTGGAAACAAATGTTAGGGGGCATTTTGGTTATAAAAGAGAGGTCTCTAGGCTAGTCTTTCTTACGAAAAAGAGGTTGAGATACGGGTTGAGCCAAAGTGGTCTGTATAAGAGAAATCTTCTGTTTTCATCTATAGCAGCTTGAGGAAATGGGAGCCTGGGCCCCAGGACTTATAGTAAAGCATCTGGGGAAAAGCTCTTTGGAGTGTCAGAGTGGGTCCCTGCAGAACTCCTGGAGGGCCCCTGGAGCATACTGGGCTCAGAAGGAAGGGGGATCATTACATTATGACTCTTGGGATAAAATGAACTTTAAACTTTAGTAAAAAGCAATGTCTGATATTCCATTTTAAGTTATTTCCCTTTTTTTTGTGCTTAAACCACTTTTTCAATTGCTACAAACCACTGGTAATAATCTGTTGCACATACAGCTTTCAATTCTTGGTAACTTATAGCATGATAGAAAGGAACCATGTTTAAACATGTGGCAAAGGGACATAGAGAGAAAAGAAGCATCCTGAAGCAGTAATAAGACAGCACAAAGGGATTGAGACTTCAGCCAGGAGCAGAACACATAAAATAATGACAGTCAATTATCATCAAAAAGTTGTAAGCCCTTCTTCTCAGAAATCTTTAGAAAAAGTGGGGCGTACACTCCCTTGGAGAAGGGAGTTCAGCTTATTTTATTTGCCTGTTAGTAGTGAAGGGGACCAAGTTTTGCCACCCCAAAATATGCCTTTTGCAATATTGATTTTAATGTGGTAATTAAGAAACAAAAGACTCAGAAACTTTGACCCTCTCCCTTAACTGCTATACAAACCTCAACTGCCCAATGCAACTTCAGGTCTCATTCTTATGGCACCCCGGAAGGTACATCCATAACAAATTTTGAGCATTTTCTCCTGTTAATCTGTCTCATGTTAATTTATTAGCCCAACTAGAAGAATTTAGAAGGTGGTAGGAAAGTTACGTTTTGTGCCCCCACAATGGAAAGGGCAACTCTGGAAGATTGGAGAACTAGGGAGACAGATTGGGTAATTATATTCGTACACATGGGATCTCTTCTCAGATATATTCAGTTTCTCATCTACTTCCAATTCGTAGCTCAAATTTAATATGATATGAGAAAGGGCAGATTTACTTAATTACAGGCTCTAGATTTTTTTAAAACATTATTTTGAGCTTAGGGGGTACTAGGTATATATAGGCACTCCCTTAAGACTTAAATTTTAAAATTTTAATTAATATGATTTTTGTTAATTCACTCTTACTTTAAATTCATTGTATTATATTTAGAAGCTCACTTACATTATTAGGGCATTGGTATTTTTTAACTGACAATCCACTGTGGATGAAAAAAGGGGCCGCATACTAAAACTGACCAGCTCAGGAGAGGCCACATGGCCCTACAATCTCAGTGACCGAAATTAATCACATAGGATGCTCTGAACATAAAAATTACTAAAAGCACGTTATGGCAGGCAGACACTCTGGGCCTGTAGCTTTCTTGACAAAGGTCAATCTTTACCTTAAGTAAGCTTGTATTACATCTAAGGCAACATACCCTTGAAATGTCACAATAATCCTGTTTTCTAGACCCCTCAGGGCACAACCCACTACACCAGAACACAAGACCACAAAACCTCTCATTGATATCTTATATCATGTCTATGTGCTGTAAATGTTAATTATTAACTATCCTATAGTCACCAATATAAAAGTGTGTCTCTCCGTTTTACTTTTTATCCAATCCCAGAGGTTTCCCCACTTTGCTTTCTCCTGCCCCCTTAATCTACCATCAATGGATTTCTCCTCCTTTGATTCTAAAGTATAAAATAAGCTGCAAAACTACCACTCTCCAGAGCATTTTCTTAATCCGTTGAGATTTTGCTTTCTGGAAATTGTCATCACATTGGCTCAAATAAACTCATGAAAACTCTCTACAGGTTTGGACGTTTCTTATGTCCACCCCAGAAAACCCTGAATCTACTTAGATATTTCCCCACTGCTCCTCAGCTATTGGGGCAACTTCAAATCTCTATAGCCAGATTCAACAGTGTCCACGTTGTGCCCCATTTCATATATAAAAATTAAAACTCCTTGAAATGTTAAACTGCAATTTAAATAATGATAATACCTTTTAAAGACAGGAAAGAGAAAAACTTTAAAAACAAAAAAAGGTTGAATCTGTTTAAGGTTTTCTATAAAGAAATGTGGGGTCACCTAATATTGATATACGACAAGTGAATTACGCCTCTGTATCTCTAATTCATAATTAGTTTCCCAAAGCCACTTTTAAAGATGAGGAGAAATAATGGCTAACAAATACAAGACCACTGTGGTAATGACTGAGATCCAAATATAGCCATCTTTATCTAATTGGGTTTTATAATCCATTTTCTTGCCACAAAATCCTTAGCAATTTTACTGCCAGGGTTTTTAATCTGGCCTTCATGGACAGACGTCAAGAAAACCTGTGAACCTTTGAAAATGTATACAAAGCATTGTTGTATGTCTCTCCCTACCCACCCCACCTTGGGAGAAGGAGGTCCCCATGATTCTGACTTTAGTCAAGCTATTTATTTTGAAATAGCAAACAATGTTATTGAAGGATGTCCACCCCTGCCCCACCTTTGGAAGACAAGGGCTGAAAGAGGAGGTTGTAACTGATTTAATCAGAGTCCCACTGTTGGACATTTAGATTAAAAGAACACACTTTGTATAAAAATATTTTTAAAGTTCTCATTAGGTTTCAGATAAATTCCAAAGGATGGGATTGCTGGGGTAAAGGGAGTCAAAATTTAAAACTTTAATATTCTCGATACCTACTGCCTAATTGCTTGCCAGAAAATGTGAGTTTACATCTTTGACAACATTGTGAGAAGGCTCATTATTTCATACATGGATATATAATTCTAAATAATAAATTGTATATTGTTTTGAATTGCATGTCTTATTTTTACATATTCCATTGGCCAAACATACCTGTCAGAACAGAGAAATAAATTAGTCACTTCCTTCCTTGGTTAATATGTATATATGCGCGCACGCACATACACACACACATACACACACACACACACACACAATTGTAACCATGAATATAATTCATTGAATCTTAAACTTTCTACAAGCAATGAGATAACCTAGTCTCTGAGACGTTAGAGAGAATAGCCCAAGTCACAACGAAGAGTTGAAACACTGGGATTTGAGCTGGGATCTCATACTTCTCTAACTAACCACTGAGTTAAGGGGGGGTGGAGGGACACCATGTACAAAACCAGAAAACAAACCAAAACCAATATAAGCCAAAACTAAACGAAACAGAAACAGTGTTCCTGCCCGCTTACAGTTTCCTTCTATTGAGCAAGAGGTTCAAATTAAAATAAGTGGGACTTCTCGGCTGCCAGACGTGTCTACCATGCAGTTTATCCCACTCCCAGGGTCGTGAGTGTAAGGGATGGAACGTGGACTAGAAGACGGTGCAGCTGAGGGCTAAGGCAGACAGTGCACGTTTTTCCCCTTTGCAAACGAAAACGGCCTGATAGCGGGGGGGTGGGGAGGAGTAGAAGACACTACTGTTAAATTTTTCAAGGCGAGGGTGGCCAATTTTTACCTTTTAAGTCTTGAGAGACCAAGGTAACGCAACCAGAAGTGCGCAGAAGTACAGCAGCTGCGCTTCCGGGTTTTAGGACGGAGGAGCAAGGACGCATGCGTCGTGCACGCTCCTGAGCCGCCCACCTGCGAAAGCACTCTGCGCAGGCGCGAGCGCAGGTTGCTACGGGGTTGGCCATCAGCTGATGCAGTCGTTGCGCTGCCCCTCCTTCCCAACTCCGCGGCGGCTGTGGTGTAGGCCTATCGCCCCAGCCCTGGCACCGGGGACTGCGGATTCCGTGACCCTGCCCTCAGGCCGGTCCGCGCCGGAGCAGCTCGGGACTGCGCAGCGCCCCGCGGGCGTGCCGGTGAGCGATCCCGGACGCGCAGCCCTTAGGTCCCCTTCCGGAGCGGGGCCGAGCAGAGACGCCTTGGAAGAAACCGAGGGGATAGAGGAGGGGAGGCCGCCGGGGAGCTGGGCCCGCCTGACGGCTGGGGAGGCGCTCTGGGTTGTATTGATGGAGGTATTGAGTCACCTCCTCCTACCCGGACCCAGACTCCTGCCAAGGGGCTCCAGGCTTCGGCCCAAACCCCACGCACGGGGTTGATTCCAGCTCCCCAACAACTTGTGTAGCCAGGTGGCCCCTGATTTTGCTATTCTTGAGTTTTCTTGCACGGTTGCCTGGATCTTGAACCTTTCCAGTGTATGCTGGGTTGTTTTGTTTGTGTAGCTTACGAAGGGACTGGCTTCCATATCACAGAAGATGACGACCTATTTAAGTTGGATGGGGTGCTATACTTTCTATTCGTACTGAGTCTGAGATCTGTATTGGTTTAAAAGACTGCGATAAAAATACTGAGCATAGAGATGAGAAGAGGGCCTAGCACATCTGTATGCACCAGCCAGTCTCCAGGAATAAAAGTGGTTAAATTTATTAGCGCTTTGAGGAAAATCCAGTGGGAAGGGCAGGAATGCACAGTCCCTGACAAAGTCTGGCGCTAGTCCATTGCCTTGAAACAAACACCTGTAAGAGGCAGACTATCAAGACAAATGTTAGGTGAAGCCCAGAGAACCACCGGTTTTGCCTTCTTTGTGTTTTCCCCCTAAAGGCAATCCCGTGTGAGAGCAGTGATGTTAATTAACTCCTGAACCACCTGTGACTGGCAGGTATTGGTTTGGGTGGGATTTAATGTCATTGAAACGAATCAGACGCATTTGTAGACATAATCATGTTTCTGAACTCACGTGGACAATATGTGCATAGACTTTTGTAATAGTGAAAATACGCATCGTTATTCATCATTCTACAATTTTAAGTATAGCTGTTTTTGTTTTTTTTCTTGATGCTTACACGATGTTTGAGTGACCCCAACACATGAACAGCACACCAGTTTTCAAAAGCAAACTTTTTTTGAAGGATAAATTGAATTATTTTGACTGTCATTTTTGCTTTTGCAGTCAATGAAAAATTTTTAAAGAAGTATTTATCTTTTTGTATGTATATCTATAATCTATTTTTAGGAACTGTTACAAAGTGTATAATCAAATTTAGGAAGTGAAGAAATACTTTGCTTTTAAATTCTGCTGTATCATTTTATTTTCCCTTAATATCAGCAATTTGGATTATATCACTTATTTTCATTTTTAAAATTGTATGGCCTTAACTGCAGTGTTATTGCATTACTTACTTGAGGTTATTTTGGTGTACTAATTACATTTAAATACTTAGCTTTAAATTCGTATTTAATTTTCCCCATGTTATGTTTTGATACTGTCCTAAAATTTTGAAATTAAATATTCTAATTTTTTTCTGCTTTGTATTGGTAAATTCAAGATTTTGGAATATTAATTTCATGATTTTAACTGCCTACTGCTAAATGAAAGGAAAATCTGCAGAATTTGTTTTTTTGTTTTTGTTTGTTTTTAAAGATTTTATTGGGGAAGGGGAACAGGACTTTATTGGGGAACAGTGTGTATTTCCAGGCCTTTATTTCCCAAGTCAATTTGTTGTCCTTTCAGTCTTAGTTGTGGAGGGCACAGCTCAGCTCCAGGTCCAGTTGCCATTGTTGCAGGGGGTGCAGCCCACCATCCCTTGAGGGAGTTGAGGAATTGAACCGGCAGCCTTGTGGTTGAGAGCCCACTGGCCCATGTGGGAATCGAACTGGCAGCCTTCGGCGTTAGGAGCACGGAGCTCCAACCGCCTGAGCCTCCGGGCTGGCCCCCAGAATTTGGTTTTTGAGTTGTTTTTGTTGCAAGTGTTTAAATGTTTAAAGCAAGAAATGTGAGAATGAGAAGAATTGTGGATTTTATTGATCACCAAAGGGCTTGAATTTTAAAACTATGAAAAATACTACTTTGAACTAACAATAGCTAGCTGTAGTCAGTCTGCCCAAAGCAACTTTTACCTTCAGTGCTAATTTTAGGTTTAAAAGTGAAATGTGTTTTTGGCTTATTCCAAGAAACTGGAAGCCCATGTTTTTCAGAGAACCCTAAGAAAGTTTTTTGTCAAATTTTAATGTTGTTTGAAAGCCCATTCTCATCACAAATCTGATACAATGTCATTTCATAATATTTTGATGGAAAAACACTTGTGGACTCTAGTAAATGGCTCCCATATTTTAGATATTACTTTGATTGAATATAATTCTAATCCCCAAAGTTGTGTGAACATTCCCTTGAAGTTTTTTCTAAATTAATTGGATTGCCATAAATATCTCATAAATGTCTTTGAGTATACATTTTTTTCCTGAAGTTTACTGTAAGATTATTCTTTTTCTTTAGACATGGGAAAGTCTTTTTCTCATTTGCCTTTGCATACAAATAAAGAAGATGCTTACGGTGGAGTCGCATCAACTGATAATATGAGGAATGGATTGGTTAATAATGAAGTCCATAATGAAGATGGAAGAAACGGAGATGTCTCTCAGTTTCCATATGTGGAATTTACAGGAAGAGATAGCGTCACTTGCCCCACTTGTCAAGGAACAGGAAGAATTCCTAGGGGTATGTGTTACTGCATTGTTTTCCCTTTAAAGAATGATTCCAAACATTTGCATAAGAAGAACTACACGGAGAGGGATGGTATGTGAAGATGAGCTAAATAGGAAAAAAAAGTCAACTTGGCTTATCACAGGGGAAGTCAGAAGGGAATACTCCCCCTGTGCTATTTGTAGGCTACTTTAGTAGCAGTGGCAGCAATAGAAATAATGAAAGTGCCTTGTGCTGTTCTCATGTTCTACTTAGTCAAAGTTGATATGTGACTCTGGAGAGACGCTGAGGGAAGGACAAAGTGACAGTATAAGGTCCATCAGAGTCTCTGATAAATGTCTTGCAGTTGGGCAAGTTTATATTTGAGTTGGTTGGACTTTGAATGTGAGCGTTTTATCTTTGCAGGCAGAGCAACAGTTTGAGAATAAAAGGATTATTTTAGTTGAAGGGATTAATGTACCAGGCTGTGGAGGAGGAGGAGAATTATCTGTATATATTTTTGAGGTATGGCCGGTGGGGTTTTTTTGGCAGCCTGGAAGTATGTTCTGGATAGTAGGAAATCAAGGATAATTCCAAAGGTATTTTTGTTTGAGCAATTGGAAGAAAGGAGTAGCTCTTTATCAGGATGGAGAAAAGGTATGCGTGTGTGTGTCAGTGGAGAGATCAAGAGCTCAACTTTAATTTTGTACCTTTGGAGATGTATATTTGACACCTAAGTGGATATGTTCAGTTGGCAGTTAGTTATAATAAGGGCCTGGAATTCAAGTGCAAGGCGTAGGTTGGAGTCGTTAGTATATAGATGATATTTACAGCTAAATTGGATAAGAGCACCAGGTTCATCTGTGTGAAAAGAAGGAAGAGACCCTATCATTGAAACCTGGGGCATTACAACATTTTGAGGTAAGTTACATAAGAAAAAATTAGCAAAGACCCTGAAAAAAAGCAGCTAGAGTAAAAGGAAGAAATCTCTGTTTCAGTGGTATCCGGGAAGACAAATGTAAAATGTGCACCAAAAAGGAGAGAGATCAACTATGTTAGATGCTACTGATAGATCAGTTAATGTGAGTGCAGAAAACTGACCTTGGATTTGGTGATTAGAGGCTACTGGAGACCTTTCAAAGAGCAGTTTTGTTAGCCTGTGTAAGCATGCGGATCATGTATAGAATGGGACCGAGAAAGCATAGGAGGAATGAAGTTATTTAGTGGGATGATAGTTTTTCTGAGGAGTGTTGCTGTACAAAAAAGCAGGAAGCAGTATAAATGGAAGGGGCTCTGAGATCAGGAGAGGGATATTTTTTTAAAGATGGAGTGACTACTATGTTTGTATGCTACTGAGAGTGATCCATAGAAAAACACATTGATAATGCAGGAAATGGGAGAATTATTAAATCTAGGCACAAGTGCACAGGGCTGCACTTCCAGACCAGCTCCTGTACTTTATTCTTAGTAACAAGAGAGAAGGTAGAGAGTGTGGACACAGAAATAGATAGGTGGGTGAGTGTGGTAGTGGGAGCTTGTGGAAGTTCTCTTCTGTTTGCCATATCGTGACCTAAGAATGAGGCTAGGGAAGAAGGTATTGGAGGTTTCAGAAAGAAAGTTGAAGTTATGAAATTGTGATTGGTCTTGGATGTCAGATTGAAAGTGTGAACTAGGGAAATACAGTATGATACTTGGCATCATTAAGGGCCACTTGAGATTAGTGATCTAAAATGAAACCAGTGAGCATAGTTGTATGTTTTTCTCTATCCACATTCAGCTGTGTGGATTTGGCATAGTAACTAAAGGGTTGGTTTTGACCAGAATTGTAGTTTAGCCAAATGAATACCACCAAACAAGATGATACATATACAGAGAGAGACATATACATAATACGCGTGTGTATATTTCTATGTGGGTGTGGTGGGTGTAGTGTAAATGAGGGGAGATTTGTAGAAAGGGCAGGGAGGAATAATGGAAGCGTTATGGGAAGCTTTAAAAGAGAATTTGACTGTAGTGCTTTAATAGTTCATACGAAGAGCCAACTTCTGATAAGATTGGAAAAATTGGCATTTAAAGATCCATTTATCCATTAAAGTATGTGGATATAGCTCAACCCAAGAAATAAATGATGGATTTTGAAGTGACTTAAGGTAGAGAGGGGTGTGGCCTGAAAGAGTCCTGGAAGAATCGATATATAGGGTTTCTTGAAGCATGACACTTGGTCAGTTTGGGGTTTCCATGGGGATGGCGTAGGAACCTCTTGTTACAAGGGTTTCAAGATGTACAGGCAGCAACTTGTTTCTTCTGCTGTCATCCAGACAACTAACTTGAAGTCTTAATGGAAAACGGGGGGGTTGAAGGAAGGCCTGGCTAATTCAAGTCTTTTGATAGCTGAAACGTTTAAATTTTGTTTTAATGAAAGAATTACTCTTTCTCATTCTTCATACTATTTCAGTTAGCTAGCCATCTAGGTATGAAAAAAACATAAGGTCTGCTCTAGAACTCAACATCTACTGAATAATTTTTGAAGATTTTGAGAGCAATTTACTAAAGGAATGAGACGAGAGCCAGATGGTATTCTGGTCTCCAAACCAGACTTTGATGAGGAGCTACTATATATTTAATTAATCATGTTAATAAAAATTTTAAACCTACTTCTTTCACTTTTAGGGCAAGAAAACCAGCTGGTGGCATTGATTCCATACAGTGATCAGAGATTGAGGCCAAGAAGAACGTAAGTGATTATAAGAAAATGGCTTTTTTTTTTTAATTTTTTGCTTTACAAATTATGTATAATCATTATTCTAGTTAACACTATTAAAAGGAAAAATGCTATCAGGTTATTAATATATGCTTATATGCTTTGTGTCATTAAAAAAAGGGTTCTTCATTGAGGTAAGGTCTTGAAAGCAGCATAGTGTCTGAACCTTCTCAAATTTGTTTATCACAACAGGCAAACCTAGAATAGCAGTAGGAAACACACATAGAGACAACATGTTTCTATCCAAATGGGTGTTAAGGTATTCCAACTAGCCCCAGAGTAAAAATGGGTATTCAAACCATATGACATCAAGGCCTCAAACATGCTGAGCAGCTGTATGGAAGTTGTGAAGGGAAGCAAAAAGAGTTCCTAGGAGACCTAAGACGCCTGACACCCAATGCAAATACGTTACCTCAGAAGAAGAGGACCCCACTCAGAGGACTTCTAGCAAATACCTGAAAATAACCTGTTAAAATGAGAGGACTCTGCATGCTCTAGCTTGGATAGAGTACCAAAAAAGAGATCCATCCCTCTGAGGGACCATGACAAGGTCAGAAGGAACTGGACCATCGTAAGCCCCCAAAGACCTTAGGGAAACTCTACAAAACCCCTTGCAAAAGGACAGGTACATCCTAAGGAAAAACCTGTTCGGGGTAGAATCCAGTTAGCTCAGGGCGAGAATATGGATATAGGAGAGAAAAGCTTCAGAAACTAGAGAAATAATCTCGGAACTATAGAAATGGATATACCTAGTGCTGTGTTTTTTAATACATTGTATAACAAGAGAGGATGGCTGTAAACATGGGGTGAAATTGACGAGGCATGTGGCTATCGCATTATTTTAAGGGTTTCAGAGGTGGTTCTGATGAGTAGTCACTTTAGGGAATCATGATGGCAAAATTCACATGTGAAAATTCTGTTTCCATGACTTCAGAAGGAAGTCTTAAAATTTATATTTTTATAAAGCTCCCTATCTTGATTCTAGCATGTAGCCCAGTTTATGAATAACTTTAGTGATGTTCTAGCTATAATAAGCCCAAAATCATAGTCTCCAATAAGGTAAATGCATCTTTTAAGGAGTACATTTTAACATGAATAGACTCAGACCCAACCCTACTCGGTATTTTTATAATGTAGAAAGTTGGTAAAATACATCTTATCCAGCTGGTATAATAATAGGGGGGAAATTTTAACTTGAAAACATAGTCTCTAAATGTTTATTAAATAATTTTTGATGCACATGTATTTAAATACTCCCTTTTCCTTTTCAGAAAACTGTACGTGATGGCTTCTGTGTTTGTCTGTCTGCTGATTTCTGGATTGGCTGTGTTTTTCCTTTTCCCTCGCTCTATTGACGTGAAATACATTGGTGTAAAATCAGCATATGTCAGTTATGATTTTCAAAAGCGTACAATATATTTAAATATAACGGTAAGTAAAAATTTATATTAAAAATACTTCATTCTTGTATGATGTTAAGCAGCACCTTTGTCTCTATTGAGAGAATGTTAAATGTGACACTGGTCGGTTTCCTTTCTGTATGTGCTGTGGTGACCTCTATCGTTTCTGGTTATGAAAGTGACAAATTGTAAACACTGGCAATTGTGTATACAGAATCAGTTAGCATTTGAAGATGCCTTTGGGGAGTAAAATGAACTAAACAATTAATTGCTGGCAAAAACACTTACAGTCTGTTTACTTTCCAACGTTTGACTCTGAATAGCTCTTAGCAAGATGTCAACATAGTTGATTGGATAAATGTTATAAATGTCATATTTTCACTTCCTTGCATTTTGTAAAATACAGTTTTTGCCATAGTTAACAGACCTCTAGATCCTGTTGTAGTATTAAATATTGTAAGTTTATAATAAAAAATAATAAAAGTCACGTGACATTCCCTTTAAAATACCAGAAAGAGTATTTAAATGTAAATACTCTATTTTAATTAATTATTCAGGAATTCCCACATTTTGAGAACTAGCACTTAACTAAATTGAGAAAGACTGAACATTAAATATGAAATACAATGAACATTACGTTCTAGTTGACATTGAGATAAGAGGCTGAGATTTTTATAGATTCTCTGTCAGTATTTTGAATATATTAGTACTAACTCTTTTAGTGCTGTTTATTGTCTTTCTACTTATGAAAATATTTAATTATTATTATAAGATATTTGAAACGACTGTAATGTATAAACATTTGTACTGGTACCTAGACCTAACCATTAACATATACATACATTTGCTAACGATGCATATATACATTTGCATACATGTATACATGTACAAATGTAATCAGACTTTTTCATATGTATATAGGGGATATACACATGCACATTTTAACTGAGATTTTACTACGTTTTCCCATATTAACTGATTGCATGTAGTCTTTTACATGGTCATATCACAATTTACTCAACCATTCTCTAAATAAATATTTAGTTTGCTATTAAACAAATACTTATTCCGAGAACATCTTTGTGCTGAAATGTTTCCATTTCAGATCATTTCTTTAGGATAAATTTCTGAAAGTAAATTTGCCAATTAAAGATCATGGAGAGTTTAAGCTCTTTGATAATAAGTTATCATTATTTGAAAGCTAATAATTGTGGTCCCTTGACGTATAAAATAAATGGATTCTCATTGCTCTCAGTAAAAAAATATATGATCTTTAGTACTAAACTTTTTTGTCCTATCTTACTTTTTCTTGTCTTTCTTCATATTTTCTTTTTATCTTCGAATGTATCTTTTACTAATTCTCATAAGTATTTTTACTCTCATCCTGTTTTGTATCACTGATCCCTTTAATATTTTAATGAAAACTATGACACTTGGGATAAAGGCATATGCCAACATTATTTGCATGTATGAAAGATTCCAAGATTCTCCTGAATCCCATTCCTTGGTCTGTAGAAGAAGGTCCATTGACCTCAGATCAACAATCCCTTTCCTAAAATGTCTAGAAATGAAATTGACATAATGAGTATTAGGAGCTAAGTAGGTGAAAAAATGTTTACATATTTAGATAAAAGTTATTTCTACTATAATATGGAACTTTAAAAATGTTTTCTACATTTGTAACAATAATAATTTAAATGAATGCATAAATGTGATCATATAGTTCCTGATTGCTAGCACATTCTTTTCTTTATTCTGTTTTTACTAAAACTATCTTCTTTCTTTCTATATCTTTTTCCATATTCATATTAACTTATAAACTCACATGATCAGTTTTTCTTAGGTCATAAGTTAGTTTCAAAAAAAAACAACGTAGTTTTTCTCTCTTACGCACCTTTGTTTTCTCACTTGTTAATACCTTGTAGAAATCTCTCCTAATTTTCTGGCTTAGAGTTAATCCTTTCTTATTAATGGCTACATAATATTCCATGTAATGACTTAATATTAATTCACTCATTACCCTTATGGAGGGGCATTCACCTTTTTTCCACTACAAAGAACACTCATTAATATCCTAATGTTTTTATTTCTGTGGAATAAATGCTCAGAAGTAGGATTGCTGGGTCAAAAATATATATAATTTTTTTTTAATGTTTATTGCTAGGTTACTTATCAAAATGACTGTAATGCTTTATATATTTACTAGAAATGTAAAAATATTTCCTTTGCTCATGTTATAGCCAGGAATAGAATTTGTCACTTTCTACAAGTTTTACTAGTTTAATGGCTATAAAGCAATATTCTGTTTTTACTTAAATCAACTTTTCCGAGGTTATAAATGAATTTGAGAATTTTAAGTGTTTTTCTGCCATTTGTATTTGTACTCTTTTGATTTGTTTACTCATATCTTTTGCTCTTGTTTTGTTTTTTCCTATTAAGGCTTTGTCTTTTTTTTTTTTTTCAGTTTGTAAGGGCCCTTTGTATAGATGGTAACCATTACTGTATGCCTTATAAACATTTCTTCAAGATTTACCATTTGTCTATTGATTTAGTTTACGGTTTGTTTTGCTATGACTGTTTTAGGTGTTTTATTTATTATCTGTTATTTCTTGACTTAACATTTTTTCTTTCTTCCTTTCTTGGCTGTTTTCTAAAGTACACCATTTGAGACAGTTGTGAATTAGAGTCATAGAAGTTGTTCCGAGCTGTTACCTAAGCGTAGAAGTGATGTGCATTTCTTTCCATCCGAACAAATTAGAATCTTTCCATTTTTTCTCCTTAGTGACGTGGTGGAAATCTCTATTCATATATAAGTTAAAACTCTGATTTCTTTTAAACACAAAGTTTATTTAAGTACTGTTTAACATTTTAAATGGCCATCTTTGTATTTATTAGAACAGGAAATACCTTACTAATAGAATCAGTAGAGATAGCTACATATTAACATTAAGTAAAAAAGTAGATGAAATTTCAAAATTATTTTTATTCAATTTTTGCTAAGGCCACAAATATATTTTCTAACATTCATTTTTGTGTATTCCTGCACCATACATTTTCTGGGCCAATTTTTTTTTAATTTTATGTTTATTATAGCATATTGTATGCATAGTACTCATATATAAAACCAAATAAGCAGTGCATTTAATGTTCTTTAACATTTGTATTAATACTTCTTTTCCTCCTATTAAATGAAGCATGGCTACAACTGAAGTTAATTTCTTTATTAATTTTGAATACATATTTGTTAGGCTTATTTTCATGTAACTTGTACATTTTCTGCCTCCTTTCTTTTGCAGAACACACTAAATATAACAAACAATAACTATTATTCTGTTGAAGTTGAAAATATCACTGCACAAGTTCAATTTTCAAAAACAGTTATTGGAAAGTCCCGCTTAAACAACATAACCAATATTGGTCCACTGGATATGAAACAAGTAAGGTTCAGTCATGAAATACTTTGGGGGAAAGTTAATGAGTCTCAACTTTGTTTATCATATTAACTTGAGGGAGGTGAGGGTTTCTTTAAAAACTTGACTTTGAAATGTATCCCATGCATGTATAAGATAAAGTCTTAGTATCATACTTATAAAAGAAGAGATTTCTGAACTCTTTGAAGTTATGAAATGCTTGCTATTTTGATCCTGTTCTCTATTGGTTTATTTTCATTTTTGCTTTTCAGATTGATTACACAGTACCGACTATCATAGCAGAGGAAATGAGTTACATGTTGTAAGTTCTGATTTTTAACAATTTTCTCTTTAAATTATAAAAGTTGAAGAACTGAATACACACACCACACGCACGCTCGCGCTCACACACGCGTGCGCACACACACGAAAGGTCAGACAATTAAGTTCTCGAACTTTCCACTTGCACTTACATGGTGGAAAGTTCATGAATTTAATTGTCTGACCTTTGTGTGCACGCACGTGTGTGTGTGTGTGTGTGTGTGCATTTATTTATTTTTAATATCCCATAATCTTAGCAGTCAGAAAACCACATTTTGGAATACTGCTTCTGGCTTCTGCTCATCTTTGTTTTTCGCTTCTCCCTTTTCAATATATAAAATATTTATTTACATGTACCTGTACATATAATTTTTTTTATAATTAGGATCATATGCACCATAGCACTTGTTTACTATGTTACGAAAACTATATTTTCATATATTCTAGTATTTGTTTATGTTTTATTGTAGGAGGGCTAATGCTAATAATTTCTAAATCCTAGTGTTGGTTTGAAGTTCTAAAGCTTTTAAATTGGTTCTAAATGATGATTAATTCCTGTTAAGTAAAAAATAATGGTAAATTTTCATCATCTTTTCATGTCAGCCTGATGTAGAATTTCTGAGTAACAAATTGGTTAGTAAAATTTCAAAAGGTGAATAAAAAGTAGAAGTAATTTGTTAAAACAACTCTATAACAGCTATAATAGGAAATCATATTGTTTTTAGAATAAGAAATCATGGAAATATTAACCATTATTATTTGAAGTATAGAAAATGCCAAACCAATAAATGCTTACCTATTATATCTTTGTAATAGTATCTCTGTTAGTTTTAACATAGGAAGAATCGTAATTAAACTTTTTATAATGTCAGAGGTTGCATGTATTCACATTGTTTTCTTCAACAGTGATTTCTGTACACTGCCGTCCATCAAAGTGCATAACATAGTACTCATGATGCAGTGAGTATGAATTTTTTTTTGAAAGAGAATTTCTTTGTTCAAACTTCAGATCCCTTGCTGCCTGTAGTAAATAGTCATTAACATTAGTGAGAAGTAATTCGTTAACATCCTCATTAACAGTGACAAGTAATGCTATTGTTTTTTAAATCGGGTATTATCCTAAGCTGTTAAACCATTGTGGGTTATAGGTTTAGTGTTTGGGCCATTAGCTAACATTTGATTAAGTCTTCCTGTGATGAGCGAACTATATGATTACTTTTAATAGTGTAATGAACTCATATATTTTTAACTAAAGATAGGTGTTTTGAAGAAAATTACATTTCTTGTATATAATTACTTGGATAGGGTTTGCTCAGCCAGTATTTCTGTTGCCTGTTGGGGAACTATTCCGTAAGAGGCCATGTCCAGAATGTGAAGTTATCATTAGTCTAATAATTTCTTTCTGTAAAGAATTTTGATGCTAAAAAAAAAAAAGAATTTTGATGTATAAAAGTATTCTCACTTTAGAAAACTTTTTATATATACCTATTCAATGTTTCTCCCCATTTACTTGACTTTTAGAGTGACTGTGACAACAACATACTTTGGACACTCTGAACAGATATCCCAGGAGAGGTACCAGTATGTCGATTGTGGAAGGAACACAACATATCAGTTGGGGCAGTCGGAATACCTAAATGTGCTTCAGCCAAAACAGTAAAAACTGAAAGATACAGCTGGAGAAGAAAAAAATACCTATTGATATTTTTTAAACTGAGGAATAAGGTATTTACTTCTTGAGAGGAGATCTTAAATTGAACAAACCTAAAGTTTACACACCTATTGTAAGGGTACAACTAAAAGTATGTGGACTTGCAAGTTATTGCAACTCTCCACTCTGTGTTCATATTTGTACCAGGATCTTTTACTTGAATCTAAATTTATTGATTGGTTTTCTTCTCTCTCCACCTCCTATGCCCATTCCTCAAAAGGGAGAACTGAGACTTCTCCTACAGGACAATAAATCTTCAAAATTCACAGCTCTGTCACTACTAAAAACATAATTTTGGTAATGAACATAATTTGAGAAACTTTATTTCTTAATGTTTTTATAGACTATTACTGAGAGCCTCTTCTTCATGAAAGACTTTTAAGGAATAACTTTTCTTTCCTGTTTTATAAATTCCCATTGCTACATGGTTGTATTTCAGCTACGTGGTATTTTATCTTTTAGCTAAACATTTTTAGTTTTTCATTTGTTGAAATTCAACTCAATAGCATTTTTTGTCAATCTTAATTTCAAGCGAGTGCAGTGTTTGAATAATACTTATAAACCAAAATAATCTTTGCAAAATTCTTCACTTAAAATTTTTAAAGCCCCTAAAAAATGTATTTCACATGTCTTTCCATATTAGTTATAGTTTTGTGAAATGTTTGTGTAATCTTCAAACATAGTTAATGTACAATATTGTAAATAAACTGCATGGCTTTTATATAGCTTTAATCACTGTCAAAAGTACAGATGCAAAATAAAGTAAGTTGCTCATAAAAATAAAGAAAACAGGAAAATGAAATTCAGAAACACAGAATGTGAATATGATTCCATTTACATACTGGATCAGGCAAAAAGTAAATTTGAAATAAAATATTTTGATGCTCCACTTTTTTTAACGTTGCTTTTCATGCTAAAAAATTGTGAAGACATTTAACTTCTCAACTATTAAATATACAGGTCATTAATTTTATGAATGTTTTAGAGGAGGAAATTACTTCTTTGGCAGAGATAATCCAGTAAACCTTATATTAAATGATGGTGGCTATATCAAAATAAAACCTGTGTTATGCTTTTAAAAATTTAATCACTTTGCACATCACATGGATTTCATGTCTTTATCAATTATACTTTTAAAGTTTGTATTTTGGGTATGGATTTTATTTAAGTTATTTTCTATTTCAATGACTTACTCGCTTCGCTGTTTTATATTTTAGTACCACTTATCATTTGGGCTTTTTGCTTTTTCACTTACCAAGGTCTAAGTACCTTTTACATACATACTACTGAGCACAGGGGCTGAGTATGATACCAAAAAAAAGTGGCCTGAGATTAATTTCTTTCTGTTCCCTAGTGACAGAAATCAGGTTCCCCTTATCCTCCTTCCCCCAAAGTGCCTAACTTAGGTCTAAAACATACCTATTATTAGTCCGAGTCTCTCAACTGTAAAACATAAACTGTATTTAATTATTTAGAGCTAATGAAGCCCTATTTCTGCCTTTAAATACACTCAGGTCTCCCCTTAGCTCCCATACCATTTTCTCCAAGTTGTTCTGAGTGAACATTGTAAATGGGTGAAGGCACTAACTTCTTTTATTTAACTTTTTAGTTTTCTCTTAATGCTTTGCTAACTCATCCATCCTTACTATCAAATTAAAATCACCCCTTTACATTTATTATGGACTTTCTAGTCAAACCCAACCTTCAGGTTTGTTTTTTTTTTAATGCTATGTTTTTTGATTGCTCCGATTCTTGAAACTGAACACTTCTCTATTGATTTTATTTGTGTGTTTCAAATCATTCTCATTACATTTTCCCTCATTATCTTTTGCCATCTTTTAATGACTATTATGTTGACCATCTTTTTCCTCAAAATTTGTACTCCTATGACTACAATAATCACCTATATTAGAGCTTCCAAATCATTTGCATGCCTGACCTTCACCTATCTACTTTCTCATTTAACTAATGACCCAGAGATAACAGTATTTCAGTGACTCTATGTAAAATCCAAAAATGTTTTCAAATTTTTATCATGTTTTGTTCTCCCCTTGGGCTCATGTCCCATTTACTTCAAAAATTGCCATTAATTTCTTCAGAATCATCCTTCAGATAGGCCTCCTTCAAAAAATCAATCCTGATTTATTTTCTTGCTTTTGTATCTTTTAACCTTGGAAAATTAGATAGTGTAAGTTAAAAAGATTTTTCTGTTGGTTTGTGGTTCTGATATTCTTTTAGACTGCATTTATAGAATCAACTGAATGGGAAAATTTGCTTTTAGTGACTTAGGTTCAAATATTTTTGAGTATTTTTTCTTCATTCTTTAAACTAAAAATTCTATACCTACTTTCCATGGAGTTTAAGTCCAAAAAAACCTAGAATTTAAATTAAGTAAAAAGACAATAGTAGAGAAATAAAGATCAGCTATGACTACTTTCAGAGAGAGTTAAGTAACCACCTAAAACAAAGCATGCTGTATATTAATAAAACTACGAATACGCAATTCAGGTAAAGCAGAATTATAGCCATTTAAAAAAACCTAGAAAGAATGAATGAGGCTTTAACTTTTCTTAGGTTGTTGTCCAGTGTAGTTCCTTACATGGTAATAAGATAGGTATCGATGCATTTTTTAAAACTGCTTTCAGACTTATCCAAAGGACATATAAAGATGTTACAAATTGTTTTCTGATACTTCCAAGAAAAACTTTCCCTTAAATTATATCTTTAATAGACTGGTCCTCTTAACCAAATCTAATACTATTACAAGCCTATGTGTGTTGATATTACATGCATACAGCACTTTGCCCTTTTTTAGACCTTTTTCATAAGTTTTTATGTGATTTCCGAATAGCCTTGTGAGTCAGACAAAGGAGGGTGATAGCATCTTCATCTTTTATAAGAGGAAAGAGAGGCATGAAGAAGTTGAGGGACTTGCTGAAGATCATGTATTTAGTAAATAGTTTAATTGAGGCCAGACCTAGTTTTTCTGTCTCTCTTATCTGTGCTCTATCATTTAAAATATCCATTGGAAAGTACTGTTGACATTGGTTAGTACGTTTAAAAATTAGAGAAGACATTCACATAGCTAATTGTGACAAAATAATACTGATGGACTAAGATTTTTTTGGTACCTGAAATATTTAAAATGGGAAATGAATTCTAATAAAATATTTTGAAGCATAATTTATAGATTAATTTTTTCTGTTACAATTTAGTACTCTGTGATCATTCCAATAAAGCTCTGACTTGTGTCATCAGAGTAGACTATAAATAATAGAGATTAATGAATTTGATCTTTGAAATGTGAACAGTGTGAAAATACTAAATACCAGATAAATTACTTGAAATTGCTAAAATGGTTATTTTAGTGCATAACGTAAATGACTGGTTTTATGTATGTGCAATTTTTCTAGTCCTTTTTTGTTTTTTAGGCCAGTAAGGTAATTATTTTCTCTAAAAATCTATGACAAGAAAACAAAATTTACTTCAGATCTTCTGAATTGTAGTTTGGAAATGACATAGTGCAGGGTTAAAATAGATAAGAAGTGACTGCCGAAACACAACAAAAGTAACCTAGGAGACTTCACATGTTAGCATAGCGAGTCCTTTGTGGTTCTTAGCCTGATCATTATTGCAATATAATTCTGGATATTTCATTGGAGGGCATGTCCCCAACTCTTGCCCATACTATTTTGTTAATCTTTTTAAAGTTCTTAAACAGTTGTTTACATAACGATTATATCTTATTTAAGAAAAGAGTTTGTTAGCTGCTGGACCCAAACTCAGTCACTGTTAGGTATAGCTAATGTTCATTGATTACTTACTGTGTCACATACCGTACGAATCTTTTATGTGCATTATCTCACTCCTCAGAACAGTCCTCTAAGGTAGATACTGTGATTGCCTCCCATTTTATATCTGAGAAAATTGAGTTTTAGGGAAGTTAAGAAATGTGGCTAACCTTATAAGTAGCAGATACGAGATTCACCCCACGTCTGTTCGACTCAAGCATCACTACTCTTACATTTAGCATATTTTCTTTCCAGTCTCTGAAAATGTTTTATTTGTAAAAATATAGTGGTTGTTGCACTTAATATATAAGACTTTGAGGTTTTTGATAATACAGTTGATCCTAGAGCAGTGTGGGAGGTGGGGAGAGTTAGGGGCGCAGACCTCTCACACAGTTGAAAATCAGCTTATAAATATGGTCAGCTATCTGCATATGGGGATTCCCAACCATGAAATTGACCCTTGAACATCAGGGTTTGAACTGCGCTGGTCAGTTGAAAAACATCTGTGTATAAGTAAGCCTGTGCAGGTCAAATCTGTTCAATAGTATTTTCAAAAATACTATTGGGGATGCTTTGTTATTTTGTGGATATTTGGTATAATAAAAATGTTTATCATTGATTTTTTAAATACTCATCTGTTAGGATTTTTTCTTTTAAAAGATGTAAAATTTTTAATTTACATGTCAACCTTTGATAAACAGTATGAATTGAATTTCAGGTTATTAGGTTGTAAGCCAAAGGTTACCGTAATGTCATGATTTTTAGCTTATAATGTCTGGAAGTAGCAACTACTTGGCTCAAATACAACTAAGAATAATCAGTTTGATTTATTTCATAAAATCATTTTAAATTAGATATTTATCTTAAATTATTTTAAGGAAGAAATATGTTTGAGAAGATGGGGTAAAAAGACTTAAACATTTCTTTAAAAAAATTATTTTTACATAAAAAATATATTTACAATGTGCTTCAATCAAAAATTTTACTTCTATATCCCAAATCTACTTATTTCAAAGCAAAATTTTTCACTTGTCAACTGAAATTTCTGGTTAGAACTCATATTTGTGTATTTTTGTGCTTAAAATGTAAATTTCACAGTGGATTTTTTTTTTAATTTATCCATACTATGGATAAAAAGCAAGTGATACATTTATAGTTACTATTGAGATTAAAAATGGTAATTTCCATTTTTTTAACTACTAATATAATTGATTATGTTTATAGTTCTTTTTACATGTGTTTAACACAGGCTCTAAATTAAAAAAATGTAATATAGTCTGACCCTAAAAATATTTCATAAATTAATTTAACAAATACATGATAAATTTTTCATAGCTATTCTAGAAGGAGATTGTTCCCTTCTGTTTAGTTACATTAAATGAAATGTGTTTAAGAGAAATGTTTTCAGCATATTTTGTATACTAAAAAAAAAAAAAAAAAAGATTAGTATTGGGCCAATGGCCAAGATGTAATATTACTACCATGTAGACTGTTACAGTTCAAATTATCCCATTTCCCCCAGAATTTTAGAAACTAGAAGTCTGGGAGATACTGTATCAGCTGTAGTTGGGTGATTCTAAGTGCTGTGTAAATACTATTCATCTTTTAATTGTTTGAGATGGAACATATGCCAACTTGCAAAACATGCATAATTTCATTATGTAATGGTTTGTTTTAGGCATAAAATATCAGCAAACCATGCCTTCTGTGTTTTGTCTTATATTTACTTGTAGAACTAAGATTTTAGAAAATGATTTGAAATGGTTGCTGATTTGACCTGCTTGGTCAGATATTTGAATGACTATGGCATTACTGGGTAGATTCTAACCCATGATTCTAATTGTGGAATAAAGAATAATGTAAAGTATGAGACTATGGGCACTTACTCTTTGTTTATATTATGTATTAACCTCTATTATAACACACTAGTAAATTTCCAAGTTGAGCAGTTCTGTAATTATACCTATTGTTGTTCATGTAACAAAACATTCTTATGGTAGTAAAATGAATAGAAGTGCCCCAAAATTCTGTTTTTAATTCACTTGTAACTGTTACTCTTGTAATTGTGTATGACAAAATAAAATTTGTAAAAATTTTAGCATGAAAAATAAAATTTGTATCAGTCAAGTTATCTTGGTTATGGTTTTGAAATTCTCTTGCCATAGATCAGTGTAGATCTTGAAAGCCCTTTAGCTTAAAGCTCTTCAGTTCTTACAGTCCTTACCCAGATTCCGCTTTAGCATTGTCTTTGATTTTTTTCTTTCATCCACTTAGCTTCCAATCCAGTGCCGAATACTATCTGTTCAACCTCTGTAATATCTCTGGAATCTGTCTTGAAATCTCTGTTGTTATTACATTGATCATCTTAGGATAAAACAATGGGAGGTCTTCCAAACTAACTCCAAAATACAGAAACCAAAAAGTGATACTGGACACAGAAACTGACAAGTAGACAATGTTAATGGGAAACCATATATCTTTTCCTTGAACCTGAAAGTTAAACATATTGAAGATTTAGGTAAAAAAAAAAAACAACAAGAAAAACTCCAAAATGGAGATAAATACTCTAAACCAGAAAGTGCACGTTATTTCAAACACAAAATTTTGTCAAAACATTACTATATGGGCAGACCATAGGTAATTTCCACTCACCCTGAATGCAATACAACTAGGAATCAATTTAAAAAATAATAAAACTGCATAAAGTGAGAAATTTAAAAGGTGTGTAAGACAAAGCAAATAGAAAATAAAACGGAAGTCACTTAGAACTGAACTGAAAGCACTACATTTTAAAATCTTTCAGATATATCTAAAGTGACAGGAAAAGTTGTATCCTAAAATGCATGTATTAGAAACCAAGAAAGATTGAAAATAAGTTATCTGTATTTCCAACTCACAAAACTAATTTTTAAAAAATCCCAAAGAAAATATGAGAAAAATCTATGACCATAGAGCAAAGAATAATAGTAAAGCAGAGATTATTAAAAACAAATTCCAAAAATCAGGACTTCTATTAAGGTGTGGTTTGTGTCTAGAGTCCTTCCCCATACAAAACTTGAAAAAACACTACAAGAATATTTTTAAAGACATGATTAGGCTGTTGAGAAAGAAATCTTTGGAGGTCAAAAATCACTTAGAAAGAATCACAAAAGAGTTGCATATCAAAAATTGTGAGGTAGGGCCGGCCTGGTGGCTCAGGCGGTTAGAGCTCCATGCTCCTAACTCCGAAGGCTGCCGGTTCGATTCCCACATGGGCCAGTGGGCTCTCAACCACAAGGTTGCCGGTTCAGCTCCTCGAGTCGCACAAGTGATGGTGGGCTCCGCCCCCTGCAACTAAGATTGAACACGGCACCTTGAGCTGAGCTGCCGCTGAGCTCCCGGATGGCTCAGTTGGTTGGAGCACATCCTCTCAACCACAAGGTTGCTGGTTTGACTCCCGCAAGGGATGGTGGGCTGTGCCCCCTGCAACTAGAAACGGCAACTGGACCTGGAGCTGAGCTGCACCCTCCACAACTAAGACTGAAAGGACAACAACTTGACTTGGGAAAAAAAGGCCTGGAAATACACACTGTTCCCCAATAAAGTCCTGTTCCGCTTCCCCAATAAAATCTTTAAAAAAAAAAAAAAAAGTGTGTGAGGTAGCAAAAGGATTACAAATAATGAAGTTAGTCAAAGGAAATGTTACAGCCTTTAATGCATTTGTTGCAAAACAAAAGAGATGAAGAATCAAGTATCTATATAGTTTCACAAAACTAAGGGTAAAGGAAAGGAGAATGACATTAAATCAACCCAGACAGCTCCAAAGCCCCATTCAACTCCAACATACGGTTAGAGGTCTGGAATCTTCAGGAGATGGAGAGCCCTTTCTATCAGGTCCAGAGTTAGCTTCTCATTTTCTGGTGACTTATATGCTAGCATTAACAAATGTTCTCTCCCAACGCAAGCAACATACAGGATGACTGTAATTAACACTGCCATTTAGCAAAGGGAAGAGTTGGGAATTACCATTGGGATACCACAGGCACACCAGAGGACAAAGATTTCAACCCCATTTCTGAGACCTTTGGGAAGGAGGAGGGGCTAGAGATTGAGTTCAATCACCAGTGGCCAATGATTTAATCCACCATGCCTATGTAAAAAAGCCTCCATAAAAGACCAAAAAGACAGGGTTTGGAGAACATCCAGGTGGGTGAATGCATACGTGTGCTGAGAAGGTAGTAAACAGTTCCACGCGCACAAAAGCTCCTGCGTTCAGGTCTCTCTGGACTTCATCCAATGTACCCATTAATCAGGCTGTTTATCTGTGTTCTTTATATCGTTTATAATAAATTGGTAAATGTAAGTAAATGAGCTCTGTGAGCCACTATTGACTCCAAGGAAGGGGTCATGGGAACCCTTAGCCAGTAGGTCAGAATATAGGTGACAACCTGGACGTGCGATTGGTTTCTGAAGTGGAGGCAGCATTGTGGGACTGAGCCCTTAACCTATGGGATCTGATGCTATCTCCAGGTAGTGTCAGAATTGAGTTCAATTTGTAGGATGCCCAGTCGTGTCCACTGAGAATTGGAGCAGTGCTTGGTGGTGGTGGAAAGCAAACTGCTCACTGACTACTTTTCAACTCTCAAGTATTTCTGCCTCTTCTCCGTATCTCTGGAAGGAAACAAAGTGGCCTTTCAACTAGAAGGCTTTGTAAAAGGTGGGTGAGCACTATTTCTACTATGCTATCTGAAGTGGATGATGGCTGGTAACTCACAAGAGACAATCCTACGTAGGAAAAATGAACTAATTTTATAAACCTGAAATGTGATTCACAGATGCAGAATATTAAAAAGCCAACACTTTCTGCCAGAGCCATTCAGTACTCCAGGGGAAACTCGATCTGTCTGAATTATAATGTTATAATGGTAATAACCAAGTGCACCTCACAGGGATACTAAGCTTTGATGACTTAATGTTTGTGGAACCTCCGAAGTTATGTAAGCATAAATGAGTAAGTCGGGATATCATATACCATTGTTATTTCTGCATTAAACATCTCCTGAAAATTTCTTAGAATGTCTTGTAAGGTAGGCGCTTTATGAGATGAATATATGAACAAAGTCATAAAAGAAACAAAGTATAAAATAATATATAGTAGTGATTTCCAATGAAATGATTATACTTTCATATTCGTGAAAGAGAATGGAGTCAATAATTGTACCTCTAAAAAGTCATTCCTAGGTTATAAAGTAGGAAAATGAAAATCTGGACTAGACACATAAGATATAAATGTCTATAAAGAATTTGAAAAAACAGTTGTTAAATATTTTTTTTATGGAGGAAACAGACTTCAGTTGCTTTTTGCACACTGAAGAAAAGAATGATTTCCCTTTAATTTATTAATAGTAATTGTATACATTATTCTTATATATCTTTCATTCTGCCTTTCCATTCTCTCCTCCATCACTAATATTAGTTATTCAGTATGGTAGCACTTTTAATGTTCCTAGATTAAAAAAAAAAATCTTCACAACCCTTTATGCGTTTATTATATTTTTCAAAATGCACCATTGTTATTGTGAAATTATTATATCTTTTGTGGATGAAAAGGGGCACTCTAATAAATCTAACCAAAAATAACCATACAGGGTGATCTGATCATACATTCTTAACTCGGCAGGTCATGGTGGATAGTCATGCTTTAGGCATATGAGTTTTTTAGCAAAAGCTCATCTTTGCCTGAAAAAAGCCCTGCCTATTGTTTCTGTACATCTAGGTTACTACACCTTGAAATGCCTCCTTTCAAGACTTCTCAAGAGAGTACATAATTTCAACTATCATATAATCTGATCTCCACATTACCACCCCTAAGAGAGCACATAATCTCAACTATACTGTAATCCCATCCCCACATTGCATCCTTGCACCTTCATTTAATTTTCCTTGCTTTCCCTCCTTAATTCCAAATGCATAAAAGCAACTGCAAACTGTCATTCTCTGAAGCATTTTTCTCAGTCTGTTGAGATCTTCCTTCCAGGCATATCCTCTGTTTGGCTCCAATAAACTCTTATACAACTTTTCTGTAGGTTTGGACAAGCTTACGTTGTTGACACTTTTGTATTTGGACAGGCTGGGCCTGATTATGTAACGGAGCAGTCATGGCACTCTTGGGTACACTTTTTGGTATAGGAATGAGAAAATTATTGATGCAGATGAATATTCTTCCAGGAGAAGAAAGCTCCATGGAGAAGGTGGCCTGTCAGCTGACCTGAGACAAACAGATGTAATGTCACATGGGGCAATATGAAAGAAGGAATATCTTGACGTCACTCCCCCACTCTCTAATCTCCTGACTTTGTCATTGGCTGAAGCCTCGGGCTGCGGGCAAAGGAATCATTGATGCCTTCTAGAGTCAGCATCCTGGGGCAAAGACAGGGTGGAAAAGATAGAGGCACACAGAAGGGAGTATCGGCAGGCACACAGAAGGGTGTCAGTGTAGCAATGGAAACAAAGCATAAACAAATATCTCAAAAAAAGTACTCCCTCACTGGAACAATTAATTAAATGTGTTCAAATAATAAGTTTGAGGCTTAAATGAGCTTTCAACTTGGGCTTAATTTATTTGATCAGACATCTCTGATGTGTCCCACAACTTTTCAAATAAGTTCATGGAAAGGTTTCATCAGAGATATGAAAATGACTCTAGAAAATAAATCAGTCTTCTTAATGACTACATTATAAGCCAACAGACTTTAAAATGATATCTGGTTTGTCACGATTGTCCAAGCCCTGTGGGGTTCAATATGAGTGCTGTGAAGTGGAATGCAAGGATATGGCAAAACTGAGTTTCTCAATTGATTTTAACAACCTTTGAAATTAGAAATAGATGTTCTCTGACAAATAGGTTAACCTTCTCAGTTTTCAGTTGAAGTTTTATTACACTGCAGCTTTTCAAGCAAGTTCCGGTATTTAAGAGAAAAAAAAAAAAGGAAGTTGTATATACAACATTGTCTTTTTAATTGTATGTTATCCATTACCCATTTTCTAATTTAAAAATAGCATATTCCATAATGATAAGGGATACCAAAAAAGAATAATTTTAATTGAATTTAGAAACTTCTTTTTTTCTCAATATCCTAAAATCTTTTATATCAATTCAGCATCACAATGCTGAGTTTTTTTCCTTAGCATTGTGATAACCGATTGTGTATGGATTATTGTCTATTCACAGTTATCACTGGGGGTGACAAAGCAGCAAGAGACATCTAATAGAATCATCGAAATGTCAGATATACATTTTTATATAGATATAAATCTAATAGAATCATCGAAATGTCAGATATACTCTTTCCTGCCCCTGTTACTAGGAGCAACTTTACCAGTATCTCTTTACCATAGTCAGATCTCATTACCCCTCCCAGTATAGGATCTCTTGCTTTACCTGTTTATCTTTGGTAGCAGGAATCCAAAATGTCCAGGTGGCAACCACGGCAGTAGGTTTACCAGCAAGCCCTCTATCTCCACTGATAGAAGCATCCCTTCCCTTACCTCTCCCCCGACAAGTACCTCTAATCCAGCAGAGCCTAAAGCCATGGGAGAGTTAAGTACACATTCCTCAAGTGAGTCAGTGTGAGAGAGTCTATTCCTACTCCCATTCCTTGCACCCAGTCTCATGCATTCTAGCTTTTGAGAGAATTTCACCATATAAAGCTTTGGTTTTAGTATATACTGCATCTTGAAGAACAACATTCCAATCCCCCTCCCCCAACCATTCAGGGTATTATCCGCAGGCTGAAGTTTCAGCTGGGTATCCTTGGGATATGATAATGGAATTGGATCACTCATCAGTTAAATGCCACTACAGTCCCATTGCTGGTGGCAAATAAAATGTGATAGTCCCTGGGATGTCATAGCATCACTAAGACCTTCAGTCGTGGTGAGTTGGGAAGACATACAGCTGGCAAGTGATGTGCAAGCTTATAGAATAGCATTAGCACTTGGGGTATGATATTATGATTGTGGAGTTCGTTGGTTTGTTGGAGTTAATTGCCATTAAGATATGAAAAGAAGAAGATAACAACCTTAGGTCATCCAGTTCTCCTATCAGTGTATAGTGGACAAGCCCAAGTGTATTTAAAGAGATCTTCACCTTCCATAAATCTACTCTGTGACATCTTTTTTATCTTGGCAATGGAAAAGCAATAAAAAATTACCAAGGGATAGCCACACTAAAACATAAAAGTTGTGATGATGATTTGCACAAGGCAACATAATATGAAAGAAAAGATCACATCAATAAATATGGCTGGAATAACACTCTTAACGTTGTATAACCTATTACGAAGATATAAAATAATTATTTTCTCTCCAAATATAGACTAAGCTTTGTAAACATAAATATCTTTGTAAATTCCCTTTGCACTTCCGGTAACTCAGAACCTAGAAACGAAGTTCAGTTTCCCCTGATTTATAGTTAATACTTTATATCTAAAAATCATTAGAGTTTAAACTATGTCCCCTCTAAGAAATATTTCCAAGTCACAGTGAGAACACAATTCTTGTAAAGTGACATGTAATTTGGCCTCAGAGCCTCTGTACGACAAAATTCTACACTCTTATTAAATTTCAGTATGGTGAAAACTGATGGCCCGGCCATTTGCACTAGGTAACCGAGGATCTTGCCTCTTTTTAAAATTTATAACCTTATTTCAATCAGTAAAAGTTAGTATTGGAATCACTTATACTCCTACTTGTAAAAATTACAGCAAATTTTTGTTTCAAAATACGTTTTCTGAAACACATAATCCTCCTAAGATAAGCATCAGTTTACCATAATAACCGAGTGCTTATTAACCCACTTGGTTAATTTTATTTTTTCCTTTAAATCTTGTGTTAAAATTTATAGTGTAAATAGGACTAAAATGCTCTGTTGATACCTCCATGAATCCCCCAGACTATTTTTTGTCACCTCCTATACACAAGGCATGGCAATGGTGCTAGGAACTTAGAATACAGTATAATAGAGACACTTAAAATATGCACAAGGCTCAGCACATAGATACTCAAGCTGCCTGGGCAGAAAGAGAAAATCTTGGAGAGGAAAGGGACCACTCCAACTGGTAAGACTTGATCTGAAGGATGACAAACTATGGCAGGTGACTGGGCTATCGGAGAGCCTTCACTATTGTCTTGTTCTTGCTGACACACCCTGTCTAGTTCTTCCTGCCATGACAGGAGTCTGAGCATTAGCCTTGCATCAGTTTCTAGGGCTTACCTGAAGGTGTTTCCTTTCCCATATTCGGAGATATTGAGTCACGGGTGAAATGGCTTCTATAAATTCCTGACGTTGATCCCAGTGATGTGGGATATTCTTTCCAAACACTAGGTTTAGTAGGCTGCTTGTGGATGAGACCTGGTTTCTCTTTTACCCATATCATGAGTTTGTCAACACTTTTCCCCCTCAAATGAGACTATAGATTTGTGAGTACCTCTGTGTCATGTGATTACAAATATATGCACTAGGGAGAACTTTTAATCCCAACAGTTGCCAATCAAATCCTTACTAGGAAGGAACTGCCTCAGTTAAAGAAAAGACCTTATTAAGGTATTTGGGGTAGTAAGTAATATTACTGCAGCAGTAATGAGAAAGCTCATTACTCTGCAGGAGAGAAAGAGAGGACAAAAATGAGATTACATTTTTTTTTCCTGCTTTCATAGGCAAACAAAAAGGGAATGGAGGGAGAAAGCCACAGAAGAGAATAAAAAGAGAGGTAGCAATGAAAAAGTGGAAGGCTGACTTTTACGTGGCGTAAAATGGTGAATTAGAAACCCTTAGTGGTATGGGTGTTTCTAGAAATGTTCAAGAGCAAACGTGTCCAATTAAAGTTTGCTATTTACTGTGTGTAATGTAATTATCGAGTAAAATTTCTGCTCCTTGCAAATCTTATAGTACTGGTTTGGTTTGATAGGGAGAGAGAAAGTAATACAAGGCTTGGATTAATACCATGTGCACATGAAGGAATAACCATAAAACACAAAACAACAGAACAACTCTAAATTTCATGCAGGAATTTGCGGAGGGTATCTAATATTGATTTGAACTGACTTTATATCCCAAGGGATTAAGGCATAGTGCTGACATAAAGCTCATACACAATTATAATAAGCAGTTTGAAACTAGATTTTATATGTATGTCCCACGTCAGAGAATATTTCACACTAATTCTCATAGAATACCAAAATGTAATATCTTCCTTAGTATAATGAAGTAAGTTTCCTTGGGTTTTTAAAAATAAAAGATAAATACATGTTAAGTTTGTATTGTGTACCTTAGGTTTTATTTGTTAATAATGAATTTTGGTTTTGACCTCAATTTAGGGCATATTTAGGTTTCTGGACACTTACTAGTTCTAGTGTTAGATTTAACATTTGATATGTATCCTCAGAAACAGGTGAACTTTTTTCTTACATAATTTCATGTTATTTTGGTGATCATTCTGTGGGTTGTAGAGAAAAAAATTATATTGCAGTAAAAATAATATTATAATAGAATAGTAGCAAATATTCCATAATCATTTATGTGTTAACATTTATTTTACCCCATAAATTTGATGGGTCACATGTCTCATTCTTTATCTGTGTCTAGAAATGCTCCTGGGTCCTACCATTAAACACCCAAATCAAGTAAAGTTTAAATAGTTTTCAATCTCAGTGCATTCATAGAAATTGAGCTCCTATCGTATTAAGTATATATCATGTATGAAAGAAATTACTCCAAATTTGTTATTTTTATTCCCCTTCCTCCTATTTATCTTTATTACTTTATATTTATTGCATATGTAGTATATATATAAATATATATATACATGTATATATATATATATACATTATAACATGACATTCATTATGCATTGCATTATAAAGTACATATCATATAGATTATAGTTACCTTTATTAATCGATGTATAGTTCATTTAAGAAATCCCTCTTATTTGATTTCTCACTATAGCTGTGATTCAAATTATCAAAGCAGTTTATTGATATGTCAATTGAAGACTTAAGGTTATTTAAATTTTAAAAGTATATTTTGAAGTATGATAAAATAAACTTGAAAATGTTTTCTTCCAAATTTAGTTCATTAATATTTTTAAATCAGTGAATCTAGCCTTATATCCAAAGTTGTTACAATTCTTGTATAAATCTAAGAGTATTTCTTGAAAAATTGCTCTGCATATATTTGAGGAGTTCTTACACAATGCTTTGCAAGAAACATTCAGAAAATAGGGAACTACATGATAGCGACAAAGTGGCTTTTTCTTATGACCAATATGAAAACAAATCAGAAATACATCATTTGTGATACACAAATTGCTCCTTTTGGTTTTATTCTCTTCTGAATGTGTGTGTATATATATATGTATATATATATATTACATTGATTTAATAGAACTTGGAATTATTTAATGAAAATTTTGATTAAAATTGCTTTTAATAATGACGTTGAAAGTTAGAATTTTAAAAAAGATTTTTATTAAAAATATAGTTAGCATACACTATTATATTAGTTTCAGGAGTGTATCATAGTTATTCGACATTTATATACCTAAAGAAGTGATCACCATGGTAAGTCCAGCAACCATCTGCCACCATACTATGCTGTCACAATATTATTGACTATATTGCCTATGCTTTACTTTACATCCCCATAACTAGTTTTTGTAACTACCAATTAGTACTTCACCTTTTTCAGCCTACTCCCAACCCCCACCCGTTTATCACCCAGATAAACCTAGTACCCATCTGACACCATATTTACTTATTACAATATTATTGACTGTATTCCTTATGCTATACCATACATCCCCATGATTACTCTGTAACAACCAATTTGTACTTCTTAATCCTTTCTCCTTTTTTCACCCACTACCCCAACCCACCTGTCATCTGGCAATCATCAAAATGTTCTCTGTATCTACGCATTTGTTTCTGTTTTGCTAGTTTATTTTGTTGTTTAGATTCCACATACAAGCAAAATCACATTGCATCTGTCTTTCACTGTCTAACATACTTCACTCAGCAAAATACCCTCCAGGTCCTTCCATGCCACTACAGTTGGTAAGAACCCATTCTGTTCCCTGGCCAAGCTACATTTCATTGTATATATGTACCATTTCCTCTTTATCCACTTCTCTATTGATGGACACACAGGCTGCCTCCACATCTTGGCCATTGTGAACAATGCTGCAATGAATATATGGATACACACATCCCCTCGAAGTAGCATTTGGGTTTCTTTGGATAAATACCAGGAAGTAGGATTACTGTGTCCTTCTTTGCCTCTTGTTGTAGCCTTTTTTTCAAAGTCTAGTTTGTCTGGTATGAGTATTGCTACCTCAGCATTTTTTGTTTGTTTCCACTTTCATAAAATAACTACTTTTTCCATTCCTTTACTTTCAGTCTGTGTGTGTCTTTCAATCTGAAGTGAGTCTTTTAAAGGTAGCATATGTAAGGGTCTTGTTTTCTTATCCATTCAGCCATGCTATCTTTTGATTACAGCATTTAATCCACTTACATGGAAAGCATTTGTTGATGGATATGTAGTTATTGCCATTTTATGATTTATATTTTTGATCTTTTTTTTCCTTTTTCCATCTAAAAGAAGTTCCTCTAACATTCCTTGTAATACTGGTTTGGTAGTAATGAACTCCTTTAGCTTTTTCTTGTCTGGGAAGCTCTTTATCTGTCCTGAAATTTTGAATAGCCTTGATGGGTAGAGTACACTTGGTTGTAGCTCCTTTCTTTCCATCACTTTGAATATTTTGTGCCAATCCCTCAGTCCAGCAAAGTTTCTGTTGAGAAATTAGCTGACAGTCTTGTGGGAGCACTCTTGTAGGTAACTAACTGCTTGTCTCTTGCTGCTTTTAGGATTCTCTCTTTGTTTTTAACCTTTGCCAATTTAATTATAGTGTGTCTTGGTGTTGGCATGTTTGGGTTCATCTAATTTAGAACTCTTTGTACTTTCTGAGTTGTATGTCTATTTTCTTCACCAGGTTAGGAAAGTTATCAGTCATTATTTCTTCAAATAAGTTCTCAATCTCTTTGTTTCTCTCTTCTCCTTCTGGTACCCCTATGATGTGAATGTAGTTACACTTGATGTTGTCCCAGAGGCCCCTTAAACTCTCCTCATTTCTAAATTTTTTTTTTCCTTTTTGCTGTTTCGATTTGGTGTTTTATGCTACCTTGTCTTTCAAATAACTGATTCGATCCTCTGCTTTATCTAGTCTGCTGGTGATTCCTTCTAGTGCATTCTTCATTTTAGTTATTGTATTATTCACTTCTGACTGGTTCTTGCTTATGATTTCTATGTCCTTTTTTATGCTTGCTATGTCTTGGCTGAAGTTCTCACTAAGTTCCTTGAGAATCCTTATAACCATTGTTTTGAACTCTGTATCTGGTAGGTTGCTGGCTTTCGTTTCATTTAGTTCTTTTTCTCAAGTTTTCTTCTGTTCTTTCATTTGGAATGTATTTCTTTGTTACTTCATTTTGTCTGCCTCTCTGTGTTTTTTTCTATATGTTAAGTAAGGCTGCTATGTCTCCCAGCCTTGCCAAATTGCCTTATGTAGTAGGTATCCTGTGGGGCCCAGTGGCACAGTCTTCCTGGCCACATAAGATGGGTGCTCTAGGAGTGTCCTTTGTGTGGGTTGTCTGTGCCCTCATGTTGTAGTTGAGCTTTAATAGCTGTTGGCCTGTCAGTGGGTGGTATTTACCCTCAGGCTGATGGGCTGTCGAGTTTGGCCACATCCACAGCTTATGGGCTGCAGTGTGGGGGGCTTACTCCATGGATGGGTAGTCACCCCAGCAGCGCTGGTGCCTGTTGAGACCACCCTTTGAGTGTGCCACTTATATGACTTATTGGGCGCTGCTCTGCTGTGGTCTGAAGCCAACCTCCAAGTATGTTGGTTCCGGGCCTCTTGGGGGTGACTCTGGTGAAGGCTCTGATTGCCCACTGCCTATAACCTACCAAGGGCTACCTGGTAAGAGCTACAAAGTGATTTCTGGTTGTTGACTGCCTGTGCTAAACCTGGAGGCACTTGGGAGAGGCCACACTGCTAACCAAGGATAGCTGCCACCAGTATGGGGTCTGGGGTAGCTTTACAAAACGCCAGCATACTCCAAGTCCTGCTGTCACCTGCCAGCTCCCATAATGCTCTGTGACTGATAAAGCCTCCTGCAGTATCCATGTTGGGTGAGGCCGGGTCTCCGTGAATCAGCAGAGTGGAGCATGAGAGCTCACCAAGCCAATCAGATTCAGATTTGGCCTGTGGGGGCAGGCTCAACACAGGAAAGATGGATCCTGTTTGCCAGCTGCACAGGGGAGGGCACCACACATGGAAAATATGGACTGTCCCTCCAGTCCTTGCCAGGAAGTTACACAACTCAGTGTCTTCCCGTATGTTGCTGATTCCTCCAGAGTCAGCGTCCCTCCGCCGGAGCCCAAGGTGAGTGCCTGCGCGGGCCCTTTAAAAGGATGTCTGTGTTTCCCACAGCCTTCTGTCCCACTGTTATAAAACTTATGTTCAGCTAGATTTCAAATGGTTCTCCAGGTTGATTGTTCTATAATTTAGTTGTAATTTTGATGTGTTCATGGGGTGAGGCAAGCACAGCTTTTAGCTACTCTGCCATCTTGGATCTCTAAAAGATTAGGTTTTATTTTTTCCTCTTGCCTTCCATACATAATTATAAATGTGAATTCATCATCACCTCAGCTAACTGTGATATTAATTCATATTTATATATGACTTTCTATATACATATATATCAATTAAAAATAATTACAAAGAAACTGAATATTGAAACTTCCATCCATAATCATCATCAATGGAAAGAAAAAATTAAAAATTAAGCTGTGGGGACGGAGTCCCAGAGAGCAGTTTCCAGGCTCCCGGCCTCACGTGGAAAGGTGCTGGTTCAGGTAGTAAATGGCCATTAGCTGTGACTAGCTGGCCATCAGCTGTAACCAGTTAGCCATTAGTCACTAATATAACTGCCATGGCTAAGCTAGCAAGTGGGGTTGGTTGGTTGGCAGAGAAGTGGATGGCAAATTGCAAATTGCGGATCATGTAGAGCCTGCTTCCTATATCTCCAACCCAGACAGCCGCCAGTAAGACTATGCTATGAACCATAGTGGTATGAACCCCCCAGCCATGGCTCCGGTGGTGTTCCTTTTTGGCCTCACCATATCCTGCGTTCTTGTGCGGGGAGTGGGAGCTGAAACCCTGCATGACAAAAGCTATTAACATATTTCAAACCTGAATATTCAGGTTACCTTTCTGAACATGAAGATGCTGCTTTGAAATGTAAAACTTAAATTATTGGCAAAATGCAAGAAAACATTCGAAGTTTAGTAAACTGAAAAGTCAACAAAAGTTTTTGTTCAAATTACAAAGTAAAATATAGATTCAAAGAAAAAAGTCATAAGTTTCTGAAAACTTTACTAGGATTTTGAAATGTTTCCTGTAAATGGAATGAACATCTGGGCAGACTCAGATGAAAACAGAATGCCATAATCAGCTTCTAATATAAGCCAATTCAAATAGGAAAAGACAATTCTTAAAAAAGAAAACCCATTTTGAGAATAAAGGAACATACTCAAAACCGACAATTTATTCTTAATGATGCTTCATTTTTCATTTGCTTTATAGCAGCTTTCTACCCAAGGGGCAAAGATTGACAGACTATTCCTTAGTCCCTTAATTTTAGCTGTCCCCTTAACTATAACTCTGGGGCTGAAATGCACAAACAGGACAATAAATCAGAAAGAACAAAGAACCTTTTAAAACTATTAGGGAGAGGGAGGAAGGAAAAGTATGCTGAAAAATTCCCATTACATGCACCTTTAATAACTGATAAAAAGTATCTAGTTTGCTGATCCCAGTCATATATTTTTCAAAACAGATACATTTGTTCATAATTTTCCCTGTCAAACAAGACAGACAGTGCTATTTCACATTTTCTTGTTGATGTTATACTCTAGTCAATCTCTTTAAAATTAGAATAAATTGTGTTTAGTTTTAAAAATATTCATACTTGCTGTGCCCTCAGCACTTTCAAAACACACGAGGCATGCCTCTGTTGTTTGAAGTAAACCTTCATTTCAACATCATCTTTCTAAAAGAAACACACTGCTGCTTTAGTCAATAATACTCTGAATTTATGATTTCTCTTTAGATAAATCTAAAACTTCTGAGACAAGTTTAATTTGCTAGCTCCAAAACATAAATATCTGTACTTTTTTTGCCTCATGAATTGATATAGACCAGGTATCGTTAAGTTTTTTTTCTTTTCTGACTTAAATGTGTGGTTTTTTAAAATTTAATAGTTGAACTATGTTTTATCTGTGCTGAAACATTGTAAATATTTCCTTTACATAAGTCATAAGATATCTTTAATCTAAGGACCAGAAGCATGCATATCAAGGTCAATTGCTGTCATACTAGTATTCATTACTATTTTATTTCTGTCATTTGTAGGATGGTTAGAAGCATAGTTAGGTCAGAAGGAAACCTGAAAAAGGAGGGGCTGGCTAGAGGAGCTTTGGAGTAGACAAACTGACTGAGTTATTTGGGGAGGACCTTGGGGAGACTAAGCAGGTTAGGAATGGTAAATGACCATTGGGTAGAAGAGAGGGGTTGGTTAAGCTTTCCTGCTACTAACTCTAAGTAGGGGTGTTGAAAGTGAGAAAAGCAGCTGTGGGAATGATGTACCCATGCTTCAGTTCCATCGAACTTTTCAGGGAAACTGAAAATGAACCTGGACTATGGCAGTGCCCGTACTCACATGTATCAAATATAGATAGTCAGGGAATGCTTATAAAATACAGATGAAGGAAGAAGTTGTGTGCTAGTACAGCAGTTTTCCTTTACGGTATGTAGTTAGTTTTTTCAACATTTTTTAAATTCTGTTCTTCCTTCTTAAGTTTAAAAGTTAACTCACAATCTTTCTACTTTACATGTCATTAATATTGTAGTCATTGCCTATAAATAAGTAATAAAATGATGCAGAAAAGCAGCAAAGCATTTTTTATGATTAGCATCCATCTTTTATGTCAGCAGGAAAAAAACGTTTTAGCTCATAAATTCACTTTTCAGTAGCCTTTATTTTTCCTTTCCAGAAACTTTCAATCACATTATGCCAAACCTTTAAACATTTTTTCCTTTTTTGTACTCAGACTCCCCATGTCCATTCAAACAACGTCCATTCTGTTACCAGATGTGCTACATCTAAAGAGATTTGCTCTGCCTCTTTTACTTAGAGTGGAGAAGGATTTGCTTGTTTATCTTTAACATTCTTGAAGCAATTTCACACAACACTCAATGATTACGGGCATAGCAATATTCAGGTGAAGCAAAAATGATTTGTTTTTCATGGTTTTGGGGGGAATTGTTTCTGATTCTGAAGAATTTAATTCAGTCTTGATTGAGGTAAAATAACCCTTTGTGTTTTTATGTCTTTCATATATCAAAGACTATATCTCAGCTTCACAAAGACATAAAATGTTAATTCTATTAAAATGCAAGTGTTCTGATAACACAGGGAGAGAGAGGAGAGTAAGTGCCCTGACATCTCCCTCCTCTTGGCCTTAGATCTCCTGTTGATGACTCCTGTTGCCCTGGCCACATCAGAAACTATAGGGCAGGGGGCCGAGGTGAGGCACTCTGTAAAGATCACTATACAGAGCATAGAGTCAGGCAGAGAATGGCTACCCACCTGCTCAGATGGATAAAACAATAGATTAGAGACAACTTAGAAGACAATTAGTGATTTAGAGATAAGTCTAAAGAAATTACCCAGTAGCACAGAGAGGCAAGGATTTAAAAAATGGGAAAGATTAGTTAATTGACATGAAAATTGGAAACGACAAGTGTTTTATATGTTTAATGGGTGCCCTAGAGGAAAGAATACACATATTGGGTGGGGAGGGCAATATTAAAGAAGATGATAGAAGTAATCATTATCCAATAATAGAAAATACAGAGGTCTGACAATTAAGTTTGTGAATTTGTTGCAACAATGTTGCTGACCTTTTTTATATCAGGGGTTATTCATCATGAATTTGTACCAACTGGACAAACAGTTATCCAGGTTTACTATTTGGAAGTGCTGAAAAGCTGTGTGAAAAAGTTAGACAACCTGAAATTTTCACCAACAATTTGTGGCTCTTGCATCATGACAATGCACCAGCTCACATGACACTGTCTGTGAGGGAGTTTTTAGCCAGTAAACAAATAACTGTATTGGAACACCCTCCCTACTCACCTGATCTGGCCCCCAGTGACTTATTTCTTTACCGAAAGATAAAAGAAATATTGAAAGGAAGACATTTTGATGACATTCAGGACATCAAGGGTAATACGACGACAGCTCTGATGGCCATTCCAGAAAAAGAGTTCCAAAATTGCTGTGAAGGGTGGACTAGGCACTGGCATCAGTGCATAACTTCCCAAGGGGAGTACTTCAAAGGTGACCATAGTGATATTCAGCAATGCAGTATGTAGCTCTTTTTCTAGGATGAGTTCACGAACTCAATTGTCAGACCTTCGTACATAGCATTTACTATGTGCCAAGTCCTGTTCACAGCATTTGACATTTATTAACTAATTTACTTCCTATAACAACCTATGAGTAGGTATAGCATGAATCCATAGATAGAAGAAACCCAATAATTATCAAGCATTATAAATTAAAAAATAGACACCCAGATACCTTGTAGTCAAACTACAGAGCACCAAATAAAAAGAGCCAGAATAAAAGACAGTAACAACAATTAGACTGATAGCAGAAATTTTAAGAACAGTGAATAATAGCTCCAATGTATAAAAAGAAAATAACTATAAACTAGAATTAGGTATCCAGGAAAACTATTTTCAAGTATGAGGGAATCGTAGTAGTAGTTGAAGATGAGAACAGAATGTTTACCATCAACAGACTTTTAGTGAATGAGTTTCAAAATGAATGTAGTTCAGGAGAAAGTACATTGATTGCAAAAAGTAGATCAAGAGGCAATCAAGAATTGTGAGCAGATTGGTAAACATTTAACTAAATTTAACCAAATATTGTCTTTATAAAGTATTAGTAATACTTTCTAACTTAGCATACAAATGAGGAAAAAACTAAAACACAACAGCATGTAATTTGGAAGGAGGTTGACGGGAGTTAAACTATTGAAAAATGTCATATTTTTTTAAACGAGAGTGAAGAACGATTTATATTTTGTTCATCAGTTAAGCATGTCAAAGGCAATAATCAAAACAATAATATATGTTACTCCCAAGTCAATTAGAAAAGATGAGACAAGAGTCACATCTCAATCAATACAAAACAAAGCAAGAAAGGAAAAAATTAGTAAAAGTGCAACAACTAGCAAAAACAAAATGGTAGAAATCAGTCAAAATATTTATAACCATAACACATTTAATTCTTTCCAGTTGAAAGATAGAATGGATAATTGTATTTTTTTAAAAAAAGAAATTCAGCTAAAAAAAAGAAATTCAAGAGGTATACATAAAACCGAAAAAGACAGAAAGGTTGAAAGTATAGTAGAAAAAGCTTAATCAGGAAAATACATTTTTTTCAGGAAAATATTTTTTTTTTAAAGATGGGGTAGCTATCAAAATAACCTTTAAGTAACATTGAGCATAAAACATTATTAGGGATAAAGAGGTCAAAATATTTATTGGTTTACCGTTAGCTGTATGTCAACCACTGTTATAGACTTGTAAGTATTGACTTGCTTGAACCTCATTTTAATCCAATCAGCTAGGCATTATTTCTATTTCCATTTTTCAGGTGAGGAAATGAAGGGATGGAGGTTAAATAATTTGCTCAAGGTCACACACCTCGTAAGGAATAAAGTTAGGATTCATATCCAGAAGATAATCTGTCCCCAGAGCCCATGAACTTAACCACTATGTTATTCTGCCTGATAGAGATCTTAGTATACTAGAAACTTGGAGACATCTAATTTAATGGCCTCATTTTACCTTTTTCTCAAAAAGCAAAATTTGATAAATCTATAGTGAGAAATAGACAAATACAAAAATTATTTTTAAAAAAGAGATTTCAATATCTTTCTAAATTTGCCAGATGAAGAACTGAATACAAAACTGAAAAGTATGATTTAACACAAATTAATATAATCTGTATTCTTTGTCAAAACTTCATAAAAGGCAAAAATATTGGTTATTAATTGCTGAGTAACCAATTACTCCAAATAACACGTATTTATTATATCACATTTCTTGTGAGTCAGAAATTCAGGTCTGATTTAACTGAATGCCTCTGTCTGGCTCTTGGTCTCTGAGGTTTCTGTCAGGATAATGCCTGGGGTTACCTACGCTCAATGGGGGATGTCCAATTCCAAAATCACTCCTGTGGTTGGTGTCCAGATACAGTTCCTCCTGGACTGTTGGACTGAGGGCCTCATTTCTTCCTGGTTGCTGGCTGGAGGTCTCCCACAGTTCCTTGCTATACAGGCCTTTTCATAAGTAAACTGACAGCATGGCAACTGGCTTTCCTCAGAGCAAGCAAGAGAGAGAAGGAGAGTGAGGAGAATGAGAGACGAGAGAAGAGAGTGAGAGAAGTGTTTGTGTGGGAGACAGAGAAAGAAAGAGAGAGAGAGAGAGGCCATAGTTATTTTATAACCTAATTTCAGAAGTAATCGCCATTACTTCTGTCATATTCTATTTGTTAGAAGTAAGTCACTAAGTCCCCCTCACCTTCTAAGGAAGGGGATCACATGAGGTATGAATACCAGAAAGTGGTAGTCATTGGGCACTATCTTAGAGATTGCCTAGCACAGGCAATAAACATACCAAAAAACAACAACAACAACAAAAAACAGGACAATAGTTTGGGGTGGGGAGAAGCAGGATTTTAAGAGGCGCCTAGAAGTAGGTACAACTATGTTGGCACTGGCATATTTCGTAATTGGATGATTGAATTGTGGGTATCCACCTTGGTATGCTTTATAACTTTAGAGATATAGTACTATTTTCTTTTTTACGTATAAAATATCACATATTTTTTTCAAAAATAAAGATAGTGATCATCTTCTGAGACAAAACAAATCTCTACCTATTCAAGACTGATCCTTGATAACTTTAGTTTCTACTGAAAATTGACCATTGCATTTCATGTGATTTATGAGTCTTTGAGAAGTTTACTTCATCCTTATACACCTCAGATTACATATATAAAGTAATATTTTACTTTAAAGGTAGAATTGATATATGTATATATATTAATATACAATAAAGTAATATATTAATATCTAATAAAATAATATATATTAATATATAATAAAATATTATATAATATATAATAAAATAATATACATTTTTTTTTATTCTACCTTTGAAGTAAAATATTCTTTTAATTCATATTAAAGTATCATTAATTTTTTCCTTTAAAGGTTCCAAATTTTTCATATAAAAGGCACTCTACAGACTGTTAAGTAGAAAAATTATTTTATGGTATATTTGCTTTCATAAATTTAGGCAAATGTGAGGTTTTTCTTGAGTAATTCAGGTAATAAACTCAACTCTGTTGTAAATGTGACCTGTAAATATGAGAACTAATGTAAACAAAAGAACTTGTTTCCCTCATTTTGATAATGTTATATAGTTCTTTCCTGGCAACCCCATTGCATGCTATTATCAGAAATATAGTTTGATAACATGAATGAAGCTAATAACATTAACCCATGTCTGATCACTTGTCCAGTTTGGCTTCATATGAAATTAATTTTAATTTTAATCTTACGATTACACTCATGGGACTGCAAACCATTCTCCTAATTTAAATACAACTGTTGTCAAATTAAATGCTTATACAATAATGAATTAGCAAAATCCTTTACTCTGAAAAGAGTGTAATTATAAGTACCACAACTAAATTTTTAAACAAATAACATATTAAAATTTTAATTAATTTTTATTGCCTCTTTTCAGTTAAGAAAATGTATGCAGTTGTTCTTTGATTTTCAAATCATATTATTCTGAATGTCTCTTAGGCAGTATTTTAAGAAAGCTGCATTGTTTGAGGCAAACTGGAGATTCTGCAAAAGTATAAATTACATAAATAATCTAAGAACACTATAATTTTTAAGCAGTGCATATATATGTAAAGTAATAAGTTAAATCTACCTAAATTACCCTTTAGCTCCTAATCCCACTTCCTTGAGGTAACCAAATTTAAAAATATTTTATCTGTCATTTAAGAATTATTCTGTTATTGAAAACATATATGCATTTATAGAAATGCAAACATACACATTTTTAAATGAGACTATACTACAATTATCTGAAAATTTGCCTTTTCAGTTTTTTCATTTAATAGCCATATTTATAAGATATAGTTCTATGTGAATCATTGTTTCATTAGTTATATAGAAATTCCATAGCTGGAAATACAATAATTTAACTATTTTCTTGTTGATGTCATTTTAAATATTTTGTTTTTTTATTATTTTTTATTTCTTAGTATTGAAATTTTAGTAATTTTGATTTTTAGTAATTGTAGTATTTTCAGTGCCACAATAAACTTTTTTGGCAGTGGAATTATTATTCTAGTAATTAAAATAAATTATTAGAAGAGTAATATATCAGAGGGTATTATTTAAAATTGATGCTCTAAAATTGCTATATCTATCAAAATTTCCATTGACAGGTCCTATTTCACAGCACTGCTCTTAATAGTGGATGTGATAATGCTTTAAATTTGGGCCTCAATAAGTGGTTACAAATTTGTTAATTCAATTACTATTACACCTTAACTAAAGTATTCATAATAGTATGCCAATTTCAACTCAAATGGGCTGCTTAAAAATAAAATTAGTTTTAAATAGTTGATCTATTTTAGCATAAAAACTGTAATATGGTTGTGGAAGAGTGTTTACTCTTCTCTGCCAGTTTTGTACATATAATAAAGAATTTGCTTTTGAAAAAATAATGAGTAGCAATCATCTTAATTAATTGCAATGAGGCTTTTACAAAGAGCTTGGGGCCTAATTAGTTAAAGTCTCACATGTAATATTTTCAGCATGACTATTCTATCAGAAGTTACAAACTGATTATTCGTTTTGGTGTCAACCATGCTTGTCATTTTAGCATTCCCTGAACAGTGGGGAGCCGAACAACTCTCTCTAACAAGTTATCTCACTATGGCTTAGTGAAATGGACTGGCAGAGCCTGTAATCTGCCTGCCTGCCTGGGTTGGTAAAGGATTTTTGTGTTTTAATGGAAACTCAATATTTACGCACTGGGAAGACTATAATGGTGTTGAAAACAATTAGAAATAGGAATTTTGTCTTAATAGTTTGGTTTCACAGTGATTGGAAGATTAGGTCATCTAAGTAGAGCTGACAGTTAGTGCTCTGTCTGGCATCTTTGTTTTCTCATTTTGGGAGGAAAAAAAAACATCAATGTGTTTCTTGGCAGCCTCCTTATTTTTAATGTGAATCTCAGATTGGTAGCTTTTTAAAATATGCATCAGGACTTTATCATTAACTGTAAACTGCCTTCTGTCAGTTCTCCCCCATTGCCCTTCTTGATTCAACCATATGGGTTTAGAAAAATCTCTTTGGCCCTGCAGAGCCAGGCACACAGCCATATGCCAACCCTCAAAATGAGCAATTCAGGTTTTATGTTCTGGTAATGTAAAGTTCCATTTCCTACAGCTATTTCATCTTTTATGGGGAGGAAAAGTAAACGAAAACATTTTTTTTCAAAATATTTGTGTGACTTATGTGAGACAGATACATTTTCTCTGTGAAGGTGCCTACATTTTTCACCAAGTTCTGCTGCTACCTTGTAATTTTTTTTCCTGGATTGAACCATTCTGCTCTTCTGTATAGGTCACTGTGTACGAAATAGGGTGGTCAGACTACACATATGACCTCTAATATATTTACTTCACTTATAATGCTGTAGCAGAATATGCTAATGGTATTGCATTGGAAATGGCTGGACTCTTTGATATGGAGAGTTAGGTTTCAGGCAAATTCCAAAGAAAGAATTGACTATTATCACAAGAAGGGATTAAAAAAAATCCTATTTCCACAGTCCTCAGAAATTGTCAGTCATCAGTGAAAATGAATCAGCAGAGAACACCGACCTGGCAAAGAGCAGTCAGAGTAGGAGTATGAGGCATCCAGCAGCTGCCGTATCCACTAACTAACATGGGAGGCAACATCAAGGTCTTCCCTAGAACTGAAGGACAGGACTTGGCTAAAAATACAAGTTGGAGCCCTGGAAAAAGCAAACCCTAAGAATTTCCTTTGATTTGTAATCAGTGCCTTCAACCAAAAGAGAACATCTCAGCTCAGGTAGCATTGAATACAAACAGTGAAGAAACGCAGATGAAGATCCTGAGATCTAGAATGAGAATCCAAACTAGAACATAACAATATCTCTTGGACATATTAGCAAGGATTACCACTAATTCCTTTGTGAAGAAGATCAGAATTCATTCCACATAGGTTGATCTGTCAATCTGCATCTATCTATATCTGTGAGGTATGATCAAACAATATGGTAAATGTTTACATTAAAAAAAATTATTACAGTAAAAGACACATTGCCATTAATCCCCCTCAAAATACTCCCCCTCACTTCAAACACACTTATCCCATTGTTCTTGCGACTTTCTGAAGCAGTTCTGGAAGTCTTTTTTCATGAGTGTCTTTAGTTGCACTGTCATGGCTGCCTCGATGTCTTGAATCGATTCAAAACGTTTGCATTGTGATCAACAAATACAGTGAATGCTGCTGCCAAGTGCCATCCAACAGAAAGGCAGGGATCTTCAATATGGGAAGCGAAGCATTGAATCTTAATAACTGTGTGACAAATTTCAGCTTGTTTGGTGCAATCAGTCGGGTGCGAGCTACAGTTGAGAGAAGTTGTGTTGTAAAGAATGCCATAAATCATCCTCCTGACAACACTTTGTCATAACAACACTCTATCACACATTGCTTCTGGTATACGTCAATTTCTGTCAAATAAAGACATTACGGTGTGTCCTCATCCATCTTATTCACCAGATCTGGCACTGTGTGACTTCTGACTCTTCCCCAAAGTCAAAATGATTCAGGACATAGAGGCAGCCATGACAGCACAACTAAAAACACTCATGAAAGAGGACTTCCAGAACTGCTTAAGAAAGTGGCAAGAACAATGGGATAAGTGTGTTTGATGTGAGGGGAAGCATTTTGAGGGAGATTAATGGCAATGTGTCTTTTACTGTAATAATTTTTATTTATTTAAACATTCACTGTATTGTTTGATCACACTTTGTATATCTATATCTATATATGTCTATATCTATCTATCATCTATCTACCTATAGCTATCTAGCTATCTAGCTGTCTATTTGAGGGAATTGAAAAATAAAATAAATTAGAATTATTCTCACTATAATGTTTATGTCCAGTAAATCTTATTACTTTTCTCAAGTTTATATTGTCTCAAGTCACAGGCTCTCCAGGTATTGTCATGTATAAGATATATAGCTATGCGGACCCTTCTTACTTCAGACAAAATTATGGTGCCAAAAAAGGAGCATATTCAGGAAAAGTATTGTCCTTTACAAAGACTTTTTTCTCTCAGGGTCTGCTACATATTGACTTACAACTATTTGTCAATGGCAGGGAAAAGAAGGTATAATTCTGAAATAACCTGAAAATACTGGCTATTTTAACTGCCAGAATTTTCCAAGTTCAATGTATATATGAAAAATAAAAAGTTTTCTGCTTACCCTAATACCACTCACAACAGTTTGAATCTCATGTGGATTCAGGCACCAAATCTTCAAATGAAATATCCCTTACCAGCACGATGGGAATTAACTGCACGCAGCCAAGTGGCTATAATCATTGATTAACCACCAGGTGTAACAAAGACCTCTAGGCTCAGGAAAGACTGATGTTGTGTTAATGAAAAATTTTATTTTTGACAAAAGTCATATTTGAATTAAATATTTAACACTCTCTTGCCAAAGCGGTTGTTTTGCATTTCTGGCAAGTTCCCCGGGAACTGAGGATCTATCACCATCTGCAGGCAAGCATCTTCTCATTTTATTTGACAGTAGAAACAATTTTACAAAAGCTTTCCAAGTGAGGTTAAAATTGTTTCCACATGATAGAGAAGGCTGTCCTTACACTCAAAATATAAGTTGAATTGATTAATAAATTCCACTTAGATCACCTGTGTTGCTTTGTATGAACAGATGGCTATTCCCCTCTTTAAAAAAAGAATCTTAAAACTACCTATTATTTACTATTATTCATAGTTTATAACATTGTAGATATGCAGTACACCTTTTCTCCTTTAAGGTTTTCAGTATCTTTTTCCCCCCCTATTTAACATGTTGTTTAATATTTAGGCTACTTCATCACATTTTGGAAGTAACTGGCATGCATATTGTAACAAACAAATTAACTGGTATAAAGAAAAACAAAATTTTATATTAATTTGATTCATATAAATATATATGGTTTAAATTCTAACCCATAAATATTTTTAAAACATTTACATAGTTATAATGGTGTTTGTAAAATGTATATACTGTGTATAATATGTTTGTGTTTCCATTATGGGCTCTAAATATCCCCAAATAGTTCTAACCTGAAATTTAAAATTTTATCATTTATGTTGCAATTGGGACAAGTTTTATAATGTGTGAATATAGAAAATAAAATACATTTATAATTATATCGAAAATATTATGATACTTTAACATTTTAGAATAAGGAGTATTAGGCATATTTTGAAGTTTAGAGAAATGCTGTATTTTAAATAGAGGATCAAAAAAGGTAAGAATATTTGATAACACATGTATTTCATGTAAAACTTAATATGAAGAAATACAAAATGGTCAAGGGTATTTAACAATATCTATTATATGAATTCTTTTTGGAAAAATGATTTATAAGATAAACACTGAATGTTACACATTTTAAAGTACTCTTGCATAAATTATCAAACAACCATTATCTGCAATGTATTTTCCAAATAGATTTTGTGTGAAAACTTTTTAAGTTAATAGATGTGAAAATATCACCAAGAAATAAACAAAAAATTAAAAATCTTTCCCACAAATTTATTAAATTTCTTGCTTTTCTAAACTCACATTATATTTCTAAAATGTTACTTTCATTTGCATGAGTCATTAGCTTTTATAAAAAATGTTTTTATTTAAAATCTGTAAACCATAGCATTTCTTTATTATTAGCATATACCGGCCCATTAAATCTATTTTAAATGGATAGTCTACTGATTAATATTTTAATTGTAGCTTGGGATTCTTGGTGTGGATCTAGGAAATGTTTATGAAAGATTTCAAGTACTGGTTTAGACATTTCAGAATCAATCCCTGAGCAATTATAATGTTTTAACCATAAGATGTATACATTGAAAATTAAATAAGGCTAGTGATAAAATTGCTATGCTGTTTATCAAGCAAAGCTGTCAAAAAGATGGATATAAAATTGTATTTATTTTCATAGTAGGAATATCAATTCCAATTATAAACTTTAAATAATTACTCATTTTTGTCTAATTTTGTATTCCTAGTACTAATGTTTTCATAAGAGCTTAAAATTTTAAGTATACACCAATTACAAAAGGTTTATTTTACATTTATGTTTCTGTATTTTGGGGAACAAAATAAAATATAGTGAAATGTTATATTCTCTTAAATAATTCTTTAAAACTACCTTTTAGCAAATTTGAAATGATAAATTAAAAATCTCATTAATTCTGACATTGAATGCTATTACTTAAAAAATTATCAAAGTTAGCAATAATTTTATTTTAATAATGTCTACTTTATCTTATAGTTTAGACATGGCTTAGGAATGCTCACCTTTCTACTTAAATAAACAAAATGAGTTTTGTAAACATATGATTTAAAATAGATATGTTCATAAGTAATGGGGATATAATGTACAGCATAGGGAATATAGTCAATAACATTGTGATAGCATCATATGGTGTCGGATGGTTCCTGGACTTATCATGGTGATCACTTCTTTAGGTATACAAATGTTGAATAACAATGGTATACACCTGAAACTAATATTGTATATTAGCTATATTTTAACAAAAATCTAAAAAAAATAGGCATGTTCAAATAAAATGAAATGTTTTCTGAAAGACAAATGAAAAGTTTGAAATCAAATGTGAGCTAGTAGGAGAAAATTTTATAACTGTAAGTAATCTATAATTATTTGCATCTCTGAGTCAAATCTTTTGATTACATGTATATTCCCTGTTGATGTTACCTACTTCCCTAACAATTCATGTCATTTAATTTTGCTTTTATTAAACATACATTTCTCTTTTGATATTTGTGATAGTTTCTCTCTTGCTTCTACACCAAAATAAATCAAGATACCCAAAGAATGGAAAGATGAAACAGATATATTCAGGTTCTTTTTACACATAGATACAATTATCAAGTAAGTCTTTTAAAAACAAAGAAAAAAAATCATTATTTCTTCTTCCTTGTCCAGAAATAGTGTAGGTGAGAGCAATAGAAAGACTGGAGGGGAAACACAGACAAAATGAAATATGGTGTTTGTATCACTGAGAAGTGCTGGCTTTTCTCAGGAATATAGTCCAAAGCAATAAGATGCAAAACATTTAGTACAGCTTGTGTTAGCTCACAGGTCCCCTTGACATCACTGTCACTTCCTTCTAAGGCTAGGAACTACATTTTCCAGAATCCCCTTCTCTGTGTGGTTCTGAGTTAGAGTTAGCCAATGAGAAAAGCTTTCTGGAGAGTTAGAAAATGGAAATAAATAGGAAGCCATTATTTTTTTTCAGAGGGATTTGCAGCTATATACTTGGATGATGAAAGATTCACAATGGCTTTTCAGCAAATTTTTTATAATAACACGGTTTGCCTGAGATAGTTGGTGGTATTTTTTAAAGTTTCTCAAGTATTGCAGTAGCTCCAGGAAAGCTTCTGAAAAGCACTAGTTGGTGCTGTAATCTGACATTTTTGGTATCAACCTCTTTGACCTTCAGCAGCTGCTTTCTTGACCTCTACCGGTACTGTCCCCCTCTCACTCCAACTCACCCCCTCCTTACCCCCAGCTTATCCAATATTCCTGCAAATTCCTAATTCTGTACTAAACATTTTATGTCGGAATACATCAAGCAGCTTCTGTTATGCTGACTGATCCCTGATGATAAAGATACTGTCACAGTAAGGACTGGGAAAATACTCAGTTTATTAAATATTCTGAATGTCTGAACTATCAGATACATCATCTCAATATGTAAATATCAAATCACATTTCATAGTCAAATTTAGATTACCTGGATTTCTTCTTTGCTTTTCTCTAACAATGGCAACTAAAACAATTCTGTATTTTATTAGTTTCTTCAGTCCTTAGAATAGTTTTTTTTAAATGATGGTCAAAGAAACTTCAAGTAGTTATCTTCAAATTTTTATCAATAAAAATTTATGTTCTTAAGAGATACGCTTGTAATTCATATACTTGATATTATTCAATGGTATTTTATCTGCAGAAGGAAGAGGGAAATCAAGTTTCAGTGAATATTAGAAAACCGTTTAACCTTTACTCATTTGCTGCCTCCTGTCCTCTGACATGATACGTAGAGCTCTCTAGGTTCTATATTTGCTACTAGAGACTAAATACTGCTTTTATAATGTTGCGATGTAATCAAGATCATATTTAAAGATCAAAGCAGTTGTGATCAATGGAGCTTGGATACTATAGGACTTCATCTCAGCAAATAGTTACATTCAAAAAACATCCATGGTCAATGAATCCAAATATTTTTTTCTGATATCCTTCAGGAAAAGACCATTGATATTCACAGTGAATTGCAACATTTCTCTCAAATCTTTTTCCATCCTTCTCCTTCTCCACTTCTCTTGATTCCTCTACTCATGTAATAACTCACGACAAACTTACTGTTTTCTATATACTGGGCACTGTTCTAGGCACTTCACACTCCATTTAGTGATGACACCATTGGGCAACAGGGTAAAGCTAGAGTGAGAATTGAAGTAAAGAACCTGGGAAAGCAGGTTATAGTAAATCAGGACATATAGTCCTTGAGCTAGTCTTTTGTGTTTTCTTTTTCCTTCCCCATGACCTTCTTCTCTTTCTTTCCTTAATGTTGTTCCAGTTGCCATCTCAGTAGCAACACTAATGGGGATAGAGATGATGCCATTGATCTTATGAGAAAGGATTCAGATGGTAAGGAACTCAAGGTTTTATAGTTATTATTCTCAATATTGTTTTGCTCATTAAATAAGTACTCAATAATTTTTGTTTTCTGGTTTTCAAACCATAGTAGTATTATGATATCATGATCTTTTTTTTCCCCAAAATGAGTACCATATACTTCCAGGATGAACACCACCAGTGCTAGGGGAAAAACATGTATGCATCCACTTTGCCCCTAAGCCAGACTGATAGATACAGTATTACACTTCAAGAAGAAAATTCTTTATCATTTTTCAACTTATAGTACTCCAAAATACTTTGATATTTACGCTCCTTAGCCTTTTTGAAGTGCTAAATGGCATATAATTGCTTTTTCAATTAAACCTACTACAGATGAATTTTGAGCAATTTTTGAGAGCTTCAATTTTTTTGTGATCGTGAGAGCCACCCTGGTATGTGTAAGAATTAGGACTGAAAAAATAATCTCAGCTTTTAATATTTAACAATTTAAGATTAGAGACAAAACAAAATTCAGTTTAATCTTATAAGCACAGATATGGTCACAGAGTTTTTAAAACAGTGTTTATATAGCACTGGCCTTGCAAGTAACTATGGGGCGATTTCAGAAATTCTACGAAAGTTTCTATTCTTCCTTTGCTTTCTTGATTTCTGAAATACAAATAAATCCTAATTCTAATAATAGGTAGAGGTTTTTTTGTTGTTGTTGTTGTTGTTGTTTTGCTTTTCCTGAATGGATTTTAATAGGGAGCAAATGAAGAGAAAGAACCACTTTCATGGGGAAAAAATTAGGATAGACAAGGCTTAATGACACATGACCCACTAAAAATGTTTAGGGGATCCCCAAATCAACAAAGTAATGATTCATTGGTTTAAAAGTGGTAGATTTTTTTAAAAAAGGGTGAGTGTGGTCTTTTTATCTAACATTTGACCAAAATGTAAATTAATGGTGTCTTAAATCCATATTGGGGAATATTTGCTCTCTTTCAGTTCCAGTGCCATGAACTACTGCAAAACATTTGATAGTTATATCTACACACTGAAATTTCTTAAGTGCACGTCAAAATTTTGACTAACAAGATAACTCTATAATGACACAAAATAATATTATTTTTAGTTTTAAAGACAAATAATAAATCTTTGCATGTCTTTTATTTGGAAATAAAAGAAAATAAAACATTATCAGGTAGGTGTCGATTACTAAGTAGAATATCTGAGTAGATAGCAGATGTCAATATCTAATATTTATTTTCTATTTAAAAAATTAAATACCTGTATTTTATTTTCACATTTGACTCCAGAATATCCAGTGCGGCAAGAACAGACATTGGGAAATACACATCTGCCTCCATAAAGACATTTTTGATTGCAAATTGCTGCAATACACAAATTTTTACAGTGACCATTTTTTGACACAAATGCTTGTGGCATATTCTAGTCCAGTAGTCTTAAGCCATTCAACAACTTGGCTACAAAAATTGTCATAAGAATCTATGAATGACCAGCTGCATTCCCATCTTCATGCAACCAGAGCGTACACACACACACACACACACACACACACACACACACCACCCAGCAGTTTTACAATGTCTATACAGACATTATTAAAGAAAACACAATTTTCATTGGTTACATTTTAAAACATTTAAAATATATCTTTTTGTTTTCTTTAGAGAGGAGATTCAAGTCAGTAAGAAGATAGCATTCATAATTTTCTTTTTAACAATTTAGCAAAAATTTGAAAGAGACCAGTGTATGGAAAAACAAACAATTTTATATACCATTATTAGAAGTTTAAAGTGAAATAATTCTATTGGAAACATCTTAAAGGTTTTCACACAGTCTGTACTAGAAATGTTTTCCTTAAAATCCCTCCTAATGAAATTTTAAAATACCTCTATCTCAGTATATCTCTATTATCTATCTATCTATCTATCTATCTATCTATCTATCTATCTATCTATCTATCTATCTATCTATGTACTCACCTACAGAGAGAAAATTCTTATAATAGTAATACCTAAAATGTTCCACAGGGGAAAGTTCAAGTGAATTATTGTGATTGATATTAAACTCAATCCATTCAAAATAAATGCATAAATGAAACAGAAACAAACTAATGGATATGGAGAACAAATTGATGGTTGCCAGATGGGAAGAGGGCTGGGGGACTAGGTGGAAAAGGTGAAGGGATTAAGAAGTACAAATTGGCAATTACAAAATAGTCACAGGGATGTAAAGTACAGCATAGGGAATGTAGTCAATAATATTGTTAATAACTATGAATGGTGCTAGATGGGTACTAGACTGATCAGGGGATCACTTCATAACCTATATAACTGTTTAACCACTATACTGTACACCTAAACTAATATAATATTGAGTGTCAACTGTAATCGAAAAATAAAGAAAAGTTTGAAAAATACACATAAAGTTTCTGCTAAGTTTAAAAACAGGGTGCACATCTTCAGGCTGTGCTCAGAGTACCTCCACCCATAGTCATTGGAGCGTATTTCCACATGAATATGCTTTTAACATCTCATTATCCTCTCTCCTGGTCACGTAGTGTTCTCTCCAGGATGAGTAGCCCAAATTGAGGTTGACAACTTTTTTCTAGCATTTTATCATATATGCTTCCAAAGAGAATTGCTGATTTTTGAGCACATACTTCTTATGTAACTACGAGCATTTAATGAATTCTTTGATAATATTTTCCGAGGATGAGAAATGTATAAATTATAATAATAATTACTATAAAAATAAAGTCTAAGAGTCATGAAAATCATATGTAGCATCTCTGATACATGGAAACAGATGTGGTTCATAAGATGTTGACAAGCAGGGCAGGTATTTCTACATAGTAGAAAGCCATGGTCATTTTGCAACTGTAATTTCAGTCAATACACTTCGTTCACCAGTTTTGAAATTATGTAATTATTGATCATTTGAAAATATTTTGAGGGGATTTCCAGTTTTCCCATTAAGTTAATCTTCCTCAGTATTGTAGCATGCTATTTCAAGTTTTCGTAAATTTAAAAATCGCATAAAATTTGATTTTCCTCTATATCCTGAGATCTCATCTATGTAAAAATTTATGAGTAAAACTATAATAAATGGAAATATATTAAAATACTAAAATCATAACAGCACAAATTAGTTCTAGGTGGTGGAATTTGGAGTGATTAATTTTTAAAAACTTTATCCTATTTTCTATGATTTCCATGATAAATATGTATTTATATTATAATATGAAAAAAATATTTAAACTATATGTTAAAACCTTCTTCAGCCTACCTAAGAGAACTTTGCCGGCAATTCATAGACCATAATTTGGAACTATCTATGTCCCACAAAATATTAATATATTACACCATATGTTCTTTTCTCTTAAATGGGTATAAAAATGGATGAGATTTCCTTGTATTTCTAAAATCATTTTTTTCATGGATCAACATGCTGAAATTTTTTTTCATGTGGATTTCTCCTAATGCTACACTTCCTTTAATAATTATAACAGATTTGGGTTTAGAACACATAGTAGAAAACAAATTCTGTAGGCTTACGTATTTGACACTGCATTCCTTCCCATGTGGTAGGACAATGACATGTACCAGGAGCAATACATTCACCACCATTTTTACATTTCTGAAAGCAGATAGCTGCAAATAGAAATATAAACAAGTTGAAAATATAATTTGCTAGTCAAATCCTATCATAAACCATAAAAATTTTCATTAAAAAAGAGAAAGTTAAAAATTAGTGATTGAAGCATCTTTTCCCTTAAAATTTTATCGAGAACATTTCCAATGTCACTATTTATGCTTGAAAAACATAATTTCAATGTTTGTATAATGTTCCATTGATAGAAATCACTGTGATTTAACTTTGCACCAATTGTTAAAACATTTATGTGGCTTCTCATTTTTCACTTTGACTAGTATAATAGCTGCTAATTTTAATTAATAATTTATGAAAAGGGGAAAAAAATGAAACATTTGAATGAGGTTAGCTAAGCATTCCAAAAGTTAGCCAGATTTTAAAGCAGGGGCACGCCACCTTTGGAGGTTCTGAATTGGCTGGTCTGAGATGGGGCCGTGGAATCAGTAATTTTTTTCAAACTTCCCCTGACTCCTGCTTAAGAATAGAAGACCAGGATTTAAAGACTTGTCATTTATCCTGGCAATTGTAGTGGACAGTCTGGAAAATACAGTATACCCTCTTCCTCTGCTAACTTGAAAGAATAGGTGGAAAGGACTTGGCATTTCACTCTTTCTATTTCAAAAATGCATCTCCTAAAATAGAAACAAATAAGCAAAAATAGAAATCAACAAATAAAAAACAAGGAAAATGCTACTTGTCTTAAATTCTGACTTATGTTCTCAAGATAATGTGAGCTTTAGTTTCTTAAGAGTATTCCACTTACGTGTGTTGCATTGTTTCCCTCTCCAACCAGAAGGACAAGAGCAAATGTTGGGTCCTACACATTTTCCGCCATTCATGCACACGGGATCACAGATACCTTAAGGTAAAAGGATGAAATATCAGCTCTTAAATGGCAATCATTTTGCTATTTAATGTATTTGCTTTACCTGTAGTTGGCAAATACGTATAGTGTTGTCTTACATTTTTGGCATCTCCTACCAGTATATCCTTCACGACAGGCACACACATTACTTCTTATGCAGTGACCACCATTTTTACAGGGAGGGTGACAGATAGCTGAAAGAATACATGGCAGCAATCTGTGAATATTACACATGCAGTTATTATATATTACATATTGCATCATGTTCTTGTTATCTACAGGGACACAAGGCAGAGAGATGTGCTATTAAAATAAAAGATCACAACTGCAAGTCATTGAAACTGTCCTCTCTAAATCATAAAATACAATGCTTACAGCTATAAGCTGCTAGTAGGTTATCACAATTTGAAATGTATTGGCGACATGTTTGTAACAAATGGAGTGTTGGGCATTATAGTGCACTTATTATAAACCTTTTCTTATGTTTCCCCATACTTTGAAGTAAAGAGTGTAATTATCTGGTCAAAACCAATAAAGTAAGTCAACACCTCGCTCAAAATAAGAATTTATTTGTTCCTGTGAAAATTAGAAAAATCAGAACAATATGTCACATAATATTTAGAAAGTATTTTTAACATTTGAATACCTACTGAGCTCATAAAAGCAGAGCTTTATATGTGACATTTTGTGACTGCTTTGTAAAAATATTTTTAACAATAAATCTTTCTTTTTGTTAGAAATATTTATTGAATGACCTTGAATATGCTATAGTATCTGCTATATATATATGATTTTGTTCCAAGAAGAGCAGAAACTAGTATTTATCATCTTTTATGGGAGGATTATTATTGTTTCCTGCTTCTCCCAAATATGACAATTAAATGCAGTTACTTTAAAATTAATAATACATAGGCAATTTTTAAATTCAATTTTCCTGAAATGACAAATAAGTGGGTTTTAGTTTGTGTTTTAAAAGTGAATGTCAAATTAACTGGTTTTGGTAATAGTGCCATTGTAGACTGACTCCCGTTTGAATTAAATACACCTTTAATATTTATTAAAGCTGCTTTCTTTATTTTCAAACACTGTAAAAAAATTCAACTGATTTCAAATGGATTTATAAATGAGAACAATGTAGCACTTGTGTAAAAAAAAAAATATTACTGAATGATTTGGGCATATGGATAATTTCCACTACTTTAGGCTGAGTCTTTGCTGGTTTAACGCTTGAGTCTACTCTCTCTGGCATTTTTATTGCTATTTTTTATTATGGAGAAATGCTCTTACATTTTCTCCTTCTTGATCTTTATACAATTTAAGATTAATTCTATTTATTAATAAAAATGTATTATTTTCATTGTAAAAAACATAGAAAATACCTATGGTTAGAAATTTAAAACTAAAAATAAATAAAAGGAACAGAAGACCTAGTTATGATGGATGAACTTGGTATATTCAATACTCATCCATTCCACAAAACTTGAGTATAAAGATAAATACTACATTTATACAAAAAATATGTGTAATAAAATATATAAAGATGGCATAAAACTTAGGTTTAGTCATGCCCACCCTAATCCCATTTTAGGAAAAGAACGTTTAGGAGAAAATCTACCATCACGTATGTATTTAAGAAACTCTCTAGGCTTCAAATGAATCTTCCACCAAACTCCAAACTGAGCCAAGTAATCAAGCCTCACCTTCCATGTGGAATGGGCTCATGGCATTCAAGGGATAGTTAGAAGAGTGTTGGAAGATGTATTGAATCATCTCTCCAGCCACGCATTTAAGCTTTATTTATTAATAATGTAGTTTAACTCCTTCATGATGTTTCTAGCTCAATTTCTTTCTTTTTTTTTAAATTTTATTAAATTTATTGGGGTAACAATTGTTAGTAAAATTACATAGATTTCAGGTGTACAATTCTGTATTACATCATCTATAAATCCCATTGTGTGTTCATCACCCATTTCTAACTTCCTTTTTTGAAATTTTACAGAACGAACAGTATGTGCTCCTCATAATTTACTTTTAACCATAGTCTGCCTAATTGTATTCAATGGCTTTCGATGTGTGTACCTACCACTTTCCCTTTCCACTATTTGGGCTCACGTGAGTTTCACGAGGGCATGTGATCTAATAAGAATAATGACCATGTTTTATTTCTTTTGCATATTCTGTAACATGTCTTAATGACAATAACATTACATAATGGTAGCTAGCCATGTGCTGATTATCTGTGAAGATGGTCACCTACCTGTGTGTCTCACTTGTACCTCAGAGCAACTGTTTGGTTCAAACTTGAAAACCAAGATTTCTGAGGCCTTAAACTTGAAGTAAATTTCCAAAATCTATGCCAGCTATGAAGTTGTAGAGACTAGCTAATTTCAAAACCTGCTAACATGACATGTTCAACAGATAATTTTTAGTTCAACGTGATAATTTAGAGAATTCCTTCCTTTCCCAGGTATACATATAAATTTTAAAAGAGAACTTTTCTAACTATTATCTTACATCTATTGAAAGTAGTATGAGAGATGTAAGTTTTTCATTCCCCTTCTTACATTCTCCACTCAACACTATACCTATAATTCATAAAAGTGTGTTTCAACATAGTCTCTTAGTTTTCAAGATTCACCTTGACTTTGTCTTTACTTCCTTCCATTTTGCAAACTGGTTCCTTAAAGGAAATCTGAATTAGAGGAATTCATTTCCTATGCTCACATATCTAGTATTAGAATGATGTTTTTTTGTGTGTGTTTTTCTGCCTCAGTTACAACTTAAGACTCCTAGCCAACCTCCAAATAAAATAACGGAATCCAATTAAAGTATAATCTGGCAAGGAGAGTATAGATTTTAGGAATTAAATCATGACATGTTCTGACATGCTTTTACTAAAAATCTAACCTATATTTTGCATAAACTCAAAAATATAAAGATACAGAAAATACATTTTAAATTTTGTTTATTGACATTAAATCATGCCGACACTGACTGCCTCAGGCCACCCCCATTATTGTGAAAAATATGTAGCATTAACTATATGAGGGAAAGTGTTAAAATAACAGGTCATGAAGGGGAAAATGATGCATCTTTATGCTCCCTTACCACTTTGCCTAGTCTTGTGCACAGCTGGCTCTTCATAAATGTTTAATGAAACTAAAGTGAAGAGAGATCATGAGATAATAATGGACATTAGATTGACCACAAATAAAATATTTTTGCTGTGAAGGCAGCAAATATGGCACCATTTCATTATAACAGACTGTAAGGGAACCTTGCTTATTTATTTCATACCTTGGCCCTACAAAACTACACAGACAACTGCCAAGGTTGTAAGCCTATATGTTTAATAAATGTAACCATTTTTCATAATAACTCTGATATGTTTTTATGAACTGATCTTTGGTGGCTAAACCTGCAACATCACAAGAAATGGTAGAAGAAGAAAAAATAACATCTTCCCCTTTGGAACTTGTCTCTTTGTATTTATTCAGAGCTCTGTTTATGTCTAACTTTCCCTTTGCTTTTTTATTTATAAAGAAAGAATAATTACCATTCTGACACTGTGCACCAAAGAATCCATTTGGACAGAGGCAAGTGTTTGGCTTATTACAGGAACCACCATTGAGACAAACAGGGTCACATAAAGCTAATGAACAGCAGGAGGGAGAGAGACCATAAAAATTTTATTATTTAAAAAATGAAAGCTGCACATAAGTACAAATGGTGCATAATGAAATATTTTATTTTTACTGCAAGTAAAACCCATAACCTATAATTAATTAGACTTTGCCAAACATAAGAGAAAAGAAATAACTGGGTAATCGCTTTGAAAGTCTGTTCATTAAGCTTACAAATAATACCAAGCTAAGAATGTGGAGGCTGAGATTTGAATTCAGAATGCCCTCAATTAGCTGAACAAATGACTGGAAGTTCGGAGAAGACAATTCAACAGCACAAACAGGATGGTCTGTAAGCTGCTCATGTGGCCATGTGTACCTCTTTAAGTCTCCTTTTTAATTCAAAAAGGAACGGTGCACTCGAGTCCTAGCACACTCAAAAATATTCCTCGTTTTGGCTTCTTTATCTCTGTTCCAATTTGAAAGGCACCCCCAATTCCATTTTAATTTTTTCTCCTTTTTAAAAAAAATTAAATTCATTGGGGTAACATTGGTTAATAACACTATATAAATTTCAGGTATAAAACTATATAATACAACATGTGTATACTCCATTGTGTGTTCACCACCCAGAGTCTAGTCTCCTTCCATCACCATATATTTGACCCCTTTTACCTCCTCAACCTCTTCCCTAACCCTCTTCCGCTCTTGTAACCACCATTATATTGTCTGTATCTATGAATTTATTTATCTGTTTGTGTTGTTTGTTCATTTGTTGCTTTTTGTTTTATATCCCACATACAAGCGAAACCCTTTTCCATTTTCCAGCCCAGGTTTTACCCATTCTCCAAGGTCTACTTCAAATATTTTTCCTTCTAAACTGCACTTGCCAAAATTAATTTTATTCTTCTCTGCCCCCAAGGAACTGTACATTAATTACATTACTTATTATAACCCAACTTGTATCATAGTATTTTTTGTAATTGTATCCTGTGCCTCCTTCATTAATGATATGTTACTTAAACTCTGGTCAAAATCAAATAGATCTTTGTTTCCCTTTGCATCATGCTTCACATGTGTTGGCAAGCTACAAACATTGAATTAAATCTACGTTGAAAAAAGTCATTAGATCACAATGGATTATGTTAAAGATAGATAATTGCAAACTGCTGCCAAAGAAGTAAGCCTGATACTGTGTTAAATAAATGGAATAACATGATGAGTCCACTTAACTCAGAATTGCTTGAATGTTTAATAAAAATAGAATATCTGTGTTATAATTTTTTTAAAAAAAATTGAAAGAGCTCTAGAAGATGCAGCACAGATGTTTCTCTCCATCGTAAGGCAATTGGATGAGGAAAATATAAAAGAAAAAAAATGTATTGGTCGGGTTGGATCACAGTAAACCTGAAATACACTCTAGAGTCTAATACAAGAAGAAAAAGAATGAAGATGAAAGATAGGTTTTTAACAATTTGTATGAAATAAAAACCATAACAATCTTGTCAGATTAGTTTTATGTGTTTGGGTGCAACTCTTTAGGACACAGGCTCATTTTAAATTTCTTTTAACTGACAAATTTATTGAAAATATTTCTGATTTTACCTGTACCACAGGTGGGTCCATACCAGCCAGACTTGCACTGGCAAACATCTGGAGTGAGACATTCACCTCCATTTTCACAGTGCCTGTTACAAACCACTGAGATCATAGAATAAAAATAAAGAAAGATAAATTAGGCTTGGAATTGGTCATATTATTGGCTATTACCTAGGTAGCTTATAACTGCCAATCACAACCTCTAATTAACAAAATCAGAAAGAAAGATAAAAATAATTTATCCTTTGGCTTTAAATGGTCTCCAATTCTCACATTCTGTAATTATTAATACTATTATTTTTGCTACTAGAGATGGGGAATGTAGAAAACCATTGAGCTTAATGGTAAATAAGAGATGGCCATTTGGGAAAATTATTGGTTACTGATGAAAGTAATCACAGACATAAATAAGATAAATTCATACATAATTCAACAAATTTGAATTCTTGTTGTCTCAAAGAAATGATCATAGATAGGGTCAATAAGAGAGTTACTTCTAAGAACAAACTTCTTTATCTTAGTATTGGCACCTAGTACGTTACTCTCAGTGGTATGTAGAATGGTAATTTTCATAATAAATCATAAATGTATATTTTTTACTTAGGGTTTGTGCTTATATCATTTAGCATCAAAGCCATCGGCTATTCAGAGGAGCAATTTCATTATATTAGACTGCAAGAGAGCTTTGCTTACTTGTTTCACACCTTGGTCCCACAAAACCATATGGACAAGTACAGCGATTTCCAGCCTGGCAGGTGCCACCATGTTGACAAGGTGGGTTACAGTGTTCTGCAGACACAGATTATGTTATTAAGTCAGCTTTTAGTTTCAAAAAAATGTCAGTTTCTGTTTATGAAGCACAGGTACTATAAAAGTTTCTCATAAGAGCAAATTATAATAAGCTCAGTTCTCTTTCACTATGAAATTTAATTCTGTGGGATTGACTACGAGTTCACACTCTCCAAACACCCACAAATCATCAGCATATTGTGGTTTATAAAATGTGTAGTTAACTGGATGGAAATATATGATCATGGGTTTCTTCTGAAAAGTGAGACTTAGATTTATGCATGCCTGCCCTACAAATAAAACACTTCTGTATTTGCATAATTATTTTCATATGCTATTGATATTGAATGTTTCTGTTAGTTCACTCTAGATTTACTTTAATTTGTTCATTTATACCTTGTCATAAAAACATTTACTGTGTCTCAGTTTATTAATAATTATATTGACATCACCCAACATGTATTCTTTAAAAATATTATTTTAAAAATAACAATTTTTTTAAAAAATTTTATCCATTTTAGTAATACCATTTTATAAACGCTCCACTTAAGAGTTCAATCGAAACAATACAATTATATGGCTATAGATATGTTTTTAAAAATCTCTTTTTTGGGGGAGGGGCATATAATCAATAATGTTGTACAGATTTTGTAGGGTGTCAGATGGGCACTTGTCTTATTAGGGAGACCACTACAAGGATGGTGTAGGTGTACACTAAGCTGAATAATATTGAATGTCAACTATAATTTAATAAATATGTAGTCAAGGGATACGGAATACAGCATAGGGAATAGTGTCAATGGAATTGCAACCGCTATATAAAATGTCAGAAGGGTAACAGATTGGGAGAGAGGGTTACCACTTTGTGAGGGATAAAATGTCTAACTATTATATTGTTCTGTACACCTGAAACTAATTTTTTAAAAAATCATTTTTTAGGTTTCTTCTTACTACATGAAATCTATTTATTTGGCATTTCACAGTTTTTTGGAACCATGTTTGACAAGCCATTCAATAATCAGGCATCCTTTTCTTGAAGCTAAAATATTTGTAGGGATATGGAACTTTATAACTAAATCTCAAAAAATTATTTCTGAAGATAATTTTACCAAGGACAAATAAGTGATTGCTCTTTGGATCTCTGACTTTAGAAATTTAAGTTTTTAAATCTTCAAATAAATTATTATTTTAAGAAGAAACAAGATGGTTTAATTTATAAAGTCAAGAGTTGTTGTTTTTTTCTTGAATACAGTGTTCAACATGTGAATTACAAATTATTTCTTGGTACAGAAATGGCACCTTGACACTTCCCTGGGAGTTAATCCAGACAGAATTATTTGTGTGCAACCCTTAACTATGTGTCTGCCAGCAATCACCCTCTCTCCCTGATTATAGTGATACGTAAACTCTTTCTTATGCAGAATAACTGGGAAATGCGGTCTTTCATTCAACTGAGTAGACAAATACAGTATAGCACCATTGATTTGTCAGTAGACTTGATATTTTCTGAACTCCAGGTCAAGACTTCACATTTAACCTGTCTCTGATGATCTCAAAAGCACTTGAGAATCCAGCAGTGTCTCATGGTCACCGATTATTGCTGGACCGTATTATGAGCTAGAGAAGCTTTGCAAAGTCTGTGCTGGTCCTGAGTTTTCACTCTGAAAAGGGTTTATTTGAATAAGGTGTTGACACATTTGCTCTTTATGTCTGTAGGCTCAAAGTGAACAACATAGGCAGCTTCACCTTATTCATCCATAGTTCCTAAATTTTCAGTAATGAAAATGTATTATTTGTGTAAAAAAAGTTAGAAAATACTAACAAAAAATTAAAGGTGAAATACAGGATGTTTGGATCCCAAGAAAACAGGAGTCTATCGTGGTTAGAAGTCAGGTTGACTGCAAATAATAATTAGGTATAATTGACAATGCCTTTTCCAAAGATTGTGTTTTTGCTAAGTTATATACATTATCACTAGCTTGAGTTTTCACCCCTTTCTCTGACTCTCATTACCAGAGTCACCAGATGGAAAATGTAAAACATTTTAAAAATAGCTGTTTATGAGTGAGTAAGTCACCCAGCGCACACTCCTCATATTTCCTATAGTTTCAGACATAAAGGGGAATCAGTTCAGACAAGAATGATCCTTGCTGCTCACCCACCAGCTCATGCATCCTTCTTTTTATTCTGAGAGTCTCCTGCTTGAAACAAAAGGTTAAGCACTACTCCCAGTTCCTGATACAGCTAATCTCTGTTTGGTGTTCAAAAAATAGAAGTCTTCAATTCCTTCTAGAACATGCGTTGTAAGTGGAGTTCTTTGGTCACAAGCTCCTCTTCAATGTCATCTAGTGCCCCTGGTGATCTGTCAGCTCCAAAGCTTCCCACTCTGTCCTGAAAACTTTGTTGGTGTCTCCGGGCCTGGCCATGGCTGCTCCAGTCATTTGCTCCTGCATTATCCATTGGCCAGCAGCATTATCTTGGCCCAGAATCAGAAAGCAAATGCTCTGAAGCCCAAAGACATTGAGGAAGTACCAGGATGCAGAACTCACCCAGGATGCATCTAACATGAGTGGTTTTTTGCTGTAGCATAGGCTTAAAATGGAGGGTTCAGTGGAAATGGGACCGTGGTTGTGACAAAACCGGAAAATATCATGTTAATCTATCCACTGATAAGAATCCTAGAGAGAACATTTGTGATGTTGCCTTTCATCATGTCTGTGAACATAGTGCGGTCAGTCATAGGAAAAGGAGGCACTACTTTCCTTTTCGTGTTTTGAAAATCCATTTTCTGGGTTGTTGAACTAATATCTTCATGTCAAGAAAGACTGTTTGGGAATGTATTTTGCGTTTTTCCTTGAGGACTCTGCTTTGAATTAAGACTTGACAGTCAGAAACGTGTTCCCGGGTGAGCTTCTTGTCGCTCTGTAGCAGGATGGACATGTAGTGGAGGATCATGCCCAGGGAGAAGGTGATGATGATGTTGGGCAGGACCACCCAGAAGTGGATGTTGAAGTCCAGCAGCCGCTCAGCCCGCCATCTTCACAAAGCGCCCCCTCCTGGCCAGGTGTAGGCGGGTTTCTGTTCCCCGGGGCGTGTGGGCTCCCCTTCGAGTTCGCCTCCGGGCCTCTCACACCCAAATAAATTATTTTTAATAAACATTAAACATTTTGACTCCCTCACCAGCATTAATGAGTATGTATTAGTATATACACAGTAAAACTGAGTTATCTTTTTAAAAGGTTTTAAAGAAAATACTGTTTTATTTTGGCCTTATTATTTGGTTTTTAATTTGAATCATCACCTTCATCACAGGTTGCTCCACCATATCCTGGGGGACATTCACAAATGTTAGGCTTAATACATTTTCCATGGTTTTTGCAATCAGGATGACATACAGCTGTATAAAATAAAGCTCATGGTTAGAAATATCAATTATCAATTAAATTAATTTTGCAAACTAACGGGTGCTATACCTACCAGTTTGGCAGTTAGAACCAGTGTAACCAGGTTTACATTTGCATATGTTTGGGGCAACACATTCCCTGCCTTTTCCACATGGGTGTCTACAAATGGCTGCAAAAATCAAGGAAAAAAGGCTGAATTGTTGAAACAGTATGTACATGTTGCCCATAGGCTTAATTATAATAAAAATAAAAATTCTCTGAATCTTGAAAAATTTGATACTACTATTAAGCAACAACCACTACATTTATTCCTAAAATTATTTTCCCCCTTATATTTGTTTTACTACTAGAATTACTGAGGGAAATGATTAATAGAGTAAGATGAACCAACCATGTGTGGTAATTACTCCCATAGCAAATCCTGTTGTTGGAAATGGTTGCTAACCATAAATGAGATTACAGTATTTTTTCAGAGGGCAATGAAGTTGCAGACACTAATCAGGTAAATGTTGATAAATGGCAGGATAATCAGAATTTCAAAGAGCAAGATGCCAGGAATATATCATAAGCTTACAGGTTTGTATTCCTTAAGCTTCTCCAACTATCTGATCTATTAGGCATTTAACACTTCTGATGTAACTGAAATGCATGAGGTTACTTTGTTTTATTTGTTAATGAGTTTTATATTGTATGTAAGTATTGAAGGTTATTGTTATCATTATGACTACAAAAAAAGAAAAAAAGAATTCCTCTAGGTAATACTGAGAACAAAGGAATATGCCAACAGTTCTATTGCTTAAATTGGTCTCAGACAAATCAAAACACAAACAAAACAACAATAAAGAAATAGCTTCTATCTTATCATAGCCAAAAATTTGATTTGCATCAGAGAAAACAATGCTGATAGTTATGAAAAGAAGTAAACACCTTTTCAAAATTAAAGTGATGCCCAACTTGTTTTATTCTCAGGAACTGGAGGTTTTACAGAGAAAACCTAGGTTATGCAAATAACTGAATATGCCAGAATTAGTAATGTAAAGTGGTAAATGTCCACTGTGAGCTGAAAAGAACCCAGACCACAGTGTCATTCACATTCTTACTTCATCTCTTTAGCTGCTTAATGCCAGGAAAGTCAGTTAGCCCTCTAAGGCTCTGCTTTCTCATCTGTATAATGGGAAAAATAACAACCAATATGTGGGAGTCCCTGTAAATTATATGACGTAATTGATACAGAATGTTCTCAAAGACCCTAGAACACAGTAGATAATAAATATATTTATAATATATTATGTCATTATACTATTTAATATTAACATTATTAAAAAATAACTCAGAAACACCCATGTTGATTTTTTGAAATGTGAAGAGAATAGACAAACACTAAATAAATGAAATGAATAGAAATTAGTGAAATAAATGGAGTAAAAAGAAACTAATAAATAGAAAAGCATATCTTTATAATCAGTGTGAACTAGATAACTTTCTTTGTATCTTCTGAAGAATTTTCATACTACCTCTGCAATTGATACCATCTCCATAATATCCAAAGGGACAGTGTCCACATCGGAAGTGACCATCTGTGGTTGGCACACAGGAAACACCAAGAAAGCAACGCAATTCAGCACAAGTCGATATTTTGGTCAATCCAGGCTTTTTTGGCAAAACAGTGATGGCCTTAGTAACTGGTGATGCAAACCCATCCCAATGTTGGGTGTAACTGTGGGCAGACCTGTTAATTTGATAATTATACCCTCCTGCCTCTGTTTTGCTGGTGCCCTGGGTAACATCCTTTACTTCGCCATGGGAATGGTTTTGGTTAATGCTTAAAGAACTACGGTTGTTCATAGGAACTTTCAACTTCCCCAGGCTGAGGTTTGTACTGAGAGTATGATCCGCATGTTTAAAACCTGATATCTGATGGAAAATAGCCTTCTTTGAATTTATCATTTGAGTTGATTTTAGTGAGAAGTGTGAGATGTCATAGGTTGTGTCCAAGAACTTTTTGATAGTAGCAGGACTGTGGGTAAAGCTTGTGCCAACTGGAGAATGGTCTCTTGATGGTGACTGAAAATTTATATCTAAACAGCCAAAAGAAAAGAAAAAAAGAAATGTTAGTCATAACAATACTGCTCTACCCACAGTATTTAGTGTTAAATAATTCATTTCTTCATTGATTATCTACTACACGAATAATACAATACTAGGAGCTGTTCAATAATGAAGACTCATCATGTTTCCTGCCTTTAAGAAACATATAATCTATTTGGTTACACAAGATAACAAAGAATGTTAAACAGTATAAAAACCAAAGAACACTAATAATTTTAATAAGAGTTAGAGTTAGCCAACAAATGTGTATTACCACCTAACACACATTAGGCTCAAAGCAAAAGAAAGAACAGACCCATCTTTGAGAATCTCAGTATTGTCAAGAATATAGATATGTGATCAATTCATTTTAAAAATCTGTAAGAGTGACAGCTATAGGAGCATAGAGGAGTGAACAACTAATTTTGCCTGGAAAAGGGAAGACAGAAACTGAATGCTTAAATGAAAATTAATTGGTAAACTATATAAATGTTATTTTGTATGAAAGGCGAAGAACTGTGGCTCTAATCATTTTACCAATGTGACAAGTGGGATTTTATATCCCTGTTTTCCTTGATTGCTTAAGTACGAATTAAACATTTTTGTGTGTTTTCTTTTTGAGGGGAGGTCATCATTTTTTCTCTTTTCCAGGGTATTTTATTTTCTTTATACAGTAACTCTTTAAAAAAAAATACTTCGGTCTGAAAAATTTAATTAATTTTAGAGTACACTGGGGTGTAGGGCTTCCATAACAATGTGAATGCCAACTCTACACACTTTCACCTAAACCAAATACTTGAAATTTAGTAACTTTCTTTTCCTCACCATGCTAATCCCAATCACTGACCAAGTATTATCAACTTGCTTCTTTAGTGTCTCTTTCATTTGTTATCTCCTCACCTTAGGTCAGAATAGCTTCACGTCTTTCCTACATATTTGTGATATTGTCTTAACTCTTCTTCTCACCTTCAAACTTAAACAGTTCTTTACCTACAAGTGGTCCATCTTCCACACTGCTCTTAAATAGGCTTTCTCAAATGTAAGCCTTATCCTGTTTTTGATAGTTTCTCATTAGTCTCGACACTGGCTACCTATCTAAGCTTCAATTCCTGTAGCAGCTCCCTTCCCCCAATACTTCAGGCATACTAAATAATTACTCACAGTGCCCAAGGTGTGCTGTGATGTTTGTGTGTGTGACACCTCTGTACCTTTGCTCTTGCTGTTTCCTTTGCCTAGAATATCTTTCTCTCTCTTGATCAGATACGTCAGATTTAGCTGTAGTGACACTTCCTTTTGAAAACTTTCCATTATCCCTCCAGGGAGACATGATTCCCTGTGTAGTATTCCTACTATTCTCTCTAGGCTCTTCTATAAAATGACACAGACCACCATATCAAACTATGTGATTAAGCGTCATATTCCCTGCTATTATATCAAACATATTAAGTCAGAGGACATCTCTTGTATATTTCTACATTCTCTGCATCTAGCTTAATGCATACATACTGAATGAATGCATGAGTAAAAGAGAATGGAAACGAGTGATTTACAGTCATTAAATTCAGCAAAAAACATTGTATGGCAGAAAATAGGGACTTTTACCATGACATAGTTTTCCATCACCATAAAATCCTTTTGGACATGAACCACAATGATAAGAAGCAAAAGTATTGAGGCACTCTACTCCTGGAAAGCAAGGCCTGGATACACACTCATCAACATCTTCCTGGCAATGTTTGCCTAAGTGAAATGAAGATTGAGAGTTCAAATTATTTAATTTGAAAAACAATGTATGTCTAATCAAGAGCTCATTATCTGATTTCCTTTACTCTTTACGTATGTCCTCCTAACTCCAAAAAAGCTATCATACCTTAAGAGAAGTGTACTGTTTTTACATTTTATTATACACTAAACCAGACCCATCAATTACATAAGATTTTCCCTATAAATAATAAGACTTCAGAAATCCATTAATATTTTAAGGCAAAAAAATTACCATATTATAGTAGTAATTTGAACTTTGCTTAAAAATTCGGTGATTTTTTTTTTTAATCAAGTTATTAGATGGTTGCCTGCTTAGCTTAAGGACAACTTATTCAGTCCATTTATTGCATTGGCTGTGAAAACCCATGCAAATTTTAGTGTGCTGGAACAGTCTTTCCTCAATAAAATTTTTTGAGGTGAAACAATGCTCTTTGAAATGTTTAACAACTTCTTTGAATTAGTAAATTCATTGTCATTAATAGATGATAGTAAAATCCATGAAGCAATCAACATTTGAATTCTTCCAGTGTAGTCTGTAGCAAAATAGTCCGAAATGATATAATTGTTGTTTTAAAATGCTGTAGAAAACACCTATATATCCCTCTTAGTTCTATTGTAATGTTAAAATAGAATGTCTTCAAGGAAAATATAAGCTGAATAACTGCATGTTTTCTTATTTAACATTTTCATCTATTTAAATTAAATTGGGAAATTGAAGGTTGTCAGTTATATACTTATCTGGAATCAGGCAATATTTTTAGGGCAATTAATCAGACAACTTTTTTAGGGCAAATTAATTTAGGGCAATTAATGGTTAACAAATATGTGAATGTTTCATTTGATTTTAACTCTATACCATGATATTTCTAAGCCAATGAATTAATAAAACCTCTCTTAAATGATAATTTTTACATTTCCCATGGCAAATGTCTTTATTATCCCGTATTGTATTTCAATAGTAATGCATTTTAATATATTTCTACCTACCAAATATAGGTAGAAATGTTTAGAAACCTGCAAAACACAATATACACAGTTTTTCTATTAAAATTATGAAAATGGGCAAAACAGTAAGACTACACATATAAATATATATATACACATATATTTATGCAAATTACAATTTAAAAAGGGATGTGGATAGCAAATATATTTGTGATGACTTTTACTAGAATTTTTAAAGGTGTATGAAAATATTTAGGACCACCCATTTCTTGTGTAATCTATAGATGAAGGTTCCAAGGAGCTTTCCTTTCTAATTTGTTTATATACTAATTTTGTTCATGAGGAACCAAAACCTACCTTTGAGCTCAGGTGGACAATCACAGGAGTAACTGTGAAGTTCACTAATACATCTGCCAAGGCCACAAGGATTCGATTGGCACTCAGTGACATTCACTTCACAAAGACTGCCCTGGAATCCAGGCAAGCAGACACACAGGTATGCTCCACTTCCTGGAGGAAATTTAATATCAGACACACATGATCCACCATTCAAACAATCACAAGACGTTACAGTCAACTGAAAAAGAAACAAAAAATAAGTACTTTATTTTTCAATAAAATCACCTTCAGTTTATGTCTCACAAATCATGATAGGCATACGTTTACATACAAGTAGGACTAGATCACACATTTTTACAAAAATATGTATATTTAATATAAAATATCATGTAAAATAGCTTAATAAGGCAATTATGCCCACTCTCAAGAGCATAGCCATAATATAAATGCTAGAAATAACATTTTTAAATGTTACATGATGATCAATTTCTGTAATGCAAGCAGAACAACTAGAAAATAAAATACTTTTACAGTGCAAAGCAGTTAGTCACCAATCTAGAGAGTAAACAGTCACTTGAATTACCATGGTTGACAGGACATAGTACACAATGGTCCTTCATAACATTACTTCTGTGTAAAAGTGTGTCCTAAGTTTCAAGTGAATATAGGGCACAAAGAAACAGTGTTGAGGGTACATGACTGACATAATCAAAATTAAGTCAATTTAAAAAAGAAATATAGTTCACAATTAGTTATTTCAAATATTACATTTGTATTGTTGATTTTACAATTCAACATCTAAAATTCCTTCACTTGAAGGAAAAAAATATATATATATGTTTACCCTGAGAAGGAATAACCTGCTAAGAAGGGCTCCTTGTGGTTAATTAGGCTAAAACTCAGAACCAGAGTCTAAAAGCCATTGCTCACAGATGCCTCTTGTGCATTCCGCATTTCAGTGAAAAAGCCATAGGCTGAATTGCCAGCTTTCTGCACTGGGTTCCTGCTGGCTGAGCTGACCCTTATAAGGGACTTTCTGGAATCATCTTTCAACCAATGGACTGACACCTGCTGTGTCCAATTGGAACTGCACAGCTATATCCTCATTTGCATCTTTACTGACCAATCAGAGCAGGTCCAGAATGACCAATCAGAATACATGACAATGACCAATCAGGACAGTGCTATTTGGACCATTCAGACTGCAAATTTGGATTCCTCAGTTGCATAGAAATGGACCAATCAGGACAGAGCAGGAATTTTCCTTACAAAAGAGGCCTTTGTCTCCACAGAGAGCACTTTTGCTTTCTTCTGGAGGCTGCATATTCTGGGTTTACAAACTGTTTACCTGAATAAAGTTTATCCTTTTGCAGCACAGAAGATTAGGGACTCCTGTTGGCATTAGATTAATGGCAGTGACCTTTTGTTGACAGGTGTCTTAGACTAATCACAGATCTTTCACAGAGATGGAAATAAACGAGTTCTCTATCCTTGTCATAGTTAAGTGCAGAAGAAAATGGTCTAGGAATTTAGGTCTGTGCTCTAGACTTCAGACTCTCTATTCAGACTTTAAATTCTTACAAAAATAGTAAAAATTTTGGCAGTTTAATTTTCCATGGAATGTTTAACAGTTTAGTTCCTCTTTATGAATTCAAAATACAAATTTTATTTTAAATTTAAAATAAAGTTACTAATATTGTTAATTGAATGGCATTTATGTAATTATAAGTAATACCTCAATTGTGATTTTAGTTTCAGCATTGCAGTCATCACTAACGTGTAGAATGAATTCCTGGGGAGTTTGTGACTGTGTTTTCCACGTAAGAAGTCCTGAAGAGGAAACATTTGCTCCTTCAGGACCAGAATACAAGGTAAAATGGATGTCGGAGCCTTCTGGATCAAAGGCCATGAACTGGTACACAAAGTTTTCCCCATAAAATGTCTGTAGTTTGTCTTGCTGTATTTGAATCCTTGGGGATTGGTTGTCTATAACAGAGAAAAGATTTATTTTTGTACCTGTGTAGAAAAGGGAGGGGAAAACTATAATACAGAGAGCTCCTATTGTGACAGACATTTTGATAAAGTTTGAATTCCGCTAAAATTTCCATTACCTGCTTTTGCTTTTTTTTTTAAAAAAACATTCTGAAAAGATTCAATTTTATCATTGGAAAATACCATACAACCCAGCAAACCCTCTTATGGATATCTACCCCAAAAAATCTGAAAACAAAGATATATGTGACCCTGTGTTCATTGCAGCATTATTCACAGTACCCAAGATATGGAAACAAACACGTGTCCTTTGACAGATGATTAGATAAAGATGATATGGTATATATACACAATGGAATATTATTTGGCCACAACAAAAGATGAAATACTGCCATTTGCAACAATGTGCATGGATCTTGAGATTCTTATGCTAAACAAAATAAGTCAGACAAAAAAGTTGAGAACCATATTACTTCATTCATATGTGGGATATAAAACTGAAAGCAACATAAAGGAAGACAAACAAACAAACAAAAGCTCCCAGACACAGACAACAGTTTGGTGGTTACCAGAGAGTAAGGGGGCATGGGGGTAGAAGAGGGTAAAAGTGATGGAAGGAGAATTGACTCTGGGTAGTGAACACACAATGCAATACATAGATGATGTATTATAGAATTGTACAATTGAAACATATAATTTTTCTAACCAATGTCACCCCAATAAATTTAATGAAAAATTTTAAAAAGGAAATGTAAAAGTAACTGGCAGATACAAACTTTAAGCTTTGCTATGAGAGTGTGAAAACACTTTGACTACAACATAAAATATACTTGTGTTGCCCAGATGAGATGCACCTTCTCTTCTGTCTGAAATTACTTAGTGTTGACAGTCTCACCACCTGATCTTTCACTCTCCCTTGTTTGCCCCCTGCCCTTTTCAGCTTTATTTTCCCTTGGTACACCTCCCTTTCTCTATTTCTCACTTCCTTTCCATGAGTGGATTATTCATTTGGCTCCCTGGACTCTCCTTGCTGTATCTGCCTCCCCAATTACAATAATTGGGAGTCATTTAGTCATTACCAGTCGTCTACTCCTCAGAAGTCCTTGTAATGGCTGAGTTCACCCACTGGAATTGTGGCTGTTTCAGGGGACAAGAGGTGTTGCCTTTATGCTCATGAAAGGATTTAAAACATTTTATATTGTCTTATATTTTAAAATGTCCCCCTTTATTGCCCACATGCTTAGTAGATAAGAAAGAATAGCCTCATTTCACTACACTGGACACAGACACTCTGCTTCCATCAATATACAATTTACTGATTTTAATTCCCTCACCCTCAATATAAAGGATTCGGAACACATGATATTTCAAGATCCATTATATCTTTGAACACTGTGAGTCTATGATGAATCAGTTATACCAAAGCCATTAAAAACATAAACACCAGTTCAGAAGTTACGGTGTGTTTTCCCTTATCTCTTGCACTAAATTCTTCCCCCTAATTTCCATTGTCTTCCCATAATATCACAAAAATTTTATCTGAGCAATGAATTATCTGACAGATGGTCTAGTACAGTAATTAAATTTGCACATACAATAACATATATAGTGATATTACAAAACATTGTATAAATATAAGGTCTTAGAACTCCCTTAGGTAAAATTACAAGGGACCACGGAGTAATTATATCTTGTATTCTATGATGCCTGGTCTTTTGACTAAGGAAAGGGAATATGAGGAACACCTATGTGGAATCATAAATAGCTGTATTTAGGAAAGTGTAGAAATTATATGGTATGTGACTATAATTTGGGGTATTTTTTTGGTGGAACAAAGTATCCACAGATTATTCATACCCAATGTTATGCTCACAGAGTCACAGACTGGTGGGCCTGGAAAGCACTTTATAGATGATCAAGTCCAGATAATCTTATTTCACAGGTGATGAATGCATGACTTTTGGAACTTAAATGGTTAAATTCCTTGTCACAAAACTGAAAAGAGGTGAGGCTAAGAATAAAATTTAGACCTTTCATGTCAAAGTAATGTTTTCTTTCCACTAAACCTACCGACCTTTACTGATGGATGTTTTGTGTACATAAGTAGTGCTTGAGAGGCCATTTTGCTAGTAGCTATTTGACTTGCACAAATTGTGTGTAGTTGAATTAATCATTCCATTTCTTCCAAATAATTCACATTTGCTTTCCTTATCAAATATTAAAATAAAAATCCCATACCCTTTGGTAGTATAAAATAAAAACATTACATAAAATAAATTATATTAAATAAAAACATTGATATAAAATAAAAACATTTCATCTTATATTTCCTTTCAGCAAAGTAAATTGTGCAGTTAGGGAGAAGCTAAATTAAATATAATGTTCATCTTAAACAGATTTATGTAACTTGTCGTTTAAAATCACTTAAAAATATCTTGTATAGGAAATATTTGGATTAATAAAGAATAACTTACTTTCTAAAATTGACCAAGTAAATTTTGAAATTTTAGGTCTACAAATCAAACAAGGGCTGGTAGGATTTTTATCCCCTTCAATGTAGCAGATTCCATCAATAATGCAAATATTTTCCTAATGAAAAAATGTAAAAATTTTTATAAAAGGAAAACACCAATAAAGATACAGCTATAATTAGTATTTAGGGGAAAAAAAACTATAAAAAGAAGAATAGCAACATATAGGTATATTGATAATTCCAATGAAAGCATATTTAAATTTTTTTTTGATCAGGAAATATTTTTTTCATAGCTCCTAGTCGTGAATGCATGTTAGAAAACAAACCATTCCTTTATGTGTAAGTGCTTATAGAACAGATCAATATGGAGGTAATAAAAAATATATATAGTTGTATCTCTGTGCAGAATACAACTTATAACTTATAAATAACATGGAAGAAAACCTCTCTTTTCTTTTTGTCTTTTTTACTGCTAAACTCATATTGTAAGTGCTACTATTCATAAAAACATGAAATAAACCTTTTCCCCCAGCACATATTATAGAATCACATTAGCTTATATAATTATCCTCCCTTCTTGTAGGAGTCCACTATATCCTGTAAATACCGCAAAACTAGACCAGATCCATGGCTTAAATTATCCACACATGACAATGGATATCATTACACAAAAAGTGGAAAGAGATGCTGACATGCACAGAAATAATATTAAATGTCACAATTGTGTTTAATCTGGGAAGAAGACCAAATTTTGTTCAAGATATATAAACTTAGTTCACTTTACAAAATCTCTTTTGACATCACTTGGAACGTTGCACAAACATAAGAACAAAATAACCCAAGAGGATAAAACAGTCATGAATAACAACATTTTAAGAGTATTTAATATAGGACATGTGGAAATGGAATATTTGGGGGAAAATAAAAGTCAAACAACTTTTCAAAAACAGAAACGTTTCTTATTGATAGGATCTGATTGCTAATCTCAAGAAAAAAAGATTTAAAATTTACAAATAATACTTTTAATTTCCATATACATAAATATTATGTGATACTCTCCTCAGTTTTGAACAGCCAAGTGATATTAGATCCCTGGCATCTGTTAAATCAGCAGCTGACCTGTGAAAGAGAGCTGGAGATAACCCCAGGAGAGCAGATATAGAGAGGTAAGAGGATATGCTAGTGAGGATTCAGCTCAAATTGTGCTGTTCTGTGACCCCTCAAGTGCTAGGTATTAGCATGGTTCAATGAATTTAGTTGCCACAAAAAAACTTCCTGAAAAAGTGCTAGTCTTACACTTTATACAAACCCTACCCAAATGCATGTCACTTGCCACAGAGACAATTAGGTAACTACAAAGAGATCTTTTTTGGAAAATCATTACTACTACTTAAAAAAAAAAAAAGTATGTAGAAGTGAAAATTCAATCTGAACCTTCTCTTTTGATTTTTTTTAGGAATGAACCTGCCACTTCAAAACGTTGAAGGTAGAAACCGCTTCCTTGCCGTTTGAAACAAGATTATGGACAAAGTGAGTAACAATTTCAATTAATCTTGTATAAATTTGAGGAAGGCTTTTTTGTATTAGTATTTCTGATATGAAAGTTTAAAAACTACATTAATATGCCAACAGCATGGGAAACAGAAATTCCTATAATGCTGGTGTGAAAATAAGTGAAAAGATACATACCTTTATAGTACACGAGTTCTTTTCGTAGAGACCACAAACTTGACAAGCCCCATCATATATGATCATTATTTTGGGATTACTGAACCTATGGCCATCATTAGATACCTGTAAGATGTAGTTCTATAATGATAATTTGTTCTAAATGTAGCTTCATAAACTATGAAATTATAATATACAAGTATTAATTTGTAAATATGAGGATATCTTTTATTTTTTACCTTTATTTGCCACTTCACAATTGGTTTCTCACCCATGAGATCCATGGTACCAGACTGATGTACATCAGCAGGCAGCTGACAATCAACAGTTCTGCTATTTTGAAAAACAGTACGTGCATAGATGGCTTCTCCAAGGACCCATTCACTGCTATTATACTGACGGCATAATGAGAAAGCAATCAACCTTTGTTAAAGTATGGAAATATTTTGCTAGTGAATTACATATGATCAACATACAAATTTGAAAATACATGTCTGGTATAATGAAATATATAATGAATAAACAAAAGTAACACTGATAGTGAGTTTCATTGAGAATAATGAAAAATGTATACACCTTCATTTGATGTAAACTGCTCTTAATGACTCACACATTTCTTGCAGTTCAAGTTTAAAAAGTTACCAATATTGGCCATATATACAATGGATCACTATGCAATGACTTGTGTAGCAAAGGAAACATGCTTGACTATGTACTTGACATAGTGGATTTCTTTTCTGCTCACAAACTTCCTCATCTCTCTGGAAAAAGCTCCCACTTTTTACTTCTACTAGAAACTCCTTTCTGCCCTCCATTCACATTTCCCACAGCCCCTCTCATCCTCTTACATGACCCTTGACTGGTCCAGGGGTGGACTTAAGCTGAGCCAATGCTTACGTTACTTGGGATATTTTAACTTTGTACTAGAGGGAGTATTGGGCCTGTCTGCCTCTGGTGGCTTGAATAGCAAGGTACAAAGCTATGGAGCTGTCGGTGGCCATGTTTTTTCACTATGTGAAGAAAGCCAGCACCGAGTGAAAGGGAAAACTGAAGCCCAAAAACAGAGGAAAGCAAAACTGAGACAGACAGATACATCACACACACTCACAAATGCGTGCATACTGAGTCTTCACAGTAGTTAAGTCTCAAGTTCAAGTTTTTCCCTGAGAATTCAGCTACATTGCTTTTCTTGGTTTTGTGAGACACTCTCTTCATGATAAACATCAGTTTTGCTCAAGCTAGTTGAAATGAATTTATGTAACTTGAAACTAAATAAATCTTAGCCAGTGCACCCTATTTAATAATTCAATGGTGTATCATGCTTAACCTACACATTAAGAATTATTTTCCAGTATTGAAAATGCATTGGTGTCTAAAGAGGAAAAAACAGAATAATTTTCAGGGTACTGGTAGCTACATAAAAAAACTAAAAGGATGTATTTTATTGCCAAAATTTAGATTTAGATTTTGTTTTTAATTTTTTACTGTAGAATGCTTTCAATCACTCAGAAATGGTCATGGAGCCTCCTGATACTTCAATGTTGTAGATCAGTAGGAAAAGGAAAGGAAGGCAAGAACATGTGAATCTTTGCCTAGTAGAAACTATGTTCCTGAAGATTTGATAATTGAGAGTGGGCCTCAGTACAAATCTCCATAGTTAAAGGGGATATACAGTCGAGCCTAGCAGATGTATCAGTGATTCCCCTCTAGTAGAGGGGGACTGACAACAGTGTCTTGGGGTCGTCATGATATTGATACTTAGATGGATTGTTTTTGTGTATTGAAACAAGACTGCAGCCAATGACTGGGAGTATAGGGATTATTTCAATCCCACTCCTTGGAGGAGCCTACCCAAAATGAGGAATAAACAAGGTTCTACTTCTCAGCCATTCATCAATATTTTGAGAGTATCTATATGTGCTGAAGATATTCTGATGAAAAGAGATAACAGAAGAAAAGACAGACAAATAAGGCCGATTTGTGTTGTTGCTATAACCGAAATCAAATAAGGTACAATGAGAGAGAAAGAAGACTAGCATAGTCAAGAAAGGCTTCAAAAAAAGATGATACTTCTCTTCCTGAAAGTACAAAAAGAGACTGTCACTAGGACACTGGGAGCAGAAATGGAGAAAATGCTTTCAGCCTGGCTGGAAGGAATAGCATGTTAAAAGACAGGGACGCATGAAACAGTATGGGATTTTAGTGTAGGATGTACAGGACGTTTAGGTCTGTAACCATAAGCAAAAGCCACGTTATGAAGGGCCATTAATTTCCAGGACAACTTGAATTTAATCCAATAAGTAAGTAATTTAAAATTGGGATTCTGTAGAGTCCTGGCTGCTTTTCCAGGAGGGCGTGAAGGAAATGATTGGGTGATTTGATCTCTAGCTATAACCTTATTTAAAATCATTATTGCAAAGATAGAAAAGAACATCTATAATATGCTACCCTTCATGTAAAACATAAGGGATATATCTCCTCCTTTGTACAAAAGAAATACCATAAGACTATACCAGAAAATAATAACAGTAGATACCTTCAAGGGAATGGGATGGAAGAAAGAGGTAATGGAAGTAGGGTGAGAAGAAAATGACATTTCTCTGTGTATACCTTTCGTATGGCACCAACTCTTAGAACCATGATAATATTTTGCACACCTTCCAAGTAAGTAAATAACTAAAATCAACGAGTGGAAATTCAAAATGGAATACACATATTTAAAAATATAGTTAATTGTATTACAAATGAAATATATAAACACTCTGAACAGGGTGGAAAAGAAAGTAGCTAATCTAAGTTTGGTTTTCGCTACAGAGAACACATTTGTTTCTCTCTAAAGTGTATTAAAGAATTCCAGAGTGTACTCTATTTATCAGAATTTTGGAGGAGGAAAGTTGTATGTGAATAAATATCACAGCAAATAAATGTCTAAAAGTAAGTACCAAATGTACTTTCCAAGAAGATATAAACCTATAAAATTCTCTCTTGGCAAATCACTTAATATTAGATGATGACATATGATTTATTTTGCCAAAAAAAATAAAATATCTACTCTCCTGAGCGATCTTGAAGTGAAGAAATTTATACATTTATACCTATATATAACATTTTATATTGTGTGTCTTATTATTTCATTGGCATTAAGAGATTCCATGGCTCATTAGAAAGATTGTATTCATAGAATCTTGAAATAAGAACACTTCTTGAGTATAATTATTACACTTGACAAAAACACAAACAAAAGTTATTTCCTCCTGTAAATTTTCAGTCTCAGAATCACATTTGGCTTCATCAATTTAGAGAAAAAATAAAAAGAATGTTAAAATATGATTTGCTGTTTTAAGTGTCTGCTTACCCATGCAAATACTTTCGAAATTCAAAGAGCTTTCCTTAAAATAAAATTCTACTTGAGTGAAGAAAAACAAGCCTATATAAATAACCATCAGAAAGAAGGTACAATTTGATATACCAATGTTCAAACTGAGTGATCATGTCTGTCCTTTGTGGCTTCAAGAGAGAAAAACACTACTTATTTTGGGGCTGGGGGATAATTTTCCAGTATGAAACTCATAGTAAGGGAAATAGACAGGATGAGTGCAGCTCATTCTCATTTTTTGGTTTGTAAAGGGGATTGCTCATATCTCTTAACCCTGTAATTCATGTCGGGTGTCAGATAAAAATGATTTCTATTTTTCATGTTTTTATATTATAAGAAATATAGAAGCTTACATAACAACATTGATAGTCTTTTAATTTGTTATTATGACTGAAATAGTGCTGCAATACCTTGATAAAAATCATACAAAATAGTTTAATAGAGTTAACAAATAGGAAATCTTAAAGGTTAAGCAACTTAATCATTTTCCTGTTCACCTCTGTGTGGATATGACACACTTTGGGATTATGTTGCTTATTGATACACCGAATTAATCCAAAGTAAAATTAATCTGAATAACTCATAAACTTAATTGTCTTTCAACTTCGTAATTCACATACCTGCAGCTTAGTAACTTCACATTTAAATGAAGGTGATTCTTTGAAGCCTTGACCAAAAACTCTCACCATCATACAATTATATTTTCTAACATTACAGAATCCAGCATTCTCAAGATCTATAATTTCAGGAGTCTTGTCTTTGGAAAAAATGATAACAAAATAAGACATATTTTCTTTAATTCCAGTAGAAAAAAACCTAATTATTTTTAAGGCCCAAATTAAAAACATGTAAAATAATATTTCAAAGTCTATTCCAAATACCATTAAATGTTAAGAATAATCTGGTATTTAAAGAAGTGTTATCTACCATCAAACCAATAGAAATAGTGTTACAAATACTACCAGAGCCTAAATATAGAGTTCTAATTTATATTTTAATTAATGCTGATATCAATTAAGGGCAAGAATAAAGAAATTACTACTAAAACAATCTATGTTTTGGTTTTGGTGTTTTGGTTTGTGCCCTATAGATGGGTTATAGAAAAAAATACTTTTGTAATAAAATATTATAGTTAGCAATATAACGTGTTAAACATTTTTAAATACTTAAGCTTTAGAAAATACTTATCAAAATTTATATATGCTGCCATTCTAATATTGTTGATGTTTTTATGCACTATTGCTATTCTACATGCTACCATAATCTCAGTTGTACTTCTCAGTCATAGAAGAAAAACTTTCTTCTAGAAGTTAGAGTTAACTGACCTTCATATGGCTACATCCCTGGTCTTGGTAAGATCATACATTATATACATAAGCCGGATCTGGCTGTTAAATAGATAAATGAAGTATATACAATTAATTGAGTCTTTTGTCTAAGTATTGACAAATCTAAGCAAATATAACTTTACTAGCTATTAGATACATAAGTTATGTGCACTCAGAAATCTAAAAATATTTATGAATATTAAAAAACAACATTTGTTAGTTTATTCTTTCATATGTGCAATAAATGACTACTGAGCAACTTCTATTTTTCTGGTATTATTCTAGGTTCTGGGTATATAGTAATGAACAGAACAAATTTCTTCCCTTCTTGTAACTTATATTGTAATATGAAGACAAAAAAAAAAAAACACAAGTGATAAAATAAACATAAAATGTATTATATAAGTGTATTTAAATCTATGGAGAAAAAGTATATTGACTATATTAAGGGAGATAGAGATTATGGGGTTGTGTGAGGAAAAAGTACTTCATTTTTAATGACCATGAAAGGATTCTCTTCTAATATGATATTTGAACAGAGAAGAGAAGAAAGTCAGTCATGAAGATACATGGTGGAAGAATGCTCCAGTCAGAGGGAACTGTAAGTGCAAAGGGCCTGAGGAAGGAGCAGACTTGGCCTCTTTGAGGAACAGCAAACAGCCATTTGAAAGCACAGGAGAGCAGTGAGCTATGGAGAGAATGGTAGATAAATTCAGTGAGAGTGGAACCTTAGAGTATATAGGCTAGTCTTCTAGGCCAGAATAGGGACTGTGGATTTTACTTGGAAGGAGATGGAGAGCCATAACAGGTATTTAAACAGAGAAGTAATATGATCTGATTTACATTTCAAAGGAACCACTTTAGCTGCACCTGGAGAAAAAACATCTAGAGAATGTATAATAATCTAGGTGAAAGATAATGGTGGCTTGGACTAAGTTTGTACCAGGGAGGGAAATAAAATTTTTTGAAGCTAAAGCTGGATTTGCGGATGGATTTCCTAACGGATTTGTTAGTGAATTAAACATGAGGCATGAGAAAAAGAAAAGTCAAAATTCCTACACATTTTTAATGTGAGCGATTAGAGGAATGAAGTTTGCATTTACTGAGATGGAAAAGTCTGCAGTTGGAAAAGGGCAGGTAGTGGTAGGAGGAAAATCAGGAGTTACTGGTTTAGTGGTTCATGGAATCAAATTGACTTAAAAATTTCTTTCTGTGATATAGTGAGACAAAATAGTTTGTCCCATATAGATGGGTTATAGAGAAAAAATTAAGCAAATTAGTATAATTAGCAAAATATTATAAAGAGTGCTTAAAAAATGCAAAATTGGAGTTCTAGAAAAACTTATTCTCTGCAAGTAGAGGCTCCAACTGTGTGCCAAGTCCCCACGGTCAAGAGAATCGGCATTTTCCAGGAACAGCATGGAGACCAAAGTGGATGGAGTGGAATGAGTGAGGACAATAGTATTGGGAATGACTTTCAACAGATATTGTGTTTGAGATCACATTGTGCCTTACAGGCTAAGTACTTTAGCTTTTACTCTCAATAAGATGACTCTGGGAAAATGATTAACATTAGTTAATATAATTTGTTCTTTCCCCTTTGTTATCTGAACAAACCCTGTTTAAATCCTGACGGTAAAAAAGAACAAAGATGTTTTCATAATCAAATAACTGTCACAACATCAAAGTTGAAGAGTTCTTACTTACTCTGTGAATCACTGCAATCATAGGAACTAAAGCCTGGGGCACACATGCATCCCCACTGTGTACACTGCCCGTTGCTGCTGCATAAATTGGGGCATTTCAATACCAAGAGAATGTCTTCAATTGATTTGCCGTATTCTTCAGTGTTATATTTCCCTTCTTCCAAAATCCTCCTTTCACATTCATTTTCTAAAAGGGCTATACCTGCTTCTACCCAGGTAAGATCATCTTTTAGGAGAACGTCCTTCACACACATGTCTATAATACTGTCGAGTCTCTTGCCAAGGAAGGCAAGACAGTGCCTTCCTATGCTGGAGTTGGCTAGAGTCTGCTGACACAATGCCAATGTGCTGTATTCTGTGAGGCCAGAGGGTGTGGGCCACGTGGGGACAAACTCTGGGTGGACATCCTCAGTATGGTCCTCGGGGAAAAAATAAGTAAACTCATCTAGGTCACTCTGGCTGAGACTTTGGAAAGCAAATAAAGGAAGAAAGTCATAAAAGTTTTGCCGTTTCCACCTGTTTTGACGATGCCACACTGTTCCTTGGCTGTGGCTAACCTGGTCCTGTGTATGTGTCCCATTGTCCAAAGTTTTTGGTGCATCTTGTTTCTCATTCTCAGGATATTTCTGTAAACTTAAGTCCACTTTGGTTAGGTTCACATGCTTATGTTCTTGAGGAAAGAAATTTAGATTATTTCCTTCGCGAGATGTATGCTTGTTTCTCCCTCTGACAAGAGTTTCTGAATTAATATATTCAGAGGTGACATCTAGTTCTGGTATTAGGGAAGAGAATTGGATGTGTCTGAGGTCTTTGCAACCTGAGACAATATCTGGTGGAGAAACATTGTCCAGATGATAAGATGGATACAGTGAAGTGGTGTCCACCAAGCAGCTACAGTAGGATAGTTTGCCAGGCGATGGCCGAGAAATTGGCATTGTGTCAAACATGCTCTTTCCTGGCAAAATCCTTCCACACAGAAAACAGAAAAGAACAAAAGTTTGGACAAGAACATTTTTCCCAGCAAGTGATGGAAAAACAACCAACCAAACAAACAAACAAAACAAAAAAACAGAGTGTTGATTTATCACTCATTTTAAGTCAAATATTAATACAGTAACAAATAAAAATAATGTACTTTCTTACCTCCATTCATTAATAAAAGCAACACAATTATTAAAAGTTTGATCAATTTTGATCCCATTTTTGTCATGGAAATCATTTTCTGGGTTTTCATCAAAGGTGCCACAAAGTCCCAAAGTGTTTCTGAAATCTAAGCTAGGGGCTCTGATTGTTAAACTCATGCCCCATTCACTAAGATCAGCGCGGATAAATGCTCCAGAAGAAAACCAGATCTGAAAGACAGAAATGAAAGCTGTTTAAATATTCAATATGGATTAAGAAAAAAAAACTCTATTATTTAAGGAATAAGAAATAAATGCATTTATTCCCTCAATATAAGAAGAAAACAGAATACTGATTTCCTTAGTCTACGCATTTCTTATTAAGGCTATATGTCAAAATAATCAGTTATTGTATTTTGCTGACTTGAAATTTGGTCTCCGTATTGAAACTTTTATTGAGATATTTTGTTCAAATGCTCTTCTTAAATAATTTATACTAAAGACATTTTATACAATTAAAACTACTATAAATGTTGAGGGTAATGTTTACCAAGTAATATCTCAGATAATAGTTATTCGATATTGAACTAAACTACCAAGTAATTAATTTATACATATAAATACAATTCCAGAAGGGTACACATTCCTGTGGCTAATCAGCATTCTCTTGCTGTCAGTAGGCAAATAGAATCAGAAGCCAAATTATAACCAAATCGTTGCATGGGGATTCAGGTATGAGAGGAGGGCGTTTGTTGAATCATTTTAATAGCTTGTGTCATCTAACTCTGATCATCCTCACAGGTGTGTCAGCTCTCCCAGGTCAGGAACTTGGATAAACATGTTCTCTCTTTTGAAAATCACTGAAGATGAATCACCTGTTTGTTCCGCTGACTCTCCTTCCCCTTTTAATTTCTTAAATTTAAAAATAGCACTTTTTTCTTTTTTTGTAAAAATGGTAAGTGTTCATTGCAAAAAATTATCATTTTGTAAGATTTTTATTAAAAATATAGCTAACATACAATATTATATTAGTTTTGGTGGTACACCATAGTTATTCAACATTTGTAGACCTAAAGAAGTGATCACCATAAGTCCAGCAACCATCTGACACTGTACCACGCTATCACAATATTATTGACTATATTCTCTGTGCTGTACATTACATCCCCATGCTTACTTGTTTGATACCTGGAAATTTGGACCTCTTATTCCCCCTCACCTTTCCCCCTCTTTTTTAAATTTTCAATTACAGTTGACTTTCAATGTTATTTTATATTAATTTTAGGTATACAGCATAGTGGTTAGACATTTATATAATTAAGATGTGATCCCCCTAATCTAGTACCCACCTGGCACTACATATGGTTTTTGCCATATCTCTTGCTTTCTCTCTTCTTCTGATACCCCTATCATGCAAATGTTGTTATGCTTGAAGTTGTCCCAGGTCTCTTAAACTATCCTGTTTTTTGGATTCCTTTTTGCTGTTCCAATTGGGTGATTTCTGCTACCTTCTCTTTCAAATCATTGATTAAATCCTCTGCTTCATCTAGTCTGCTGGTGATTCCTTCTAGTGCATTTTTCTTTTCAGTTATTGTATTCGACACTTCTGGCTGGTTCTTTTTATGGTTTCTATGTTCTTTTTCACACTTCCTATCTCTTTGTTGAAGTTCTCGCTTAGATCCTTGAGCATTCTTATAACCACTGTTTTGAATTCTGTCTCTGGTAGGTTGCTTTCCTCCATTTTGTCTAGTTCTTTTTCTGGGGTTTTTTCCTGTTCTTTCATTTGGGACACATTTCTTGTTTCCTCATTTTGGCTGCCTCTCTGTGTTTGTTTCTAGGCATTAGGTAGATCTGCTATGTCTCCCAGTTTTGGCTGGGTGTCCTTATATAGTAGGTGTCCTGTGGGGCCTAGTGGTCACTTGAGCCAGGTGCTACAGGAGTTTCCTTGTGTGGATTGTATGTGTTCTCATGTTATAGTTGAGCCTTGATTGCTCTTGGCACATTTGTGGATACGATTCACCCTCAGGCTGACTGGCTGTGGGGTTTGGCCACATCCACAGCTTATGGGCTGCTGTGCAGGAGGCTTATCCCAGTGGGGTGGGATTTGCCCCAGCGGGCTCTGGTGCCTAGTGAGACTGCCCTCTGTGTGTGCCGCTTGTGGGGCTAATTGGGTGCTGCTCTGCTGTGGTCTGAAGCCAACCTCCAAGTATGTTGGTTATGGGGCCTCTTAAGAGGGGTTCTGGTGCAGGCCCAGGTCAGTCACTGCCTGTGAGCAGCCAGAGAGTACGTGTCAGTACAGAGTGATCCCCAGTTATTTGTTCGCTGTCTGTGTGGACCTGTGTCATGTGGGGTCTCTGGTCCTGCTCCCGCACCAGAACGTAGGGTCTGGTGAGACCAAAAAGGAACAACAATGGAGCCATGGATTGGGGGTTCATACCACTGTAGTCTCTATGGCAGCTGTTCGAGATACAAAAGCAAACATCTGCCAGTACCCCAATGAGAGGGTCTTCCTGCACCCCAGTCTCACTGGTGGCCGGGCGAGACACAGGAAGTAGGATCCACATGATCCACAATCCACCATTCGTTTTTGCAACCCGACTTGCAAGCCGCAATCTGCAGTCCGCTTCTCTGCCAACCAACCCACCAATCAGCCTCTTGCTAACTGCAATCCACACTTGCTAGCTCAACCACAGAGCAGTTACAGCAGTGGCCAATGGCTAACTTGTTACAGCTGATGGCCAAATAGTTACAGCTGATGGCTGTCTACTACCCAAGCCAGCACCTTTCCACGTGAGGCCGAGAGCATCGAAATTGCTCTCTGGGGCTCTGAACCCCACAACCTGGAGGCCCATGGGAGAGGCCAGGCTGCGAACAGAGGATTGCTGCCACCAGTACCGGGACTGGGGAAGCTTCACAAAAAGCCAGTACACCCAGAAGCCTGCTGCCTCCTGCCAGTTCTCTTAAAGTTCAGCCACTGATAACACCTCATGCAGTATGCAAGTTGGCTGAGATAGGGCCTCAGGGAATCACTAGACTGGGAAGAGTTGTGGTCACCAGGTCAATGTAAATTCTGGTTTGGTTCCAGAGCCTGGAGTGACTCAGCAAAAGTTTCAGAGCACACCAAGGCCTGTCACCACCTGCCGGGGGCTTGCCAGCCTCTGTTAGTTTTCCAAGAGTGCAATGTGGGTGGGGCTGGCTGCTTACAGAGAAAGTGCCTCCAGCAGTGGTAGAGTTGAGTGGAACAGGGTCCCAGCTGAGTTATCAGGGTGGAGCAGCAGAGCTCACCAGGCCAATCACATTCAAATTTGGCCTGTGGGGGGCAGGCTCAACACAGGAAAGACAGCAGCCACCTGCCAGCTGCACGAAAGATGGACGCCTCACCAGAAAAATTCTGACTGTCCTCCAGACCTTCCCCTGCAGCCACACAACTCAATCTGCATCCCCGTATGTTTCCAAGGTCCCCCGAGTCACCATCCCTTCACTGGAGCCCAAGGTAAGTGCCTGCGAGTGAGTGAGTCTGTGCACGGACTGTTTAAAAGGATGTCTGGTTTTCCAGCATCCTTCCAGCCAACCCAAATGGTTGGAAACCCCACTGTTTTTGACAGCCAAATGTTGTGGGGACTCCTTTTCTCAGCACCAGTACTCTGGGCTGGGGCACCTGGTGTGAGGGGCTGGGGTCTCTAGCTCCTCCGGGGGGACCAAGGTGGCCAAGATATCTCTCCTGATTCTCAACTGCCACAAAGTTGTGAAGCCTGTTCTGAGTCTCTGCCCATCTTATCAGTCTCAATGTGGCTTCTCCTTTGTAGTTTTAGTTATAGGACTTCTGTTCAGCTAGACTTCAGATGGTTCTGCAGGGTGATTGTTCTATGCTTTAGTTGTAATTTTAATGTGTTCACAGAAAAAAATGAGGGTGCAGTGTTTATCTACTCTGCCATCTTGGCTCTCCAGAAAATTACTTTTAAGCAAACAAATCTTATATTAGTTACTACTCAGTCTGAGGTAGCTAATGTTAAGAGCTGGTGCAAATTCTTCAAAAAACTTTCCTATAATTCATTAATTTCTTTGTTAACAAATACACATCTACTCCAAAATTTTCGTGACTACAAAGTGTTCTATTATGTGACATTACTATATTTAAGGTTTGGGTTACAATTTTATTCATCACTGATTAATCATTGGGCTTCTATAACTCCTTAATTATTCTATTTTAAATTTTCAGATGTAAAGTTTCTTGAGAAATGACAGCGATAGTTTCAATTTATATTTATATTTTATATATGTACATAATGTATATATATGTATAATATATGCATATTATATATGCATATATAATATGTACATATATATTACTTACATATATGTCTGTAGAAAGACTGTAACTACTATTTCTACTCTTGCCAATATTGTGTGACAGATGTTTTGTCTTCATCTATTTGATTACTAATGAAGTTGAGGTTTTTATGTTTTTGTTGGCTATTTGTACTTTTGGACTTATCAGTTTTATTTCTTTTGTGAATTGCCTGTTTATATTATTTGCTCATTTTAACTGGACTGCTGATTATACATTACTGATGTATAAGAGTGTTTTCTATATTAATTGTATGTTTTATATGTAGCAAATATTTTCCCAATTATTTACATTTTGGTTTTTGATGATGGAGTTCAAATATATAGAGTTATGCTAAAAATTCTTGTTCACCTCAATGTTATAGAAACATTCACCTACATTTCTACTACTTTCACTTAAATTTTATTCAGATGGAATTTACTTTTTTGGAAAGTGAATGAAAGATGATCTTAACATACAAATACTAGCACACAGATATGAAATATTAAAAATATTAATGAATCTTGGATCTTTTTCTTGATTTTCTAATCTCTTCCATGTGTCTACCAGACTGTTCATAAAGTGGAACCATCTGTATTCATTTCAAAAATTGTTTAGCTATTCCTGAATATTTATTCTTAACTATATATTTTATCTGTCTGATATACCATTTATTAGGCACTGGCAAAATAATTTTATGAATAACCCACCAAGTTATCATATTTAAATCTTAAATAAGAAAGTTTATATTTGACAAAGTTTTAACTCTGCTATGTCTTTTTATGTGTGTTAAGTGAAACAAATTTTACTCCAAGATCAGTGTTAATCTTAAAGCGATTTTCTAAAAAAAAAAAAAAGAAAAGAAAACTTAATGTTGAAAACGATAGCTTCTAAATTAATAGAGATGAAAAGAAGTTCAGATCCAAAATCTACAGAAAAAAAGGGGAAATACTTTTAATCCTAAAGAATCATACATACTGTGATTTTTCTTCCTAAGTAAGATTCACTTATCTTGATATTGCTGGTTAAATCTTGGATCTTTACATATAAGTATGGCTGTGATTCATGTAGCTGACCACCACACATATCGAAAGTAACTATATCACCTTCTTCTCTGGCAACAAACCCGCAGTTACATGACACAGGATAATGAAGGCTTCCACAGTCCCATTGACGTACATGGACTTCAAAATCACGTGACATACTCTTATAAAGCACAAACGTTCCAGTCTTGAAATTATCATATACCCTATCATTAACAAAAGTAAATTAAGTTAAAAATTGGCATAAAATATCACAATAGAATGTTATACACCAAAAATATGAGTTAAATTTTTATACGCATTCAATATATACACATTTAATGCAAGAATGAAAAATTATAATAGCTTTATATATCATGACAAATTATGTATAGGGCACTGAATGAAAAAAGTAGTGATAAACACCTAAATCTCTCTCACTACACTTCTGTTTCACGAGTTCAGTCAACCCCTACTTCCAGCTTTCTCTTTCCACCCTGCTTTAGCTTTCATTATAGACCCTATCTTCCTCAGATGAACCATGTATTTTATTTATTCTGTATAGCTCTCTTTACCTCTACAAAGGTAAGTTCTATAAGGGGAGAGTATCTTCATGTGTTTTGTTCACTGCCATACGCCCAGCACTCGGAACACAATCTTGTTGGATTATAATGGATTAAATTAATCACCACTACGTTTTCTTCAGGTTTTCCACTAAAATTTCTAAGGCTTTAATTATAACCATAAAAGTATTCTTGCAGGTGGGATTAGTTCCTACAACTTTTCATATTTGTTCAAACTTTTGAAGTATTATTTGTCATTGTAGAGGATTTTCATCTATTCACTAATATTGGCTAATTTTACTGACAGTGATCTCATTAAAATTTAAAAATAGAATTACCTTGCATCTTGAATAAAATTTTGACTCAACAATGAGGTGTTCTTATCATTTTCTTTAGGGACATTTTAAAATCACGAATTCCTCAGAAGTATAATTGAATTTAAATCCTTCTATGTAGATATTAATAGTAAGGTAGCTTAAATTGCTTTTTGGTCATTTTGCCTATTTGACTTTCAGTTCCAGAGGCAGATATCCAGATATTCATGATAGCTACAGTAGTTTTTTTCCCCTGAATACCCTTGCCATGAATTAGAAGTGATTCATTTTTTAAATAATTATTATGTGTTAGTTTACTCTTCTTAAACCTTAAACCTCAAATTTTCAGTATCATGTAGAAATGCAATATCAGTAAATAGCTCTAGAGCAAATAATTTAATCATTATAAAAATAAGTAGTCAAGCTAAAATAATTGTCTGTATTTGTATCTTCATTTTTACAAGATCAGCCTCACAACTCATCCATATATTTACTAAGAACTAGATTTTAAAGAAAAAACCTTGCACACAAACAAATTAATATTTTCAAATAAGCCAGTGATGTCCATACATGCCTTCCTTTCTAATCTTTCAGTGAATAGGACTAAGATGTAGCAAATAGTATGATGTTTGAGAAACAACAACAAAATCCAAAAGAAACCCAAACTACTAAAAGAAAAAATTTTAGGAAATTACCTGCCATCAAATGTAATTATATGTGGGTCAGTAAATGAATAGCAGTAAGCAGTTGGGACATCCTTTACTCTGATCTTAAAAGCAAAGATATTTTCAGTAAATGTTATCATTAGTTGTTGTTTAGTGATTTACAATAAATTGCTTAGCAATCTCAATGAATTTTCAGCTATTTTTATCGTAGCTATTGAAAATGAAATCATTTAATAATTGAAAAAATAAATAAAACTACTCATTTTTAGAAAAAATAATTTAAATAATATTTAATAATTTTGAAAGGAAAAGTTTACAAGGTATAGTGATAAAATATATGTATCTTTTTTAAAGCTTCAATTATGGAGATATTTTTTGTCATTTGTCAACCTGGATGCTGTCTGGAATGTAGCTGTTCCACAGGAAATCTTCATTAACTATAGGTTCCACCATAATGTCTGTAACTCTATTTCCATCTCGAGAAAAATCTGTTACAGCAGTGTAGTACACAAAAGCATGGCTACAGGTTCCGTTAGCACAGGATGCTGTCTGGTGAAGGTCCACATGACAGGAAGACAATGCCAAATTTAAGCCTAGGTGTTCTTTACCTTTTTATGAAAAAAAATATATATATACATTGATAAATTTGTAAGGGAATATTTCAAGCATGTAGTAACTCAATTTACATGAAACATTGAATTGAGAGATTATTCTAAAATTGTTTTCTCTTACTTAAAACATGGTTATAGTTTTTGTCTAAATAAAACCAAAGCTGTTGAACTCTACCTGATCTTTACAAATAATCAACTTCAATATATACATATAAATGTATATGCATATTACTATTTCCAATAAGGTTATAAATCCATATGCATCTGAATAAAATTCAAAAGCAATGTATAAAATTCATCTTTGTTTCTGTAAAAAAAAAATTATAGTTCTAGCACTAAGTAACATAATTTGATTTTTTTTCCTAAGAATTGTCCTTGGGTCCAAATATGTTTGTAACATTTCTTAGGGCTTGCAGTTATGTCTATCCATTGTTGAGTGATAGCAATGATTATTGATACAGAGCTCATCGTGCAGGTTTAATTATTGATACAGGGTTCGCCATCTTAAAAAAAAGAAAAATCAAAACAAATTAAATTCCACACCAGTAGGAAACTCTCTTTTCACCTCCCAAATGTCGCAATATACTAAGAACCTCAAGATGCTCCTTTGCCTATAGAACAAAGAACAAGAAAAAATAATTTAGAAAGAAAATGGTAACAGAAGAGAAGGAAGGAACTCCAGGAATTTGTGAAACTGAACAAAAAGGATGATTTCCTCTGAAACTTGGCTACAGTGAAAGTTTGCTCACATATTCCATTAATGAATACAAAGTCCTTCTGAGAATCAAGGAGGAAGAAAGAAGTTGTTAAAAACTTTTTTCCAAATATCATTTTCAGGTATAAAATTATATTTGGTTAACAAAGGAACACTGCACTAGATTCAAAATTCTTGAAAAAATATTTATCTTTATGCATTTTTTAGGACTATATCCTTTCTTATGCACATAAAAGATAATAGAAACATTCAAACTCTTAACCAGCTCCCTGAAGAGAATATGGAATAGAGCTGGCTCATATGTAGCCCCTGACATCATTTCCACTGCTCTATGGCATGAGGGCCAAGTATTGCTTCTCCTTAAACCTGTGCAAAAGCAGCCTCGTCTTTGCAGAAATACGCTAGGAAACACCTACTTATTCTCGATGAATGTAGAGATGTAACGGAAATATACTTAAAGAATATTAGTTAAGTAATATCCAGAATAAAATCAAAAGATTTTCCTCCAGAAAAAAAGGAAATTATTTTTAATGGATAAAGAATAAAAACATGCAAACTTCTAAATTGTAGGAATACATTTAGGCAGTTTTATGTCACTATAGCAATGCTAGCCTTGTTGAAAGAATTGAGAACACACAAATATAATTTGAAGTGTATTTGTAACTTGAAAACATCTTGCCCTAATACAATTTTGGAATGTATCGATAAAATCATCCTCTTCCTTTCCTCCCTCATAAACTGTAGGAACATTTGCATCATATGCTCTTTAGTGGTAGTTTGAAGTAGAATTGTGTCAAACAGTCTGAGAACAGATGGTTTAATTTTGTATTTCTAGGCTGTATTTCAAACTATAGTGTTGCTCATGGCATTCCTGAAATTTGAGTCAGTAGCTGAGTATTATCAACTAAGCCTGTTTACTGTCACGAATCTTAGAATAGCCTCTCTTGATTCCTCCTTCTATCTCCATATCATCTCTTTTAGTGGGTGCATTATTCCCATGAGTCAGTCTCTCTCTCTCTCTCTCTCTCTCTCTCTCTCTCTCTCTCTCTCTCTCTCTCTCCCCCCCTCCTCTCTCTCCCCCTCTCTCCCTCCTTCCCCCTCCCCCTCCCTCCCTCCCTCCCTCCCTCCCTCCCTCCCTCCCTCCCTCCCTCCCTCCCTCTTTCTCTCTCCTCTCTCTCTCCTAGCATTTGTATCCTTTTGTTTCTCTAATTTAATTAGGAATAATATAAACAAGAAGACCTAGAGACCTACATACATTGTATTTGGTGTATTTACTAAATAAAATTTTATGTCCCATGGTGAAAAGGTATGCAAACAGAATTGTAATCTCTCTTACAGATTATATTTTATTTTCTGTATTCCTTAATGTGTTTTGGTCTCTACCTCAGAGGCTTATGGAGACAAAAATAACCCAATCAACCATATCACTGCAATACCTGGTTTGCCCCCTATTTTTTTCATTCTGTAGGAGAATTTCAGCTCTCTACATGGCTGTGACAGTGACATATATGTGGCCATATATCATACAATCTATAAAATTAGTAATTTAAATAGAAGACTTTTAAAACAAAGCTCTCAAACACAAGCTTACTTTAGAGAGAGAAGTACAAAGAATGCATCATGCGATCCATGGTGCATAAGCTTGAACTTTTAGCGTAATTTATCACACCTCACTCATTAGGGATGAGTTGGAAAATGTTAAAGAGCAGATTTTCCCTCAATCTCTGAAAACAAAGCAAAGAGAAGAATAAGTAGGAGGATGAGGAGAAAAAAAGGAGGAGGAAAATGAGGAAAAGGAAGACATAAAAGGAAGAAGAGGAGGAGTATATTGTTCATCATTTTTTTAAAATTTATACTTTGAATCCAGGAGGACTAAACACGGATTGCAATTTGAATTGCTCTGGCAGTCATAAATCTGGCCCAGTATTATTAATATGATTGAACTATAATTTGATGGAACACATGAAGCATAATTAATTATATGAGTACATTTCAATGACTTTCTCTAGGGAAAAAAATAATTAGTTATTATTTGAAATCTAATAATAAAATTCAGTGGATTTAGTATATTACCTTGATCAACAGTTTTCAGTTTTAATGAGATTTTGCATTCCTGATCCAGCTCACTGAATTCAGGACAAACGACAGGAATTGTGCTCTCTATTCTTAGCTGGTATTCTTTCCCATCTTCTGATATAGTGCTAAATTCAGGTTGTAACTGGTATAAGAAAACATGTAGAGCCATCATGTAAAAATATAATTTATTTCTAAGATACAATAATTTTGAAAGGGCTTTTTTCCCCCTCAATATACTGTTAAATGAGCTGGTAGTAAATAGCTTCAGCACTGGAATTTTTGAATTGCACAAGACCAATTAAAACCTTTAAAAATATCAGCAATGCCTAGAGGACTACATGGAGTCGCTGTACTGCTCTGAGTTTGGGCACAAGTTTGTTTCCCAGCCTGACAGGCAGTCTGGTTGAAGCCTGCCTTAGTGATTCTGGTTCTATAGCGAGAACTGGAGAATGGAGGAGACAGATTCCAACATCTTTCTGTCTGTTTACTAATGTTTACGGACATTCTAAGGACTATTTGTCCTTAAAAATTAATATCATCTGTAATATAAATTAGAAAACTACGTATTTTTAATACATAAATCAAAACATTACTGTCACCTGAAATACCTCAACCTTCAGCTTATTTCTCAAGCCTCTGCTTTCACAGTTGAATTCACTTTGAGTCCTGAAATCTAAGATTGGTCTTATCCCAGGCCAATCCTTTTCTGAGGCAGGAAGTTTTTAGGCAGCTTCAGTTCTTGGCTGGCTCTCAAAACAGGTGGTTCATTTTTTTAAATTTGTTTTAATTTACTTTCAGGTATACAAAACAATGTAATAGACATTTATACCCCTCACAAAGTGATAACTTCCCCAATCTACTAGCCCTCTGACATTGAATATAGCTGTTACAATTCCATTGACTCTATTCCCTATACTGTACTCCACATCCTGTGACTATATATATACACACACACATATATATACACACACACATATACACACACACACACACACATAGTTTAATTATAGTTGACATTCAGCATTATTCAGTGTCAGTTGTATAGAGTAGTGGTCAGGAATCTACACAGTCTATGAATTGTTCTCCCTAATAAGTCCAGTGCCCATCTGCACCCTACATAATCTTTACAACATTGTTGATTATATTCCCCATACTGTATTTCATATCCCCATGACTATATTGTGTTTACTAATTTGTACTTTCTAATCCCTTTACCTTCTCCTCCATCCCCACCCCTCTCCCATCTAACAACCATCAGTTTTTTTTCCCTGTATCTCTGATTCTATTTCTGTTGTGTTTGTTCATTTATTCTGTTCCTTAGATTCCACATATAAGTGAGATCATATGGTATTTGTTTTCTCCATATGACTTACTTCACTTAGCATTAGATTCTCTAGGTCCATCCATGTCGTTGAAAATGGTTAAGATTTCATTCGACTTTATGGCTGAGTAATACTCCATTGTATAAATGTACCACAGTTTCTTTATCCAATCAACTATCGATGGGCATTTCAGTTGTTTCCATATCTTAACTATTGTGACTCGCGCTACAGTAAACGTAGAGATGCATATATTTTTTCCAATTAGTGTTTGGGATTTCTTTGGATAGATACCCAGGATTGGAATTGCTGGGTCATAAGGTAGTTCCATTTTCAATTTTTTGAGGTACCAACATACTGTTTTTCATAGTGGCTGCACCAATCTGCAAACCCACCAGCAGTGCACAGTGGTTCCCTTTTCTCCACATCCTCACCAGCACTTGTCATTTATTGATTTATTGATGATAGCCATTCTGACCAGGGTGAGGTAGTATATCATTGCAGTTTTTATTTGCATTTCTCTAATGATTAGTGACATTGAGCATTTTTTTCATGTCTGTTGACTATATGGATGTCCTCTTTAGAAAAGTGTCTCTTCATGTCCTCTGCCCATTTTTCAATTAGGTTGTTTGTTTTTTTGGTATTGAGTTGTATGAGTCTTTTATAAATTTTGGATATTAACCCCTTATCAGATGTATCATTGGCAAATATCTTCTCCCATTAAGTAGGATGCCTTTTCGTTTTATTTCCTTTGCTGTGAAAAATCTTTCTAGTTTTATGTAATCCCACATGTTTATTTTTTCTTTTGCTTCCCTAGTCTGAGTGGATATACCAGTAAAAATATTATTAAGGGTAACATCTGCATATTTACTTCCTATATTTTCTTCTAGGAGTTTTATGGTTTGGGGGGGTCTTACATTTAAGTCTTTAATCCATTTTGAATTTATTCTTGTACATGGCAGAAGAAGGTGGCCATCTTCATTTTTTTTCACGTATCTGTCCAGTTTTCCCATCACCATTTTTTAAATAAACTGCCTTTACTCCAATGTAAATTCTTGCTTCCATTGTCATAGATTAAATGGCCATATAGGTATGGATTTATTTCTAGACTCTCTATTCTGTTCCATTGATCTACATGTCTGTTTTTATGCCAAAACCATACTGTTTTGATTAGTATAGCCTTGTAGTATGATTTGATGTCAGGCAGTTTGATACCTCCCACTTTGTTCTTATTTCTCAACATTGCTATAGCTATTTGGGGTATTTTATTGTTCCATATAAATTTTAGGATTATATGTTCTAGTTTTGTGAAAAACGTCATTGGTAATTTGATAGGGATTGAATTGAATCTATATATTTCCTTGGGTAGTATGGACATTTTAACTATGTTAATTCTTCCTATCTATGAGCATGGTGTATGTTTCCATTTATTTGTATCTTCTTTAATTTCTCTCTTCAGTGTCTTATAATTTTCTGAGTACAGGTCTTTTACTTCCTTGGTTAAATTTATTCCTAAATATTTTATTGTTTTTGAAGCAATCGTAAATGGGATTGTTTTCTTAATTTCTCCTTCTGATAGATTGTTATTGGTATACAAATGCAACTGGTTTCTGAGTACTAATCTTGTATTCTACTACTTTACTAAATTCATTTATCAGTTCTAGTAGTTTTTTGGTGGAGTCTTTGAGATTCTCTCTATATAGTATCATGTCATTTGCATATAACGACAATTTTACTCCCTCCTCTCCAATTTGGATGCCTTTTATTTCTTTTTGTTGTCTGATTGCTGTAGCTAAAACTTCTACAACTATGTGGAATAAAAGCGGTGAAAGTGGGCGACCTTGTCTTGTTCCTGATATTAGGGGTAATACTTTTAGCTTTTCCCCATTGAGTTTGATGCTAGCTGTGGGTTTATCATATATAGTCTTTATTATGTTGAGATATGATCCCTCTATTCCCACTTTGCTCAGAGTTTTTAATCATAAATGATGCTGCCTCAACAAATTAAAGTGTGGAAAACACAGTTCCAGAGGAATAATCTTTCTGATCCATCCCCACTTGTACATACCTTAATACCTGCAAAAAATTCTTGGCTTTCGGTGGCTGAACTTTGTACATGTGGTTTCTCCAAGAAAAAGATGGAAGCAGTACAGAATATCTATAAATATGATTAAGAAATAATCATTTATCAATAAAATTGTGGAGGAAATATGTATAAGTTACTGTTTAAGTACTTAATTTTAATTTTTAGTAGATAGTACATGAGACATAACTAAATAATTTTAAAAAGTTGCTTAGAAATTAAGAAAAAATTTATCTTCATAAAAATATTAATTATTCAAACATCAACAAAATTAGTGTTGTAGACTTGGTATTTGAGACGGATTTAAAAGTGGATAATAAGTATTATCATCATTGAAAAAATGAAAATATTGTTTTCTAGAATAGAAGTGTATCATTTTAAAACCAGAAAGAGACATAAAATTACAAGGGTTCATTAATAATAATCAACGAATTGCTAGAAACAGATACTCATAGTCACTAAGATTACTCACTCATCCAGTTGTCACTGGAGTTGGCACAATTGCCAGGGGGCAAAAAACAAACAAAACATGAATGCTTTATAGTATGGGGACAAAAACTTTTTAGGATCTGATTAAAAAATCAATTTTTGAAAATTAATACATTCATGGAAATAAAAAAGAAAGAAAATCCAATTGTTTTTTAACATACCCTGTCTCCAAGTCTGAGATTTATTCCATCCAGTTCTAAAAGAGAGAATGCCTGAACTGTGGTCTCTTGTTTCAGCTCCTCTTTGATTTCTTGAAAAGAAAGCCTAGACCAGACTATGAGAAATCCCACTGAGTAGTTTGTAGGGGAAACATCAAAAGCACACCTACAGAAAACCCTGGACTCAATCAGCTCCACCAAAATCTCTGGCCTTCCTGGAGGTGGTGGTGGCAATGAGGCAGACAGCTGACCTGGTGGGAGAAAATGCATAATTTGTAACTGGGCATCTTAAAAAATGGAGACTGCTTATAGGAAAAATTCACAAAGACTAACTCAGGGATTTATATTAAGAAAAAAATACATTTAGAAAAATAATTATTCTCTAGCAATCAGCAAAGTAGCACATTCTAATATTGGCCTATAATCACATAAATTTTGATAGAAGAGAAATTTATCAGCTAAACACGCTTATATAAATGTATGTTGAATGTGTCTACCATTGAAAAGTCTAGCTTTTTAACACAAAAGTAATTTACCTTCTTTTAAGCTACTACCTTTTCTAAAAGATGAAACAAAACAAAGTCAAGGTGTCTTACATTGTAATTTCTTGTTATAAAGAAGTCACTATAATATAAAATCGAATGACTTATTTTACTCTTATATGTTATTATTATAGTTCAACGCATCATTATCTGGGTTGAAAGAGCTGTTCCTTATGAAAATGATTATACTGTGTTACTGAACTATACGAGCGTTAAACAATAGTCTTAATCTTTTCATTTTTCTGAGGTTAAAAATGTTAGATGTCTCCTCTAGGAACTCAGAGAGATTTCACAATTTTTATCTTTGGACATTTACAAGATTAAATCTGGGCATCTAAAATGTTTCTAAATGAGATTTTTATTTGCTTTACCTTGTTTTAGAAAAGAGAAAAATACATGAGTGATAAACTTCAAAAGTAAGATTTTTTAAAATGTGAAAATATTTTTTCTATGATGTACATGGGAATTTTATGATAATCACAGTATTGATTTTTCAGTCCTGTAATACAGATTTTGGAAAATTCTGAGAAACTGTAACCTAAATGTGTGTGTGTGTGGGGGGGAGAACCTTAGGTATTTTCAAATATTTTAAAGTGTTTTTTCATTAGATATCAGGTAACAAAAATCCCAATAACAAATGAATTGTTCTCAAATTAATCAAAATAACAAATATTTTGTCAAATATTTTAAACATTAGGCCAAAACATCATATTCAGATTTAAAGAAAATAATAGATTACTTTTGAGTATGTACTGATTTTTTTTTTTAATTATATATCTTAGTGAAAATTCCTTCTTAAACAAACTGGGAAAAAGAAGCTGAATTTGAAGCTGAATTTATTTTTAAACAGAGACTAACTATCTATGAAAATAGTTATTAGGAATGAGAGATTACAAATGACTGAAAACTAAGTAATTCATGAAAATTAAAATTTTCAAATCAATTATTGTAAATAGCATCAACTCTCTAGGTGAGTTGATCATTGCTTGCATCAACATTGATCAGAGAAAAAATTTTAAAAGATACTTAAAGCTTATAAAAATGACAAATAAATTATTTCTGCTTGAAAAGTACAATTATTATCTATTTGTCAATTCTAATATTAACATGTGCTAAATAGTTAATATATTCCTATTCCATCATGAAGCCTTATCTGTTAACTTTTGACTCAATATTTTCATTCAAGTGCTACTTGCCCATATTGTGTATAATTTTATATAGTAATTTTTTCCAGTTAATTACATAAACATTCTGAATAGCATAACAAGTAGCTTAAATTTATTGCTTATTCAAGGAAGAAGAGTGATTTTACTATGTGTGTATGATAAAAATAATGCAAACCTATTATGCAGACTAGCCAAACAATTGAACTTTATGGTTAATGTTACTGTTATTAGGGATATTGTTTTATTCTCTTAAAAACTTAAATCACAGGGTCTAATTAAACTGAGGCTTTCAGATAAAATAATAGCTTTTTATAAAAACACTAGAAAAGGAGACTGGAAAATCCATTTACAACTGGAATAAGGCATAGAAAAGCAACTCAGAGTATTTATTTTGAGGACTATTATACTAGTACTTTTTAAATACAAAGCATATTAATTTTTAGCCCTAGTATCTGTATATTACATGATCTATCCTTATTTGTTTTATGTAATTATGGCTTATTTCACCATAAAAAAAAGTCTTTGTTAATTATATTAATTATATGTCAACAATCCCTCATTCATTTAGAATATCTAATTTCAACCACAGGCCCCAGGAAAAGGCTAATGTTTCAATAAATAATTTTGATTTCTGACCATTATTTAGGTAGAAGTCATAAATTTTATTAGAAAATCTATTTAGAGTGGTTTACCTTAAGGAGTATTACACTTGGGGGGTTTCTTAGTATTTGAAATACCTTTAAAATTTTTAACTAAGTTAGAAAATGAAAGATACAAAGTGAAAAGAGGAGAATAATTTTGACGACCATTTACCCTTTTAATGTTTATCTTTCAAGACTTATTTGGTACAAATGCAATCATTCCTAGAAGACAAAAATATTATTGTGGTGCATAATCTGATTTCTTAGCTACAATATGTCATGAGTATCTACTAATGTCAAAGAATGTATTCCTGCGTTTTAATATTGTTTACAGAATAGTTTATTATTCTGGATGCATCAAAAATACTGAATCAACCAACAGTTGTTGGTTATTTGCAATTTTCTCATATTACTAGAAAATGCTGGGCAAATACTGCATTTGCACTCTTCTTTAAATATTTCTCTAAGCTAGATTTTTGGAAGCGGAATTGCTACGAACAAATACACGTGGATTTTTAAGATTGTTGAGATAAATTGCCAAATTTTCTCATAAAATGATTTCACCAATATACACATATGTCTGTAGGGTATGAACATGCTCCACTATCTGTTTATTAAAGGCATAATAAAGTGATTTTTATTTTTGATATTCCATAGACTGCGGCAGTATCAAATATTAGCATAATTCAACATCTAAAGTAAGTCACAGAGTTGTTTTTTTCTGGTCAAGATGGTGGAGTAGGTAAAGGTTGTGCTTACCTCCTCTCACGACCGTATCAAAATTACAAGTATCAGGGGTGATCAAAAAATACGGTGCATGTTTAAATTTAAAAAAAAATTATTACAGAAAGACACATGGTCATTAATCCCCCTCAAAGTACTCTCCCTCACTTCAAACACACTTATCCCATTGTACTTGCCACTTTCTGAAGTAGCTCTAGAAATCCTCTTTCGTGATTCTTTAGTTGTGCTGTTGTGACTGCCTCTATGTCCTGAATCAATTCAAAATGTTTTCTTTTCATGGTCATTTTGACTTTAGGGAAGAGCCAGAAGTCGCACGGGCCAGATTCAGTGAATAAGGTGAATGAAGACACACCTAATGTTTTTATTTGACAGAAATTTCTATATACCAGAAATAATGTGTGACACAGAGCATTGTCATCATGGAGGATGAAGTAAAACACTCACAAAAGAGGACTTCCAGAACTGTTTCAGAAAGTGGCAAGAATGATGTGATAAGTGTGTTTGAAGCAATGGGTAGTATTTCGAGGGGGATTAATGGCAATGTATCTTTTACTCTAATATTTTTCTAATTTAATATTCACCGTATTTTGTGATCACACCTTGTAAACTACAGAACAACCAGAAGGATCCAGTAATCCCACTTCTGGGTATTTATCCAAAGAAACCCAAAATGCTACTTGGAGGGGACATACTCATCCATATGTTCATTGCAGCATTATTTACAATAGCCAAGATATGTAGGCAACCTGGGTGTCCCTAAATTGTACATACTCATATATAGAATGGAATATTACTCAGCGATTAGAAATAATGAAATCTTGCCATCTATGACAACATGGATGGTCCTAGAGGGTATTGTGCTGAGTATAGTAAGTGAGACAGCAGAAAATAAATGTCATATGATTTCACTTCTAATTGCAATCTAAATAACAAAATAAACAAACAAATGAAACAGAAAAAAATTCATAGATACAGAGAACATTTTGATGGTTGCCAGATGGGAAGGAGTTTGGGGGTAGGTGAAAAGGGGAACAGATGAAGAAGTACAAATTGGTTGTTACACAGTAGTCATGGGATGTAGGGTATAGCATAAGAAGTATATTCAATAATGTTATAACTATGATTGGTGTCAGATGGGTACTAGATTTATCGGGTGATAGATGGAGGTGTTGGGGACAGGGTGAAAAATGTGAAGAAATTAAGGAACACAAATTGGAAGTTACAAAATAGTCAATGGTATGTAAACTAAAGCATAGGGAATATAATCAATAATATGGTAATAATTATGTATAGTGCCAGGTGGGTACTACACAAGTTAGGGGGAATCACTTCTTAAATTATAAAAGTGTCTAAGCAGTATGCTGTATACCTGATGTAATGTACAGCTAGGGAATATAGTCAATAATATTGTGATAACGTGGTACAGTGTCAGATGGCTGCTGGACTTATCATTGGGATCACTTCCTTAAGTATATAAATGTTGAATATCTATGGTGTACACCTGAAACTAATATAATGTTGTATGTTAGCTATATTTTGATAAAAGTCTTAAACAATAAAGTAAGTCATAGAACATAAAATCCTGTTGAAATTATTACTTTATAAAAACATTAAAAGAAATAAAATGTGGTACTTACGAACACAGTTATCTCCAATTTCAATTTCGTCAGGGCCACATGGGTGTAATTTTACATCAGAAATAGCTGTAAAAGGTTAAGGTTTTTATATTTATCCAAATGACCAGAGAGAGAGAGAGAGAGAGAGAGAAAGAGAGAGAGAGATAATAGATATATGGACATATAGGTATATATCTATATATTAGATTGGTGCACAAGTAATTGTGGTTTAAAAGGTTAAAAATAATTGCAAAAGCCTCAATTACTTGTGCACCAACCTAATACCTCTCTCTATATATCTGAGATGACAATTCTTGGGGGAAGAATGTTTTAATACAGAGTAAAACTTATTTGTTTTCTCTTTTTTCATAATACATTTTTTCCCTTTTTAGGATGAGATCAAATGGAGATAACATGATATCATATTTTGAAACAATTACATCTTTTATATTTTGTTTTCAAAATTTTAGTCTGCGTTAAGTAATGAAACATTACAATCTCCAGAAATTTATGTAACAGTTGGTTTACTACCAGTTCCTCAGGAAATTCCTTCGCCATAGTCATGCACAGGATTACAGAAATGAGTCGACAGCTGTCATGGTGATACTTATAATCCAATGCCAATGTTGGTTTATTTCTGGACTCTCTATTCTTTTCCTTTGTTCTATTTCTCTATCTTGATGATAATATAACTCTGTAGATTACCGTGACTTTAAAATAAGTCTTAAAGTCAGATCAAGTAATTTGCATTTATATTCTTGAGGGATATTGTTCCATAATTTTCCTGTAATGTCTATATCTGGTTTTAGTTTCAGAATAATGCTACCCTTACAAAAGTTTAGAAGTAGTCATCCTCTTTATTTTTCTGGAAGAACTGTATAAAATTGGTATTATTTCCTCCTTAAATGTTAAGAATTCCCATGCCTTTAAGGCTTGGTGATCTTTTGTTGTGTTTTCTTTCTTCTTCTTTTTTTTTTTTTTTTTTTTTTTAAATTTCAGTGGGATAGATTTTAACTAGAAATACAATTTCTTTAGTAGATATATGACCATTGAGTAGGGCCATTGAGGTTATCTAATTATTTTTGAGTTAGCTTTGGTTTTCTGTGTATTTAAAACAAATTTGTTCACTTTATTCCAGTTGTCAAATGTAGTGACAGAGTTCCTCACAATAATCCTTTTTTTTTTATTCTTGTAATATCTGTAGAATCTGTAGTTGTATCTCTCATTTATTCCCAATATTGGTTATTTTTGTCTTATCTTTTTTTACTGATCATATTGCTGGAGTATTATTATTATTTATGGAATTTCTCAAAGAACCAGCTTTTGATTTTCTTTATCTCTGTTTGTACGTTCTGCTTCATGGCTTTCATTGTGATCATTACTTCTTTTTGTCTGCTTATTCAGGGTCTCATTTGTGCTTCTTCTAGTCTCTTGTAGGCTGATGTCTTTAATTTGTGACCTTTCTTTTTTCCAACATAAATGCTTAGTGGGTTTTTCTTTTAACTAACTTTAAATTCTTTCTAATATTCTAATTTCCTTAATTTAGGGCCCAGAATGTGATCTATCTTGATAAATGTTTCATGTGCACTTATAAAGATTATTGATTATGCTATCCTGTTATAGAATCTTCTCTAAATGTCATTTAGATCAAGTTGGTTAATAGTTTTTCTAGTGTCCTCCACTTTTTGCTGTTTTTGTTTCTATATATTCAAGTCATTATTGTCAGATGGGTGTTGCTCTCCAACGTTAACTATAGATTTGTCTGTTTCTTCTTCAAAGTCTACGGTATAAGTTTTGCTTCATGTGTCTTCAATCTCTTTATTAGGCACATAGGTACTTAGAATTGTTATGTCCTATTGTTGAATTAACCCTTTGTCATTAGAAAATGACCCTTATTTTTCCAGGTAATATGTTTTGCTCTATAATCTACTTTATCTAATATTAATATAGCCACTTTATAAGTCATATGATTCATGTTACCTAGTTATACCTTTTTCTATCTTTATACTTAAAAGCATATGAGGTTAAAAACCTAATTTTTCTTCATAAAATTGGTTTGTCTGGCCAGCCTATAGTTGGTTCTTGCTTTTTTATCCAATCAGACAATTTCTGACTTTCAGTTGGGTGTTTAGACCACCTAAATTTAATATGCTTACTGATATTTTAGGATTTAAATTTATCATGTTGCTGTCTTTTTTCTGTATATCCTATTGGCACTTTTCACCTTTTTCTGAATCTTCAAAAACATTGACTATATGTTATGAATCCATTTTTTCTCCTGTGTTGAATGATTAACTATAATATTTTATTTTAGTGAGTGCTGTAGGGTTTACAGTGTACATACTTCTCCCAGCCTACTTTCATTGATATGATGCCTCTTCATGTATAGCATAAGGACCCAACTAGCTTGTTAACTAAAAATACGGAAAATGTGAACAGTTTTCCCCATGAGTTCTTCTAAATAAATAACATATATACATATTTTATTTAAATGGCTTTGCTTACAATTATCTTGAATTAATGTTTCTTTTCTTATTTAGCTTCTAGAAGTCTTTAAGGGTAAATTGCATGAAAATGATATATGAATTATAAAAACCAAAACATAGTCATGAGAATGTATTATTAAAGTGAAAACTTGTCCTTCAATTTTTGCTCTTTTGATGACTTTCAAATAAATGTGACTGTTGACTTTCTCCATCGAGGTGCTAATGGTTGAAGGCAGCAACATGTCCAAGTAAAAAAAAAGAAAAAAGAAAAAAACTGCAATTCACGAACTGCCTTTAAAGCTAAAGATGAGCCAGAAAATTCTTCTAAGTAGTTGTGATAAGGTTTTGCCAAATAAACTACTTAAGAGAGGGTAGATTTCTGTTAGCACAAACCCTTTATAAACTTTTGGGCATTCCCCTTTATCCCATCTAAAATACAGATAAAAAGGCTAAAACTGGACTTTCATCCTGTTGCCCTGAGGTGAAAACCTAGAGACTCATAGACTTCAGCCTGCTGTTTCAAAATGGCCACATCACCATCAGCAGTGATCATCTACTCTGATTTCATGGTAAGAAAAAAAACAAAACAAAACAACTCTTAAATGGATTAAGTGACTGCCACTTTAGTTTGCTATCCGTGCAGTCTAATTCAAGTTCTAAGTGATATTTTATGTTAAGGTTTTATTGGCAAAATCAGAGAGGATAATTTATGTATATGTCTGATTAATAACTTATACATTGAGAAAATAAAAATCATTTCCCAGAAATTCCCTCTCCCTAAAAACAGTAGGAGGACTTGAACATGGTACAAGGAGGTCATTTTGAATATTCAAGCCTGAGAAATTGAGTAGGTGGTAGTGATATTAACAAAACAGGAAACAGTTTTTTGCTTTAGAAGCATGTCATAAAAATGCAAATTTTAAATATTGAGTTTTTTAATTCAATGTAAACAACATTTCTGTTGAAGTGATTATGTGTATTTTATGGTATCCTCTGGTGTGAACATTTTATTTTCATTTTTAATAGTTGTCAATATTTCTTAAACGCATGTAAGTAAATTGTGGTGTTTTTTTTTCACTGAAATACCTACAGAACTTTCCAAAAATATTTGGTAATATTATTTAACATTTTATAAAAATTAGCTAATTTTTGATGGCAAGAGTACTGAAAAATACCAAAGAGGCATTTTTCAAAATCTCTCATCGTGGCCACCCAATGAAGCTGATCCACCTCTCTGGAGTTTGTCCTTCCCAATGACATGCTACAATATTAACTATTAAGCTATTTCCACTTCCCCTAACCTTTAAGCTACCACCATCTCTCTATTGAATTAATGCAATAGCCTCCTAAATAAAGTCATACTGTGGAAATGGTAAGCTTTGAAATACAATCCTCAGAGCATATTATCCACCTACTTAAAATTTCTTAAGACTTTACACTGCACTATGACTAAATCTAAGTTGCTACCATGCACTGCAGACTCTACAGACTTAGTCCCCTTCCTACTACTCTGACCTCATTTTCTGAGGCCCATCCACTCAGTCTGTTCCTCCTACGTTATTTCTCCTTCAGTTCCTAGAGTCGTCATCTTCATACCTACGTAAGGATATTTGCATCTGCTGTTCGTTTTACCAGGAATGCTCTTTCTCCATATCTTTTCATGGCTGTCTCATTCTCCTCATTCAGAGCTCAGCTCAGGTTCATCACCTATTCAGAGAGAACTTTCCCTGGTACGCTTACAAGATAGCAGTCAATTCCTATTCATTGACCAGTTTTCTTTAACACCCTGATAAACATTTTATTTTAAAATAATTTTAGATTCCCACCAAAAGTTGCAGGAAATAATACAGAATGCTCCCTTATACACCTACCCATCTTCCACTAATATTCACATATTACAAAACCACGATACATTTGTCAAAACTAAGAAATTGACCTTTAGACTCTACTCTTAAATAAACTGAAGACTCTATTCCAATTTAGCAGTTTTCCACTAATGTTCTCTTCTGTTCCAGTATCCAAGCCAGGATATTACCACATACATTACTGACCATGTTTTTTTAGTCCTTTCTAATATGTGATAGTTTCTCACTCTTGCATGGTTTTCCATGATTTAGACACTTTTGAAGAGTACTATTAAGGTATTTTGTAGAATGTTTCTTAATTTGGGTTTATATGAATTTTCTCATGGTTAGACTGGGGTTATGACTTTTGAGGAAGACTATCACAAAGGAGAAGTGTCCTTGGTATTCATGTTATCAGTAGGTAGATGACATCAACATACATTATCACTGGTGATGTTAACCTTTGATACTTTCACATCAACAAATATTTTTGAGGATTTTAAGATCTTGGCAAAGAATCCTAAACAAATATGGCCAATTGAAACCAGAAATTTAGCTTCATTCTAAGAATAATATTCGACCCAGTCTCTTACTGAGATTGGCATTAGCTACATACAACCCGTCCAGAGAATGGCATAAACACACCCGCACACAAAGTTCCATGATTAGCAGTTCATGTATATTGCTCATGTTTTCTTACCTTCTGCACAATATCCCATACATCCCTGAGTGGGTTGCAGCAAGTATACAAAATATTGTCCACAGTTTCTTACGGACACTGGGATTTGAAAAAAACAGCAGTCTTTCGTAGTGCTAAGCAAAAACTGCCATGTAGCACAAGCTGTCAGTTGCTTGATCTCCCCAGGTGACGGCAGTGTTTCTGCATCTCTCAGAGACAGCCAGATGGGGGCTTGTGTTCCACAGTGGTTCATCTTTTGTGTCAAAAGAGAAAACAAAAGTTAATAATTCAGTTTATTGTCATACATGATAGACAATCAATTTTGCATTTTCTTCTGAACAAATTTTAAATATTAAATTATCAATCTTTTTTTAAAATCTAATAACTTGTACCTGTGTTATCAAAGAAAAACTTAACTATAGAACAATAAATTTAAGGGTAGATTCCTTATAATTAATATAATCTTATTCAATTTAAATACCTTTATTCTATTTGTTATATTTGTATTGTGCACAAGAGAAATTCAGTATCAGATAACAAACTAAAATAGCTGCTACAGTCTAAGTCAATCTAAAGTCATTTTAACATATTCCCACAAAGATAAACTAATCTTGGAGATTTCTTGAAAAATTGCTGGAAATAGTATATTTAAGAAGTTACTATACAGTTCAGAAGGCATCAAAAAAATCAGGGGAGAAGGAAAAGATTGTTCACAATCTGGTGAAAACAAGTGGTTGGCAATTTGGAAAAAATGAAGTTAAAGCCTCAGTTGAAGACAATTATCAAAATCATTTCCAGATGGAAAATAGAATCAAATAGAAAAATAACCCAGGAAAAGTAAGAGACTATATATGATTTAAGAAGGGCTGAGGCACTTACTAAATGCATTACCTTGGCAAGTGATTTAAAATTAATATTTCCATGCTTATAAGCAAAGAAAATCATAAAGAAAAAGATAGTTATGATTAAAAACTAATTTTAAAATATAAGACAAATAAGTTATCACTTTGTGAGGGATGAAATGTCTAATTATTACATTGTTTTGTACACTTGAAACTAATACAAAAAATATATGTATAAGACAAATAAAAATTAAATAAGGAGAAAGTTATTTAATAGCATTGTATTTAGTATATTATTTATTTATTGTTACGTTATTATATTTCTTATTTTATATTAATCATGTAATATTATCCACTTAAAAATTCTAGGTCACAAATAGGCAAAATAGACAAATGTGTAATTCAAAGAATAAATACAGGTGCCTAATGAATACATGAGAATATTCAATATTCCAACAGGCATTTTTATGTACTGCTACCGGAATTAAAAATTAGCACTAGATTCTTAAATAACTTAATTATATGTATTAAAACCCTTTAAAAGACATTAACCTTCACTAATTTAACTTATAAATATCTATCTTACCAAATACACTAAAATATAAAATATAACAATGATTTATATACATATGTGCTAATTACAGGATTACTTATTATAGGAAAAGCGTGAATGTGCACATATGGTAATGGTTTAAATAAATATGGTATATACATATGACAGAATATTATTTTCAACAGCTATCAAATAATTTTTAAAAGCATGGGAAAATGTTAATGCTGTAACAACTGAAAATGAAAACGTTATGCAATTGAACGTATAGCATGAACCTTATAAAATAATATAAATCAGAGGAAACAATAGCAAAATGTTAGTGATAGTATGAGTGTGTGGGTGGATTATGAATGAATGTCATTCTATTACCTGTCCTTTCTTTATTTTCTATGTTTTCTATAATGCACATGAATTACTTTAAACATTATAAATAGAAATTTATTTACACAGACTTGTATTATCCTATAGACTAAAAGAAAATCCTATCAGTTCTTTAGTTAAGTGGTTGGTCTAAAGACTTGGCTCAAGAGGGCATGAAAGAATGGGAACAGGGAACACTTCCCCATGAGGCACAGAATGACCATTTATTAGCTGACCTCTAGGAAAAGAGTCAGTGAAAAAAAGATCCAGTTCATCTTTACATTTGTGTGAGGTTCTAGAATCAATTATAGTTAATTTAGCCAAAGGAAAAGAACACAAATATTTAGGGACATAATGAATTTCCTCTGATTTTCTCAAATTTTACTTTTAAAATCTGATTTTTTTTCCTTTTTTTTTTTCACTTTATTGCAAAGGAAATGTTACAAAAGTGCTAAGCAAATAAACCAGGAGAAAATAAGATAGCTACCATGTCACGACTTAAAATTAAACACTGTTAAAATTTGTATCTCTTTCCTGAGGGTTTTTTTTTTTTTTTTTGCATGCTTAAAAGGGAAAATAATTCCTGCTTCTGTATAATTCACAAAATCTCGGTAGTAATAAGGAAAATAATATTTCTATTTAAGATTGACAAGAACTGAAGCAGATTTTCTGGTTACTTGTGGTTAAGTATACGAGCCTGTGATCAAAACCTGGTTGTTAGACCAGCTAGCTGGGTGACTCTAGGTGTGTTATGTCTAAGAATATTTTTCCTGCACTGTGTGATAGAAATAATGATGATAGACTGTATTCTAGAGTTGTCAAAATTATATAAGAGACTGGAGGTAACAATTCTTGGTGGACTACATGAGCATAACATCAACTATTACTACCATTGTTGTATAATATTAATAGGAAACATGGGAATATTCCTTTAGATGAATTCAATCTTGACACAAAATTAAAATAATATTTCAGCGTGGGAAATAAATTGGTTGTAACGGGACTCAATCCTCATATGAAAAAAATAGATCAGAGAAAGCACATATAGTTCTTAGTGAGTTGCAATACCTCAACACATTTGGTTGGCATCTCAGCAGGTCTGTCAAAGATGAGAAATCGGTACCATCCAGGAGTGAGGGAATGGTCACATATCAGGTCTTGAATGGCTGACTGCTGGAGGTGCAATGAGTCAAAATGGACACTTCTATAAGGACTCTGAAGTAACTGGTGTCCCCCGGGAGAGCACTCCTGAGCTAGGATGAAGAGATACGTGTCTTTATGTATGTGCTTTCTTCATTAAGATAGTTCAGTCCTCAATGAAAATTGATACCCAAAACAAAAATAAAGCAAATCAACCTGTAATGGCACATAGAAACCATCTGAAATGTCAGGGTCCCTTAGTAAGGCAAAGATGACTTAGCTTGCACTTTCCATAAATACAATAAACTCTTCAGAATGTGTTTTTGAGGTGTTTAAACTTAAAGAACTTTATTTTCATTTTATTTTGACAAAGCGATATTGCTACTGATGGTGAGTTAGGATATGTTTATTCCCACCATTGGAAGTCACAGGCCCTACAAAGATTCCTCTTGAGAATGGTCTTCTAGACTTAAATGCCATTATTGACCCTCCATGACCTGCCTTCCTCTACAGTAGCAAATCCCATGTGCCCCCCAAACCCTGTGTTGGCCAGGTCCCAGAATACAACAAACTAAACTAATCTTTTAATGCCAATCTAATTTTTGTAAAATGACCTTCTACTGAGGTTTCCTGCATTCTTTAGTATAGGAAAGGATATAAAGTTTTTAAACGTTTGTTTGTTTGTTTGTTTAAGATAAAGTATTGAAGTCCATTTTTATTACTAAGCATAGGAAAAGGAATGTGGTAAAGGCAAACAGTTTTGAAGGGGAACCAAAATAAGACCAGAGAGAAAGAGATAGTTCTGTATTTTTTTTTTGTTTGTTGTTTTTTTAGGGAAACCATTTTCTGAGCAGCAGTTGGCTTAGAAGATACTTTTTCTGTCAAATCACAAAGGCAGAACATAAAGCCATAGAGGAGACAGTCATAACAGAGTTATCCTAGAAATACAGTTCTTGTTTAAGGCTCTGACTCCCAAATAATAAGAAACTCCCAAATAATAAGGAACTATCCTTACTTAGATACCAGAGTATCTTGTTGACACAGTAGCTAGTAAATCTCCAAATATGAAATATTATGTTAGTTGAAGGAAAACACTATAATAAAGATAATATCTATGAAATAAAAATGTGAGAAAGAATTTAAATATTCACAAATGTACCTCACTGTGGAAAAAAATTAACTGAACAAAACTTTCAAACATTCGTTACATAATTTTAGGTTACAGAAGTGTTTATAAACCAAAATCAGTTTCTGAAATTAAATGAATAAGGAGCAGAAAAACTAGAGATATTAATTTGCAAGTCTATCTCATAACTGTAGCTTATAAAAATTGTCATTCTTATCATTTATTTTGCTTTTCATTTTATTGCTTATAGTTATAGAAACTAAATTATACAAAAGGTATTGTTGTGAGAGATAAAAGATCTCCCTAAAAGTTTTTTTTAGTAAGATATTTTAGGAATGGGGCTGGCCCAGTGGCTCCGGTGGTTAGAGCTACATGCTCCAATGGCTGCTGGTTCGATTCCCACATGGGCTAGTGAGCTCTCAACCACAAGTTTGCCGGTTCAACTCCCGCAAGTATGGTGGGCTGTGCCCTCTGCAACTAGAAAATGGCAACTGGACCTGGAGCTGAGCTGCACCCTCCACAACTAAGATTGAAAGGACAACAACTTGACTTGGAAAAAAGGCATGGAAGTACACACTGTTCCCCAATAAAGTCCTGTTCCCCTTCCCCAATAAAAAAATCTTAAAAAAAAAAAAATCCATGAAACCAAAAAAAAATTTTTAAATGTATATATATTTTAGGAATGACCACAAAACGTCTCTCTTTTTGTCTCTTGCTGTACCAGTTTTCAATTTACCAAGAAGAATTTAACCCAAAAGGCTCTAGTGACTTTGATGATCTCAATCTGTCAACACTAAATAAATATTTTATAAAATGTGTGTGGATAGAAGTCATGGGATGTGCTAGCATTTCATCTAATTTTAAAATAACTCTAAAATCCTGTCAATATCAGAACATTGCACCTGGTTAGAAAATAAGGAAAATGTTTTAAAAGATATTACTAGTGAGGTCTGCATGAATTATTGAAACATTTTCTCTGATCTCTTTCTTGCAATAGAATTTTGTCTTGGGAAAAAAGTCAATAACTCCATCTTTATTCTGTGCATTATTTCTTCTTCCCAAGTACTTCTGTAGTTCTCACATGTCCTCTAATTTTTTGAAGAATTATTTTCTAACCCAAAGATAAATATGCAATGAATGTAAAGAATGAAGTAATCATAGTGTGACATCAACAATACTAAAGAAGTGCATAATATTTAAACAGGAATTTTCATTTAATATTTATTTTAGAGGAAATTTCTTAATTCATGTAATTAATAATAATAGCTCATATTTTACATTGGTTATGTCATAATTTTTCTCCCAAATCTACTTATCGCTTTTAAAATGTTGAATGTGTAGAACATTTTAAAATTTTACTTACAATAAGCCACACTCTTAGAAAACTCATTACAATTTTAACTCTAGAATGTAAGATATAATTAACTAAATGAGAATTGTAAGGATGGTTTGGGCTCCCACTTGAGAACTTGGGGGCTTAGTTCCTCAAATAGTAAAAGAACAGATTTACAAGCCCATCTCACTTATCAGTCAATTTCATAATATGGATGATGTACAGAGCTTTCTAGCAAACCCCCAATGCCTTCCCTCAAAACAAAAGTACATGTGAAACATATGTACATTAAAATCTATATTTTATTTGTCCTGCCTTTTTTCCCAAGATAATTTAAAGCAGCTAGCTAGTATATAATAGAGTCTGAAATACTTGGATTTCAAATACTTTGAGAGAACGTATCAAGTTATATATGATTGATACATAATAATACAATATGCAAACGGTTTTCAAGTTTTGTTTATAGATGTAAGGTAACTTGTACTAGATCGCTTTCTGGTTTATTACAATGGCCAAGACTAACATGCTTTAAGATTCATAAATGGTTGAGAAATGTGTTAAGAAACTTAATGAATCATGATATTTTCAAGAACTGAATATGCTTAATGCCTAAAGACAGAAACTTCATAACGTCTGAGTTTGTCATAAAACCTTTGGTATATTGCTCTATGGGAATTTCGAATATCTGTGAATTTAAAAATTTTTTTATAATTTTCCCAAAACTGTGGGAAAGAGATAAACCACCTCTGAGCTCCAAATTCAAGGAGAAACAAAAGATAATCATTAAGCTTCTGACACTCAAAATAGAATTATGGGTTCTGCAACAACACAAAAGTTCAAATAGAGAGCGATGGTTTGCTAAATCTCCTTACTTTGCCTTCCTTTATGTTTAAATTTAAAAAAATTATTAAACTAAAAGACATATTGTAATCCCCCTCAAAACATTTCCCCCTCACTTCAAACACACTTATCCCATCGTTCTTGCCCTTTCTGGAGCAGTTCTGGAAGTCTTCTTTCCTGTGTGTCTTCAGTTGCGCTGTCGTGGCTGAATCATTTTGACTTTGGGGAAGAGCGAGAAGTCGCACGGTGCTGGATCCAATGAATAAAGTGGATGAGGACACACCATTATGCTTTTATTTGACAGAAATTGCCATATACCAGAAGCAATGTGTGCCATGGAGCATTGTTATGATGGAGGATGATTTATGGCACACTTTAAAACACACTTTCTCAACCGTAGCTCATACCCAACTGACTGCACCAAACTAGTTGAACCTTGTCACACTGTTACTAAGGTTTGGTGTGCCTCTTCCTGTATTGAAGATCCCTGCCTTTCCGTTGGATGGCACTTGGCAGCAGCATTCACCTTTGTGTTCACAATGGAAAGGCTCTGTGTCACACATTACTTCTGGTATAGCAATTTCTGTCAAATAAAAACACATGGTTTGTCCTCATCCACCTTATTCATCAGATCTGATGCCATGCCGCTTCTGGCTCTTCCCCAAAGTCAAAATGACCATGAAAAGTAAATGTTTTGAATCAATTCAAGACATGGAGGCAGCCACAACAGCGCAACTAGACACTCAGGAAAGAGGACTTCCAGAACTGCTTCAGAAAGTGACAAGAATGATGGGATAAGGGGGGCGGGGGGGTTAATGGCAATGTGTCTTTTACTATAGTAATTTTTTTAAATTTAAATTTATTTTTTTAATTCACCATATTTGTTGATCACACCTCGTATGAGTCTCAGTTTCCCCACTTGTAAAACAGGAATAACAATAGTACTTGTGGAGTTATTGTGAGAATTAAATTATTTCATGCGTATAATGTATTTTAAAGTGCTTAAGATAATGTCCCACACATAGTAAGTGCTTTCTATATTTACTATCTTAAAATAATCTTGCAAGGTTATTACCTTTCCAATTTCACAAAGGAAGAAATTGGGAGCTACCCAACGTTTTGGGTCTTAGGGTGGTTAATTAAGTGCAACAAATAGGCTGAAAATGAAATAAGAAAACAATTCCATTTACAATAGCTTCAAATGAACAAAATATTTAGGAATAAATTAACAAAAGGAGTACAAAACATATACTCTGAATATAACTAACATTGTTGAAAGAAATTTAAGATCTAAGTAAATGGAACTACATCCATGTTCATGGATCAGGAGACTTAATGTTGTTAAGATAGCAATACTCCCCAAATTGGCATGCAGATTCACAAAATCCCCATCAGAATATCAGATGACTCCTTTGTAGAAAATGACAGAGTAATTCTAAAATTTCAAGGGACCCGGAATAGTTAAACCAATGTTGAAAATGAAGAACAAAATAGGAAGACTCACGTTTTTCACATTTCAAAACATACTACAAAGAAACTGTCATCGAAACAGTGTGTTGTGGTATAAGGATAGTCACAGATCAATGAATAAGATTGAGAGTCCAGAAGTAAATCCATATATCTTGATTTTTGACATAGGTGCCAAGACCATTCATGAACAAAGAACAGTCTTTTCAACAAATCATGCTATGAAAACTGAGTATCAACATGCAAAAGAATGAAGTTGGATCCTTACGTTATACCACTATTTCATTATACAAAAATTAACTCAAAATGGATCAAAGACCAAAACACAAAAGCTAAAACTACAAAACTCTTAGAAAAAATATTGGAGTAAATCTTCATGACTTTAGATACAGCAATAGATTTCAAGATATGACAACCACACACAACCAAAGAAAAGAGATAATTGGACTTCATCAAAATTAAAACTTCTACGCTTCAAAGGACATTATCAAGAAAGTGAAAAGAAACCCCACATAATGGGAGAAAATAACTGCAAATCACATTACAATAGAAAAATTGTATCTAGAATATACAAATATCTCATACAACTCAATAATAAAAAGGCCCACAACCCAATTTAAAAATTGTTGGAGGATTTGAGTAGGTATTTCTCCAAAAATATACAAATGTCCAATAAACACATAAAAAAAAAATGCTTGATATCATTAGCCACCAGGGAAATGCAATCAAACCACAAAGAGATGTCATTTCACACCCACCAGGATGGCTAGAATCAAAATCTCAAATGATAACAAGTGTTGAAAAGAATGTGGATAAATTGGAACCTCATACACCACTGCAGGAGTACAGAACAGTATGGCCACTTTGGAAAATATTCTAGCTGTTTCTCAAATGGTTAAACACAGAGTTATCCTATGATCCTGTAACTTTACTCCTAGATATATGACTAAGAGAAATGGAAGCAAGTCCACACCAAATCTCTACCCAGATGTTTATAGCAGCATTACTTATAATAGCCAAAAGGTGGAAACAACCCAAATGTTCATCAACAAAACATGGTATATACTTAATAATGGGAAATTATACCATCACAAAATGAAATGAAGTATTGCTACATGCTACAACATGGATGAACCTTGAAAACATTATGCTAAATGAAAGAAGTTAGTCACAAAAGACAATTATATGATTTCATTTATATTAAATATCCAGAATAGGCAAGTCTATAGAGCAGAAAGTAGATTAGTGATTGGAAGTTACCAACTTTACCATGATATGAGTTTAGAACCTGATAAGGGTTAATATTTTCACTTTCAGTGGAGGGATTGCAAGACCATTATAGTAGAGGCAAGGAGGGCTTTATATGATCTATAGTAAACACTGAAGCAAATTCCTTTATAACTATTGGTCATTTTTCTTGCAATAGTTTATCTAACTGTAATAAATGCATATTTAATGTTATTGCATGTACTTTTAACAGTTCTTCATGAAGATCTAGTAAATCTTTAAGCAAACTAAAGAAGGCACAGACTAACAATACCTTGTTAAGATGTATCACTTCAGGAAATAATAAATTGGGTTTTAATATCCTTTTTAAATTTTTACATGGTAATTTTTTTTACAGAGGAAATTTACCTTAGTATTATAAAATAGATTGAGCTTGGCAAGATGATAAGAAGAAAAATTACACCCTAAGTAGTTACAAATATCGCACCCTTTTTTTTTTTTTTCCCCCGAGCTGCAGGTAGTTGTACACAGATCAGATTTATTCTGAAAAATATAAGGAAACTTACAATATAAGAACAAGTCATCTTTCGTTTAATGTACTTATCTGTATGAACACAAAAACAATCAGAAAGAGCTAATGAATGTAATTTTTTTTTTAACCTTATTGTATTTCAAACTTTTCTTTGTCGTGGAGTAAAGAATGGGAGGGGCGCTATCTATCCGTAGAGATCTCTTTTGCAGCAGCAAAACGGATTCTAACAGATATACGAAAAATATACCCAACTTAGTTTACTGATTCATTGTAGGAATAAAATGCTCGTCAGTTAATCGTTTCCAGAGTGGGGCGGGAGTGAGGTAGAGATAGTGCAGTTTGGAACTGAACTTTCTTTTCGGATAATTCAGATCCCCTTGCTGCTAGAACACCTGACATATCCGGCGAATGTTTCTTATGGTAAATTAAAGGGAACTTAAGGAGCAGGATATCAGCAGGAAACAAACAAAGGAACAAAAACAAGACTGAGGGTCTTAAAGAAGGGCCAAAGGAGGCAACAACCACCTGTACACTAAGAAAAGCTAACGAGCACCGAGACTATAAAGTGACCATTTAAAGACAGTTGTAGGACAAGGTGGACGTCGGTGAGGGACAAACATCAGATGCAGCCATAAAGATGCACAGGATCTCTCCACGTGTCATCTGGGAAGTCACCGCCCTTCTCCCAAAGTCCAGGTGACGCCCCTGCGCTCCCATCCGCTAGCGCCCTACCTTGCCGACCTTTTCCCGGGCCCACGAGCATCAGCGCCAGCGCCAGCAGCGCCCAAACTCCGCCAGGCATCGCTGCTGCTGCTGCTGCTACGGGTGGGGCCGAAGGCGTCGCAGAGCTCCGGGCGAGGGTGCAGGGAGGATAGGACCCCCGCAGCCCCTTAGTCCTCGTATCCCAGGACTTTTTCCGTCTCCTCCCGCTGGGCCTTCGTGGTCACTGCGTGTCCTCGCTCTGGATGCTACAGTCCTTTCCAGGGACAGCAGCACTAGCCTGGTGACTCCTCCCTCCCAACCTTCCGCCCTGCCTGCGAAGAAGCCACGCCCAACTCGTCCCAGGTACGGTGGTTCCCACGAATCTTGGCTGTGGCCCTGTGCAAGTCAGCAGCAGTCGTACGTCCTGGGGGCAAGCTCCCAGGATATAGCTTGGCATCCTGCGTCTCGCTGTTCTAACACATACGTTTGGAAAATGTGAGAAGCCTAGAAACTCTTCAGATGGAATCCAAGAAAAGAAGGCTTGCAAGGCTCTGCTGAAAAGACAGTACCTGTGATCATGCCTGCAGATGGGTTTTTAACCCAGTAATCAGGGTTGCTTGCTTGCTCCCTCCCCAAAGGTGCACATGCTTCGCAGCTGTTGCTCCTGCCACCTCAGGCCTCAGAGATGAAGGATGGAAGAAGGGAGTAGAAATTAATGTGGCAACAATAGCCATTCTCTTCCTATACCTCTACGACAGGTGCTCAAAAATGGAAGTGGGACATTTAGAAATTTTCTAAACATGAGGGGTCAGTCATTGTGTATTTGCTAATGATTCCAGAGCTTTGTCATCTAGTGGTGACCCAGTGACAGGATCCTTCAGCACCTTCAGGTCTCATGGCTCCTCAGGTTGTCCTGGGGAATGGGCTCCAATCTGAAGTTGTCTTCAGATGTGTGGTTGATTGTTCAAAGGGAACACACACACACACACACTTTTTTAAAAATTGATTCTTCGTATTTTTATGTTATTAAATGAAACCTCTTCTAGTTTTTCTTTGGCAGTCTCAGTTCTTGAGTCCCTTCATCCACCACCTGGTCTTTGCCCTCAGAATGTGTACCTGAGGGAAAGAAGAAACTGGTCAACAGAAGGTAGTCCTGCAGGGTGCCAGAGTTCAGGACACAATTCCATCCATAGATTTGGAGGATTGAGGCTTGGATTAGACATGGTGATAAAGACAGGAGGTGCCCAAATACATAAAGAAGTCCTTTTTAAAATCATTTATAAATTTTGTTATTTGAAAGAGAAATTGCCATTTAAAAGCTGTTTCCAAAAGTATAAATATTAACATATCTTGCAAAAAAAAATTATTTGTGGTACACAGAATGTGTGTGGAGCTCCCTTTGACATGCAGAGAAGGCACCTAGTCTTCTAGAACAAGAATGAAATAAAACTTTGGTGGGGGGAAGCAAATGATTGTCATCTTCAAGTCTAATTGTGGGAGAACAATTTAATGTGAACAGGATGAAATCACAGAGATTTTTAGTGCATGTCGTTTGTTTCAGTGTCTAAAGCCCTAATAAAACAGAGACAGAAAAGTAAACGTCAGTTTTCTCAGTCTGCTTGTGATATCACCAGGAATAAAGTAATGGCTATAGTCAGGAATAATTCATAACAGGTTTTTGTAAATTTATCGCACAGTAATCGCTGTAAAAATGCCACCGACTTTTATACCTTGTTGTCGGTGTACATCACTTACCTAACTGAAACCAAATTTAAGGGACAGGAAAACCGTGATTAAGTGCACAAACCCTGGGGTCAAGACACCTGGGTTCTAAGCCTAAGTCTGCTACCTCTTTACTGGCTGTGTGACCTTGAACAGCACACTGAACCCCTCTTACCCTCATTCTTCTGTACAGTGGGAATAGTGGTAATGAAACATACCCCATAAAGAACAGTGTGCGTATATGTGGGGGTGAGCACAGAGGAGGGGTGTGCAGAAAGAGCAGTGCCTGAGAAAGATAAGTGTCTGACACAGAGTAGCTGACATGAATGTATATATAGTTTACTGTTAATAAAACAAAGGTGCAATGACACATAATTATACTTTTTCTTATATCTTGTTATTATATACAGGTGTATCATTTTTCAGCATTATCCTATTATAGTGTGCAGTATAATTTGGAGTACCTTTACCAAAAAATACATATTTATATAACATATGAATTCCTTTGCCTGTGTATGTTTTACTGAATGAGAGAGCCTAGCTCTCTCCCGGATACATCTCTTTTGGTATAATTGGTAGAAATAGTATCAGGGAAGAGGATGGTGTCACCAAATCAGTACTTGAGCTGCACAAATGAATGTCTTGGCTCTGGCTCTGAGTTTATATTCAGGAAGCCGTTGCTCCGAGACAGAGACACTAAATGGAACAGACATTCCGCTCCCAACAGTAAATTCCTGTTTGTTAATGAGGAGTCAACTAGAGACTTGATATATTCAAGAAAATTCATTTAGAATGTCCATTAACTGTGAGTTTTATAATGGTTATTGTGGCATGCCTCTAGAAAATAATGTAGATAAGCTGGGAGAGGGGAACTGCCTGACTGGTATGAAGCGTTATAGGAATGAATCTTTCTACACCCATATTCATAGTAGCATTATTCACGATACCTAAAACATAGAAGAAACCCAAGTGTCCATCGATGAGTGAATGGTAAACAAAATATGGTATATACATACAATGGACTATTACTCAGCTTTATTAAGGAAGGGAAATTCTGATAGAAGCTACAACAGGGAAGAACTTCGAAACATTATGTTAAGTGACATAAGCCAGTCACAAAAGGACAAATACCGTATGATTCCACTTATATGAAGTACCTAGAGCAGTCACGTTCAGAGAGATAGAAAGTAGAATGGTGATTGCCAGGGGCTGCGGGGAGGGGCAATAATGAGTTATTGTTTAATAGGTAGAGTTTCTGTTCCGGAAAATAAAGTTCTAGAGATGGATGGTGGTAATATTTGCACAGCAATATGAATGTACTTATTGCTACTGACCCATAATTTAAAAATGCTTAAAATGGTAAATTTATGTTATACATATTTTACCACTACAGGAAAAAAACAATTTTTTAATGAATCATTTACTTATCAGCCTGAAAGCAAGCCTTTCATCTGAACATCTCAATATCATTGACTCCAAATCGGTTTCTTGGAAATGTTCAGTATAGAAATGGTTTAACCCCAAATTGAGTTAACTTTTGGATATAAATTCATAATCATAGAGATTGACAAACTAATTACATATCAATCAGCCATGCGAAACCACATAGATTGCAATATGGTGATGTAAGCTTTTTCAGCTAAGCAGTTTTCCTATCTGATCAGGATATTTTACAGAAGACTGAGAAATTACTTTTCAAAGATTTTATTTCTGTCATTTTTAAACAGTAAAAGCAACTTGTAAAAATAGTAATTTTAATAAAGAAATTAACTTGTTTCAACTTAATATTTTCCACAATGTGATTTAAAATTAGATTGGAATACTAAAGTTCCTTTGAATGGAGTTGGAAAAAGCGTGTATTTTCCCTTTTAACAACCATAGACATAAGCAATACTGTTCGCCTCTGAAGTATATATTATAAAATACCTTTGTAATTGAAATGTCTGACTAGTAAGAGTCATGATTATACCTGAATGTTATTTAGATTCTTGTAGAAGCTTTCAATAAAATGTTGTAGCAGCTGGTAAAGCTGTGTGACATTTCTGTTTTTGTTTATATGATTTATGTTACTACCCCCTTCGAAATCATGAAGCATTTTGAGCCTCACAGTTATAACTTGTAATATATAATTAGTTAAATTCTATAATTATAGAAAGAATGTTTGATAATCTCGGAGCAGTAATTTTATTATTTAGGACATGAGTAGTTAGATTTATAAAACAATCTAATAGATGTAAATACATTTAGTTTTGTCCAACTGTCCCAAACACCCACACTAATCCAGTATGAAATAAATCAGAATTTTACAAGATGCAAACATGGTTTTTAAAACAGCTTTATTGAGTTATAGTTTACATAACATAAAATTCACCTGTTTTTAGTGTACAATTCAACGAATGTTGGCATATTTACAAAGCTGTACAAACATTACCACGATCTAATTTTGGAACATTTTCATCACTGTAAAGATAAACCTCATGCCAACTTACAGTCGCTTTCCATTCCAATCTCCAATCTTAAGCAACAATTAACCTTTTTTGTGCCTCTATATATTTTTCTTTTTTGGACATTTCATGTGAATGGAATCATATGTATGCTTTTGCGACCAGCTTCTTTTACATTTTGAAATTATCCAAGTTGTCTCTTTATCAGTACTTTATTCATTTTTATTGGGAAATAATATCCCATTGTATGGATATGCTATGCTTTGTTTATCTATTCACTAGTTGATAGACATTTTAGGTTGTTTTCAATTTTTGGTCACTATAAGTAATGCTGCCATGAACATTTGCGTGTAAGTCTTTGTGTGTACATGCATGTTCATTATTTTGGTCCTGTTCTAGGAATGGACTTGCTGGGTCATGTGATAAGTCTATGTTTCATTTTAAAAGAAATGTCACTATTGTTTTCCAAACAAACTTGCATTAAGAGGGAAAGTAAACTTGCATATCGCATGTGTGTTCTTGGCTTCTATTTATTTTTCTCCAAAACAAAAATTCCTCAGACATTGTTTGATTAAAAAAATTAGGTCTCTTGTTTTTTCCATGATTTAATTTTAAAACTTTATTGGCAAAATTTTATAATAATGTAAGCCATGATTTTTTAAAAAACTACCTCAAAAATGGCAATGCATTCCATTTGATATTAGGTAAACTAAAGTAAAATCTCTTAAAAATCTGTATAAAACTGAGATGACTGGTTTTGAAGTCAATCTCTTAAAGGTTCTCAAACTCTTATGAATATTGCACCTGAAAATACTGCCAACAGTTTGGAAATTTTCAGCAGCTTTTCTTCATGAATAATTTGTCCAAAGGATGCTTAGAACATTCAAAGAAAAACACAAAAGCTTTAGTGTACTTTGTAAAGACAGTCATAGACAATATGTAAATGATTGGGTATGGCTGTGTTACAAATAAAACTATCCTCCAAAACAGACTGCAGTCAGATTTGACCCGTGGGCACAGTGTGCAGATCCCTCACGGATAATTAAAAGATTAAATGTGTTAGTATCTACTTGCATTGCTCATAGTGAATTACTTTCTTCCTTAATTTTTAAATATATGATTTTATTTTTTGTTTTATTGAAACATTTTAAACTTACCTTAGGATTTCTGTATTTTCTTATCTTCATAATAACAAAAATAGTGAAAAAGATATGCTCGTTATATCTGAATAAAAGATACCCATTTTAGAACCAGAAAAGTCATCTAGATCAAGAGTTTTTAGGCTTATTTTAAAACAAACAATTTATTTAAAAAAATAGTATCAAAGGCCTTGGTCGAAGATGGAGGGGAAGTCCTGGAGCCCCACCCAGCAGTTCTGTGGAGGATAGTTGGAGAAACGCGGCTTGAAGGCAGGGTACATCCTCAAATGTGCACAGAGGCAGGGCAGGATATGGAAATATGTGACAATGATTTGGTGCAAGACAACTGAGGTAGGTAGGGACTCAGGTGTGAAGAATGCACTAACCATATAAAGGGAGCGGCTGCCTCCACATGCTAATTGTTGTACTAAGAATTTAGGCCTATTTTGCCAGATGATTTCTCTTTTCAAAACAACCTAATATTTTTCTTCTTTCATTCTTTTTTTATATATATATATTAATGAAATACTACAATTTTAAAAGTTGGCAACTGGTTTAAAACAAACAAACAAACAAACAAAATACATATTACTTGTCAAGCCAAAGAAACAACTCTAGGGGACCCAGCTGCCAGTCAGGTACCTCTGCTGAGGACCCAGTTCCTTGTTTTATGAGCAAAAGAATGGAGGACCAGGAATCATGACTTGGGTCATGCTGGCATGTGCTCTTGGACTTCAGTGTCCAAATGTACTTTTTATTAACATGTTATCTTTGATTTGAGAAGAGAATAGAGCTGATCATGTAGCAGGTGAGAGCGCAGACTTTGTGGTTGGGCAGATCTGTTCTAGAAATCCCAGCTCTAGTATGCCTCAGCTTCCTCATTTGTAACATAAGGGAACAAATGTGTACCTTATAGGGTAGTGGGAAGGACTAAATGGAATATAGTGAATGGAAAGCACTTAGCCCCTTCCTGGCATATAGTAATCACTTGATAAAATAAGCTATTATTAAATTTTAGATTGTAATGAAACATTTTGACATGTGGTATTAAGAAAATATTGGGTAAGCGTGACTATGCATACGTTCGTATACATGCACTTTTTCTAGGTCTACAGAATACCTCTAAAATTACTATGTTTCCCTGAAAATAAGGGGGGTCTTACATTAATTTTTGCTCCAAAAGACACGTTAGAGTTTATGTTCAGGGGATGTCATCCTGAAAAATCATGCTAGGGCTTGCTTTCCGGTTAGGTCTTATTTTCAGGGAAACACGGTATTATACAAATCAGAATTTTTAAGTTACATTAGTTTTCAGTCAACGGAAAACCAACAATGTGAGTGCCTATGGAAATTTGCAAAGAGAGATGGGATGAGACTATTCTTCCACCTATGTAACTCTGATAATTCATGTGCAACCAAGTCATATAGGGGAGCCCATCAGCTAGGTGACAGTGACCCATTATGTATCTCAGTTTTACCCTTAATGTTGTGACACTTAATCTGGATGAGAAAGAAACTCACCTCAAAATAAACAGATGAATATAATTCACTACAAAAGGAGACTGAAAAAATTATCATGTTCATGAAACATGTGGCTTCCTGTAAATTATGTCATGTTGAACAATTGTTTTAATGAGAGACTTCCAATAAAATGAAGCCTTTGAAAAAGGCCTCTTTCTCCCCCTTTAACTACCAAACAAAATCCCCAGTCTTGCTTTAGAGAACTGAACTTCCTGTCTGTAATTTCTTAGAGCCACAAGTTGTTTCTGTGAGTGGCAGTTTTAACTTCAGGCTGTAATGAAATAGGTGTGTACCACTAAAGCACTGTAATAAAAGGATTTTATAGATGATAGAGGACAATATCTGAATTAAATGAAGAGAGGTTTCAAAAAACAAATCACTATATTCAGGTTTCATTTCTTAAAATCATAGCTCACCATTAGAAGCAGGATATAAAACAAGAAGATTCCTGGAAGTCCTTGGCCGAAAACATATTCTTTACGGTTCTCTTTAAACCTGATTATTTAAACAATAATCAGCTTGCTTTAATGAATCAGCATGACCTATTCTTAATGATAATCTCTAAAAACAATAGAGGAAGGATCAAACTGGCAGCACAGTTGTGTTTTAAAATCTTCTAACTGCATTGAACATTCCTAAAAAAATCAAACTAGTAATACTTATTATATTTTTCATTAAAATAAATATTTGTGGGCTTTGATTTGTTGGGTACTGAAACCAAAACAGATATAAATAATGGGTCACTTTAAAATAGTGAGAAAGCTGTATCAGTAAGTTGCAGTGCAGAAACCATATGACATTGTGATACGTAAACAGGAAGGGGGTTTAATGGAAAAATTGATGCTCATGAAATCATTGCAAGGGCTGAGAAAAAGACGAGGTTGATGAGTATACTCACTCACCTCCTGGTCTTCATTTGTGCCTCCCTTTCTCTTTAAACTGTTCAATGGCTCCCTGTCATCTTTGTTCATGCGAAAACATGCAGGACTCTTTAGGCTTGGCTGCTGTCCTGTCATCTTTCTCTTCAGTCTCCTACCATGATACAGCTCTCCAGGCACAATAAGTAGCTTGGAATTTTGGACTGATCAAGTATTTTCTGTTCCTGACATACTTTTCAGATATTTTTGCCCCCAATCACTTGCAATTGAGGAAATGTTCACGCCTTTTGCGGAGATTATATCTGTCCATGAACACGAGCCTTCATCACTCTATTAAATAAAACTTCAGAGAACACCCGTCTGTTCTCTTTTAGGAAGGTCTACTGTATCTCACTGACTTCACCATATTTTTCAATTTGGGTAGAAAATCTTTCGGCTAGATCTTTTTCCCTCAAGGTGCATTAGCTTTTTAGTAAAAAAACAATCAAATTTGTTCTATTCTGGCTCTGTTACTCTGGACAGCCCAAACTAATGTATTTACAAGGAGCACTCTAGCGTCAGGAGTACTTTATCAAATATATTCTGATTTAATCCCCACAACCAGTAAGTGAGGGCAGGTACAGTGGTGTCATCAGCTCTATATTACTCATCTTACAGATGCAGATACAAAAACTCTAGGAGGTTAAGCGACATATCCAAGGAAAAACATTTAGCAAGTGACAGAATGAACACTAGAACACAGGATTTTTGGCTCCTAACTCAGAACGTTTTCCACAACATCACACTGTGCTACTATTTAAAACAAAACAACACAACACAAAACAAAAACAACTTTCTTGTTGGCCTAGACTGATAATTTCTATTCTTATAAATATTTCTATTAAATATACCTAAAGTACACAAATCTTCAATGTACAGCTTGATACATTTTTTTCAAAATAAACATACCTGTGTAACAACCACCCGGTTCTAAATCTACATTATCCCCTCCCAGAAGCCTCCCTCATGTTTCCTCCCAGTCATTACCCTGCCAAAGTTAAATGACTTTTCTGATTTATTTTACTATGTGTTATTTATTTTGTGATTTTGAACTTCATTCAAGTGGAATCACTCATTATGTACAGACTTCAGTCTTGCTTTTTCGACATTATATTGATAAACTTTATTCATGGTAATGTATCAGGTGGACAGAATTCTCCATTGTGTGAATGAAACATAATTATCCTTTTTTTTTTTTTATTGATCAGTGTTTAGGTTGTTGTCTGACAATCTTTTTCTTACACTGTACTTATACCACTTACATATAATGAACCTATAGATACTTTTTTGTTTAAATCTACCAAATTATAATTTGCTATTTTTTTCATCTTTTACATTTCCCTGATTTTTACACTTTTTTTTGTTTTCTTTTTAATTAGTCCATTTTTTTGTTTGCTTGTTTGTTTCACTTTGTTGGGCTTTTGTTTTATTTTGATTGTTCTTTTCAATCTTCCCCCCTCTCTATTACTTTGGAATTATATGTATTTTTTTATTCCTTTAGTGGTTATCTTAGAGATTACAGCATAATTCCTTAAATTAATAGCCTTTACATTACACTATTATTTCACCACTTTTTAGACCTTGTAATGTTTTTACTCCTTATTTTAATTCCTACCTTTTTTGCTATTGTTGTTGGGTATTTTTATTTTACATGTATTAATATTTGGCCTCATATATCTTATTTTTTGTATTCTTCATTTGTTCTTGCATTGCCATGCTTCTCTGTAAAATCATTTTCTTTCTGCCTTTCTTTCCTTTCTTATACTAAATATTAGATGGTGAGAAATACTCTGAATTTTTGTTCAACCAAAATTATTTTGTATTGCCTTTATTTATGAAGGATATTTTCACTTGATATAGAATTCTAAGTTTGCATTTAATTTTTTCAACATTTTTAAGATGCCATTTATTGCCATCTTCTTTCATCATTTCTGTTGGAAAGTCAACTACCAGTTGTATTTCCTTGAGTGGAAAAGCTGCTGTGAATTCAGGGCTCCTTTCAATACACTTTTCTTCTACTTGGGATCTTGGTCCCTCATGTTCTGGCTGCCTTAGTGCACTATGATGACTTTAAACAGCTAATTTTTCAACCTTTATATTTGTTATTTTTGGTAATGTTTGTTTGATATAAGCTATTCCATATTAAAGAAAAAAAAATTCAAGAGCAGTCATAACACCAAGCTCCAAAGAAGGAAAAAGAGATATAGACGTGCATATACATATACACATGTTTTGGGTGCGGTGAGAAAAGATGCAGCTCTGACATCAGCAGCTCACTCCTTTACTCCTACCCTTTTCACTGAAGGCAAAATATTCTTGTGGTCAGACTCTGTTTTGTTTTGTTTTAACTTTATTTTTATTGGTTTCGGTTGCACAAAACAATGTAATAGTTAGACATTTAGACATTTATCATTTATATCCCTCCTCTGAAGCTGAAGTGGAACAATAATGAATGCCAGACTCTGTTTTGAACTTGATGGTTTTTCTTTTCTCTTTTTGGCAAACACAGTGTAATTGATCCTTTCTGGACCATGTCTTTGACTATTCTAAGGCATTCCTCTTAAGTTATTAGTTCAAAGGGAAACCCAATGTTTTGTGTTGAGTCTCTACGCATAATGCAAACAAATGTGATATTTAGTGTAGTTGTCCGCACTAACTCCCTGTGGATCAGTTTTTTCCTGATGACCAATGTGTGTTTCCACCATCAGAACCAAGAAACTCCTCTTTATCAAAGGAATCTTTTTCAGAGTTGTTTTACCACAGTCAGTCCCACCTCTCACCGATTCATTAAAACCTCAGTTACATGGGGCACAAGCCTAATTGTTATTGGCAAATCTACTTTATCTTAATAGTAATTCTAGGAAGTAGAATTTTATATTAACCAAGTCACAAGCAGCCATAGTCTTACTTTCAATTTATTTTCATTATAGATGCAGTCCATAAAAATACTTGATGCTTATTCTTTTTCCTAAGCCCACAAAGTGATAACTGGCAACATTTAAAGAAATTCCTATCATGAGAAATCAAAAAAAAAAAAAAAAAAAATCCAACATGGAACATAACAAAAATAGGTTTTTAAATTCATATTCTATTACGAATGACAGCTAAGTGTAAGCATGAAAGATTGGGGATAAAAAGAAAAATTATTGTTGATAGTACAAAGCAACCTAAAATATTTTAAGAGCAGATGAGCATAAAAGTTTGCCACTTGAAATTTTCGTGCTGATTCTACTCACCTTCCAATGTAAAGCATCAGATATGGGATATTTTAACTGCACCTTAGTGATGGTGGGTGTGGAAGATTGGAGAATAGCAGACGAGGATTATTTTCAAATCCATATTAGTTCTGTTTATGTTTAAACAATCTCTAAAGTAGTTTTGGTGTGTAAGCTAAGAGATTGTGAAGATTGCAAATACTTAATGTTGTATATTATTGTTGTGTTAAAAAAAAAACACACAACAACCCATAAATATATAATAAAGGACACTAAGAAAGGATTGAATCAGTGACTTAGAAAATAAGTAGCAGAAAACACCCAAACAGAACAGCAAAAATAAAAAAGAAACCAAAAAATTGAGATAGTTTAAGGGGCCTCTGGGACAACATCAGGCATGCATGCATTCACCTGACGGGGTGCCAGAAGGAGAAGAGAGAGAGCAAGGAATTGAAAACCTATTTGAAGATATAATGACAGACAACTTCACTAACCTCATGAAGGAAATAGACATACAAGCCCAGGTAGTGCAGAGCATCCCAAACAAGATGAACCCAAAGAGGCCCACACCAAGACACATCATAATTAAAATGACAATGACAAAGACAAAAGAGAACCTAAAAGCAGCAAAAGAGAAGCAGTTAGTGACCTACATGGGAGCCCCCATAAAACCATCAGCAGATTTCTCAACAGAAACGTTGCAGGCCAGAAGGGATTGGCAGAAAATAATCAAAGTGATGAAAAGCAAACAAGATTACCCAGAAAAGCTATCATTTAGAATCAAAGGACATATAAAGAGCTTGCCAGACAAGAAAAAACTAAAGGTGTTCATTACCACCAAACCAGTATTACAAGGACTCTTAGAGAGACTTCTTTAAGATGAAAAACGGAGGAAAAGAAACAAGATAAAAAATATGTATACTAAAATGACAATAGCTTCATATCTATCAACAATTGCTTTAAAGGTAAATGGAGTAAATGCTCTAATCAAAAGAACGTGGCTGAATGAATAAGAAAACAAGACCCTTACATGTGCTACCTACAGGAGACTCACTTCAAATCAAAAGGTACATACAGACTGAAAGTAAAAGGATGGGAAAAATAAATTTCATGACAATGGAAATAAAAAATAAAACATGGGTTAGTAATACTTATACCAGACAAAATAGACTTCAAAACAAAGTGTATAACAAGAGACAAAAAATGACCCGTAATCCCACTTCTAGGTATTTATCTGAAGAAATATAAAACACTACTTCAAGGGAATGTGTGCATCCATATGTTCATTGCAGTATTGTTTATAATAGCCAAGATACGAGGTCTGACACTTAAGTTCGCAAACTCATTCTAGAAAAAATGCTACATACCTCATTGCTGAATATCACTATGGTTACCTTCGAAGTACTCCCCTTGGGAAGCTATGCACTGACACCAGCGCCCAGTCTATCCTTCAAAGCAATTTTGGAACTCTTTTTCTGGAATGGCCATCAGAGCTGTCCTCATATTACCCTTGATGTCCTGAATGTCATTAAAATGTCTTCTTTTCAATATTTCCTTTATCTTCTTGGAAACAAAGAAGTCCTTGTGGTCAGGTGAGTAAGGAGGGTGTTCCAATACAGTTATTTGTTTACTGGCTAAAAACTCTCTCACAGACAGTGTTGTGTGAGCTGGTCCATTGCTGTGATGCAAGAGCCATGAATTGTTGCCAAAAGTTCAGGTCGTCTAACTTTTTCATGCAGCCTTTTCAGCACTTCCAAATAGTAAACTCGGTTAACTGTTTGTCCAGTTTGTAAAAATTCATAATAATCCCTCTGATATAAAAAAAAAAAAGATTAACTACATTGTTGCAACAAGTTCGCAAACTTATTGTCTGGGCTCGTATGGAGGTAGCCTGGGTGTCCATCAATGGATGGATGGGTCAAGAGGAGATGGTGCATACATAGAATGGAATATTGCTGGACCATGGAATGGAATGGGTTCTTGCCATCTGTGGCAGCATGGATGGACCTGAAGGGTTTTGTGCTAAGTGGAGCATATCAGACAGTGAAAGACAGATGCAATATGTGAAATTCAATTTGCTTATATGTGAAATCTAAAGAACAAAATAAACAAGTAAAACGGAAACAAACTCATAGATACAGAGAACACTTTGATGGTTGCCAGCTTTGAGGAGGTTTGGGGGACAGATGAAAAATGGAAAGAGATTAAGAAGTACAAACTGGTTGTAGCAAAGTAGTCATAGAGATTTAGGGTATAGCATAAGAAATATAGTCAGTAATATTGTAATAATTATGTATAATGCTATGTGGGTACTAGACTAGTCAGGGGGGTCACTTCTTAAATTATATAAATGTCTAACCATTATGCTATGAACCTGAAATTGATATAAAATAATATTGAACACCAACTGTAATTGAAAAATTAAAAAGGGGGGGAATGTGAAGAGGTTCAAACTTCTAATATAAATCATGTAAGTCATGAGGATGTAATGTATAGCATGGGGAATATAGTCAATAATATAGTGATAGCATAGTACAGTGTCAGATGGTTACTGGACTTACCTTGGTGATCACTTCGTTATATAAATGTATATAAGGTATATAAATGTTAAATAACTACGATGTACACCTAAAACTAATATAGTATTGTATGGTAGTTATATTTTAATAAAAGTCTTTTAAAAAGTGCTTTGTCCTCAAATTTTTTCCCCTCAGATATTTAAAACACAAAACTTAAGTGGATATACAATCATTGCCAATTGGCTCTAGTTGCTTACCAGGTCAACAAAATGCTCAGTAATTAATCATATTCTCAGGAAACTGTCCATATAATTTTTCAAGTCACAGTATAATCTATTCCAGTAACACTAGCATGACACAACTGGTGGCATTATAGCTAGACTACAGAATATCAGATGATAAAAGTGTCTTGTATTTGGATTAGGAAATTGAGATTGATGCACACTCTTCTTTGTAGCTGCACTATATTGCATGGTGAAGTCCAAATGTACCACATGTTCTCACAACACCCTTATTTACACTGTGTGCTTGGCCTAAACTGCCTTTCCCACTATTTCTTATTGGAAAGATCTTCTTCATGATTCAGTTGCAATAAACCCAGTGATAAAGGACTTGTAAATTCCATGGCAAGAAAAGTAAGTTATCTCCAGAGTGTCACATTCATTGTTCGCCATGCTCCCACTTTGTTGTACCCACTAATCTTCATTTACACCTGCATAGTAATTGTTGAGCTGTATTCTAATAAACTTTATATGCTTCTCTCCAACATTGAATGATTTGTTTCTTGTAAGTAAGCGACATTGGCAGGCCGTGTTTGGGGGGGGGAAATGTTGTTGAACAGGCGGAACTAAAGTTGTAAAGCAAATACGGCATTTTTGTAAGGATTAATCTTAGTTGTACTATGCTATGTGAAAGTAAACAGACTGAAATGGCTACATACTGTTCTACTGCACTTATATGTCATTATTGCAAGGCCATACTATCTGATCAGAGAACAGAGAAGCAGTTGCCAGGGGCTGCGGGTAAGACAGTTGTTTCAAATGGACAAGGACGTACATTCTGAGGGGAGATAATCTATTCTACATCTTGCTTATAAAGCAGGTGCACACTGACTATGTTTATAAAAACTCTCAGAACTGTACACAAAGAGGGTAGGTACATTTAGTGTATGGGTATTATGTTATTTTGAAATGAGAAGAAAAAAAGAATTGAGAAGCAGCCACATGTGTGATCCATACCCATAAACAAAAATCCTATCTGTGGTCAAGCTTTCCAGCTTGGCAAGAGGTGAGGAGGCTGGGAAGGTTTGTTGCCAGTCCTTTTTTTCTTGACTTGGGCGTTGTAACAGAGATTACTTTGTATTCAGATTGTCCCTGATTTATTTAATTTTATGTACTTGTATGTGTGCTTTAAGCGACATTTAAAAAGTTGACAAAATTTTTACAAAATCTAACCCCCAAGTAAGCTCATTCCTAAATATCAACTTATGAAAAATACATCCCAAATTTAGTAAAATATTGAGCAAATAAATGGCAAGCTCTGAGCTAATTCTGTGAATTTTAAGTAGTTCACAGAATTCAGTAAAAATAAAGAGCGGCAACTAAAGTGTCAACATAGTATTTCTCAGCTGAAATGACAAAGTGAGGGATGTAGCACCATACCCTAATTTCTAATAAGTCACAAAATGATAGGAGGTGTGTGGGGTTAAATGAGGAAACACCATCAATATAACAAATTGTGTGTGTGTGTGTGTGTGTGTGTGTGTGTGTTTGGCATAGGGGTTTTTTGGAAGAGAAGAGAGTACAAAGATATTCTAATTATATCTGAATACAAAAATAATTTTTTAGAACTGGAAAAATCATCTAGCTCAGTGGCTTCCAAGCTTTTTAAGATTAAAAAAAATATTAAAAGAAAATTGTGTTTCACTGAAGATAGAGTGGGAGTCCTGGAATCTCTCCCTCACTTGCCAGAACAGCTGCCAACTGGCAAGCACATCTTGTTAGTAGGACAGACTGCCAAAGACGATACCATCAATCCGAGGACAAAGGCAATCATGGGAAATGCATTCAGCTTAGAGTCTAGAAAAAATCTGACTTCACGTTACACTTACCTACTCTTTTCTGGCAAAGCAGGCTTCGTAGTTTATTTCCTATAGGTAGCAATGTCATTCTATGAGTCAAGCTTTTCAGCACTTGTTACCATTAAAATTGAAATATTAATTTAATGTCATATATAAATATTTCACATGTGAGTCGACTTTGCAAATTGACACTCAAATAATAACATATTTTCCACTACGCTATACTTTTCTTTACTTCCAGGTTTTATTTCTGTATTTGAAAATATTACAGTAAAAGGACACGGATGTACTCATTAATTAATATTGGTTTTATGTTCTATAACTGATTATATGAAATAGATTAACGTCCACAAATTAATCCTGATTATATGTTACACTAATTGCTATTAGTTAACATTATATATTCTATTTAATGTTATTTTATATTGATTTTACTACACAAGCACCACATGTTTGTATCAAACATTTTTTAAGACTCCTGTGACATGGAAAACACAATTTAACTTTTTTCCGTGCCCTAGGAGTCTCATGGTTTTACCTTTGTAAACTATCTCCTGGTAGGCTTCTTGCCCTTCTGACTCTTAAAAAAATGTGTTTATAACTTCTCTCCTTGGCTCATTGTTCTCAATTTGTCTATATAGCATTATTTTATAATCCATTCTCTGTCATGTTGTATCTATTCTTCATATCCAACTCATAAATGTGAATCTCCTGAACTTTTGTCTAAGCTTCAGATTCATATTATCAACATGTTCTTCCAACGTGTCCAGGACGTAACTAATTGCATATTACCCACAACACACACAAATACACTAATGTTGTATTAATTTACATGAAATATTTTTTCTGTTTTAAAACAAACAGTTTTCCATTTTCTGTGCTGTGTCTAACTCCTCAACTTCTGCTCCTCATAATTCCTGCTTTGCTCTTATACAATATTAAAACTGAACTCTGCTCTTGTCCCATAGCATAGTTTCTTTTATCTCATGGTATTGAAATGTATCTGTTTCTAGGTTTATTTCACCTACTAACTCTTTGAGGATCAAAGCTTAACTTCTTTATCTCTGAATGCCCAATGCCTAATTTAGTGTTAGTATTGATGATAAATATTGTTTGAACTGAATTGAACTAATCTCAAATATATGAAACTCAGTCTACATCTGACATTCACTGCTGTGTAACAGGTGGATTTTAAGAAATCTTGATGCAAACTGTAACACTCTATTCTTATCCATAGGTGGCAGCAAGACCTTAAAATTGGGCAGGGGTGGGAAATGATCTGGGCATACATAGGTAGAACTGGTCACAGAGGTTAGAATCACAGTCTAACTTACATTTGGGCCTTTACATGAATAACATCATGTAAGTTTTCATTTTACAAAAACACTAAGGAGAAAAGAACACAATCTATTAAACTGGAAGCTCTTTGAAGTGAGCGTTTTTCTGCCTTAATTTCTCAGTATCTTCAGAGTCACCTACAAAGTCTCGTCTCACTCCTTCCAGCTTGTCCTATTCGGCTGTTGTGCTGGCCTCTACAGTTTTGTACGGTAGTTGTTGAGCAAAACTGTTAAGTTGGTTAAATTCATTTTAGTAACATCTTTTTCCTTTGACAAAAGGCCCTCTTTCTCTAGCTATTCCTGAACTACTTATAGCTCATTCTATACCAGTCTCCCTGCAGTATTCATCAATTAATATCTAATAAAATATTAGTTACATATTCTGAAGTATCCATAATACAGGATAATCTTTAAAAGAACAAAATTACTAAAGGCAGTCTACCCTCTATTTTCTAAGTAACCAATTATTACACAGGGCATGTGTGTATCCTTCTCTGTATTTATACTCACAGAAAGCACACACATACACACACGTATACACAGACACACACAGAGAAACACAATATTTGGATAGTACGGTTTATAAATTTAATGAAAATGAGCTTATGTTCTATTAATTTACATGAAGTATTATCCTACCTTAAAATAGATACTGACATTCTTCCAGGTCCATGTGTAGAGAGAGCTCTTGTTATTTTTAATAAATAAAAAATATTCCACAGTATGAACATATTAAAATCCAGTCAACTCTTCATGGTTAGTCAAGTTGATATCAGCTTTCGATAGTTCCTTCCCTCAAAATACTGCCATACAGATAGATATTTTACAATTTACCCTTAGGTATGGTCCTTTGTCTTTGTGGAAATCATATACAAACAGGAGCTCCAAAGAATCCTTTTCTAATTTTACTGCTATCATTGCAAAGCAATAATAATTAATATTTCCACCAACAAAGTAAAGGTCATTTATTTAAAAAACCCACAACTAATACGTACTCAAAGGTGAAAGACTGAAAGCTTTCTCCCTAAGATTAGAAACAAGATGTCTACTTTCACCACTGCTATTCAACATTGTATTGGCAGCTCTAGTTAGGACAATTAAACGAGAAAAGGAAATAAAAGGCATATGAATTGGAAAGGAAGGAGTAAAACTATCTCTATTTACACATGACATGATTCCTTATATGGAAAATCCCAAAGAATTCACGAGAAAAGTACCAGAGCTAATAAAAGAATTCTTGCAGGGTACAAGATAAGCACACACACACACAGACACACACACGCACAAATTGTACTTCTAAAATACCTGCAGTGACGATCCAAAAAGGAAATTAATAAAATGACTCTATTTACAATAGCATTTAAAATAATAAAATACATAGGAATAAATTTAACAAAGGGAATGCAAGTCTATGCACTAAAAACTATAAAACATTGCTAAAAGAAATTAATGAGGACCTAAATGATGGAAATGCATCCCTTCTTCATGAGTACAAAGACTAAATATTATTAAGCTGTCAATACGATCCAAAGTGATCTACAGATTCAATGTCATCCTTATCAAAATTTCAACAGTGTTTTGCAGAAATGGAAAGGTGGATTTTCAAATTCATATTAAGTAGCCATAAAATCTGAAAATGAAGGACAAAGTTGGAGGATTTATAACTCAATTTCACACGTACTACAAAGCTACAATAAACAAAACAGTGTATACTGGCACTAGTATAAGCATACAGACAGACCAGTGGCATAAAATTGATAATCAAAAAATAAACCCGTACATTTATATTCAATTAATTTTTGAGAAGATTGCAAAGCCCATTCAAAAGGCAAAGAACAGTTTTGTCAACAAATAGTGCTGGGACAACTGGATTTCCACATACAAGGGAGTTAAGTTGGACCATTACACCACACCATATACAAAAATTACCTCAAAGTGGATCAATGACCTAAATTTGAGAGCTAAAACTATATAACATTTAGAAGAAAATGTAGGTGTAAATCTTTAAGAACTTGGACTTGGCAATGAATTCTTAGTTATAAAACCAAAAGCAAGAGCAGCAAAAGAAAAAAAAAAACAGATCAATTGAATTTCATTAAAATTTTTTTTAAATGTGCCTCAATGGATATTATCAAGAAAGTGAAAAGACAACCTACAGAATGGAGAAAATATTTGGATACCATATATCTGATAAGAATTGAATATTCAGACAATATAAAGAACTTCCTACAACTCCACAATAAAAAGACAATTCATTTAAAAGGCAAAGAACTTAAATAGACATTGCATCAAAAATGATATGCAAATGTATAATAAGCACATGAAAAGATGTTCAATATCATGTCATTAGGGAAATACAAATTTAAAGTAACAATGAGATACCACTTCACACCTCCTACGATGGCTATAGTAATAATAGTAATAATAATAATAATAATAATAATAAAAACAATGAAAAATAACTGTTGGTGAGGGTGTGGAGAAAGAAGCTGAAACACTTGTCCATTGCTAGTGAGAATTTAATGATGCAGCCACTATAGAAAATAGTTTTGTGGTTCCTTAGAAAGCTAAATATAGAATTACCACATGTCCTAGCAATTCTACTCCTAGTTATATACCCCAAAGAATTGAAAACAGGGACTCAAACACACACTTACATCCAATGTTCTCTGTAGCATTATTCACAATAGTGGGAGGGTGTAAACAATCCAAGTATCCATTGACAGATGAATGCATAAACAAAATGTGATATATGCATACAACGGATTATTATTCAACCAATAAAAGGAATGAAGTTTTGATACATACTGCAACATGGATGAACTTTGAAAACATGCTAAGTGCAAGAAGCCAGACACAAAAGGACAATTACATGATTTCACTTATATGAATAGGCATATTCATAGAGCTAGAAAGGAGGTTAGAGGTTACCTGGGGCTGGATGAAGGGGTGAGTTGGAGTTTTTGCTTAATAGTTGCAGAGTTTCTATTTGGGGTGATACAAGTCTTGGCAATAGAGAGTGGTGATGGTTGCACAACACTGTGAATGTAATTAATGCCACTGAGTTGTACACTTAAAAATGGTATTAAAAATATATATCCCCACCAACAATATGCAAGTTTTCCTTTCTTCATATTCATGGCAACACTGGATAAGAAAATATGTTAACTCTTGCCAACCTGGTGAGTGAATAATGACATTGCTTCAGTCTGCAGTTTTCCAACTACTGGTGAGATAAAATATTTTTTCATATTTACTGAACATGTAAACGTGAGAGTTTCCTTATCTGTGATTTTTTTCTTTATACTTTTTGCATATATGTGTGTGTATTATATATATATATATATATATATATATATATATATATCTGTATATATATATCTGTATATATATGTGTGTGTGTGTATATACACACATCTACATATATATATATATATATATATATATATATATATATATATATATATATATATTCCTTATCAGTTTGTAAGAATTTTTGGCATATTATGAGTATGAAGATAATCTGACATGTGTATCACCATTTTTTTCTTATTCACTTATTTTTTTTTGAAACACAAACCTTTAAATGTCAAAGGACATAACTCCTGTTAACTATGGGTAGAAATTAAGAGCATCCTTAACATTAGTTTCACAAAAAGAAAAAAGATAGATAGATAGATAGATAGATAGATAGATAGATAGATAGATTGATAGATTGATAGATAGATGATAGATAGATAGATGATAGATAGATAGATACATAGATACATAGATACATAGATACATAGATAGATACATAGATAGATACATACATAGATTCATAGATAGATAGATAGATAGATAGATAGATAGATAGATAGATAGATAGATAGATAGATAGATAGATAATATAGATATAGTTGATATGTCTATGGGTTTAGGTATAGGTATATTTTGAGTTCAATGAGGAAGGGAGCTTGTGGTATTAGCAGCTCTGAAGTTAATCCATTTTTGTGGCGCAGGCTATCTTCTGGATTTGACTGCTGACAAAAACAGTATGACTGATATCTTCTTGACCAAGTCTTTGAGTAGTTCAGAACAACCTGCTTTAATACAAGTGGAAAGCCAACATTTTGAGTTAGGTCTTTATGCATAACCCAAATAAATGTCATATTCAGTGTGATTGTCCCACTCCGTCCCTGAGGATGAATCCATCTTTTCTCTATCCTCCCAAAGTCATTCCCACCACCCAAAACAGGAAGCTGCTCTTCATTGACTCGTATTCCAGAATTGTCAGACCAATTGTTAGGTGCTGTTTCTAATTAATTCAATGACATTGTTGTTGGAATTAAATTTTTGTTTAACCAGATCACAAGTAGCCTTATTGTTATTTTTTATTTATTTTCATTATAGATGCAGTCTAGAAAGAAACCTGATGCTTATCTTTTTTTCATAAGACCCCAAACAAATCACTAACATAAAAAGCTTCCCATAATAAATAAGCTACACAAACTAGACAGTGAAACATCCAGATAGAAGAACAAATAGTTAAAGATGAAGATCAAGGATATGGAAATGCAATGGCTCTGTGAGATGTCAGAGGGATAGTGGATGGGGGGAGGGGGGTTCACACAGTGTGAGGGATATAAATGATAAACGTCTAAGTATTAAAAAAAAAGATCAAGGATAATGATGAAGTTTGAGGATAACAGTAATCAGATGGTGATGAGCATTTTTTTCCTTCTAAAGGAAGAGAGAGGGACAAAAATTTTATTCTGTTAAAATTCCTTTTACAGTATTTGTTTGGTTTAAATAGAAACTGTTTGTATCAGTTATGATACTTTGAAATATCTACATTAATAGTGAGCACATATTGGATACTTATATTTGTAAAATCATCAATTTTAATCATTTACTCAGTAAATAAACTGAATTTAGCTAGCATCTTACTTCTCAGGCTTTTTCTCCAATATCAACACACTATACGAATTTGAAAAATTTTACTACCCATAAAATTATTTTATAAGTTTCTTCTGATACCTTTCACACTTAAAGCAGTAATGAGGCTCTGTAATAACTCAGTACCAACTTTACAAATAACACTGAAGGAGTAACAACAAAATAATTCTTACCTAGGACTTTTTCTTTCTCAACTGTTTGGAAGAATGAAGTATTAATATTATTTTTTTTTATTAGATCAGCATTAGACTCTTGTTTCTGATATGTGACTTAACATTGCCATTCATTTTACTAAGAAATACCAAACACAGCAATATCATCTTTCACTGGTTTTTATATACAATTTGAATAGTCATAATTTTATTTTATTATTTAATAACATGATTGTATTATTATTGCTTAAGTCACAAAATTAACTTAAGTTATTCCTAAAGAAAAAATACATTGAAGACTAAGACTGTTTCAGTTAGATGAAACAGAGTGAGAAGAAAATACATTTGTGTTTGTACATTTGTATATGTGTAGGTGTCAATTCACATGTGTAATACTGTTTAAAAAGATGAAGTATGCAATATGGCTTATATTTACCATACTTTAAATTCTGACATTCTATAAAACACCTTTGTTTATTTTATTACCTATAGATCAGCAATCTCTCATTCATTAAAAAATATTCCATTTAGTCAATAGACCCCATAAAGAGGCTATGGTTTTTTCATTAAATAATTATAATCTGTCCTTTTTTTGGAAGGACGTAATAAATATAATTAGTTAATCTAGCCCCAGTCTTTTAAATTTTGCTTTATTTTTAGTTAGTATCCATATATTTTGTGAATAGCAAAGTATTTTTAAGTAACAAAATAATGTTAAGCTTTAAATTTACCTAGAATAACATAATTTATTTTTACCTTTCTTTATTGGCTTATTATACATAGCATTGCTTTTACTGTATTCTATTGGAAGAATCAATCATTAGTTTGCCTAGATTCAAGAGAGGGACAAAGACCCCAAACTCTCAATGGGAAGAGAGCCAAAGGATTTTGGTCTATGTTGTGAAACCCCCACTATACAGTAAGGCATACTTACTCATAATGCAAAGCCATAACAGGCATTATTTTAATAAAATAACCTATAAACATTTCTGTAATGGAAAAGTGTGAGCTATTTCACATCCCATTCTACTCAAAGAGCTCATATGATATCAATCTTATATTTAATACATGAGGATCTTTATAAATCGTTACAATCTTTATGTGATTTCTGAACTAGGTAAGAAAAGGCCATTTGGCTTCTTCCTGATTCTCTTGGAATACTGGCTCTGAGATAAGCAACCACCATGTAAGACTACCTACTTCCCCAATTAAATTGAGTGTCACAGTAGGAATGCTGAAAAGGAAACAGGCTTAAAGACACTTTAGGGATAAAAATTTGAAATGTTGTTCTTTATACTACACTGAATAACAGTTAAAATTACTGAGAACTTGCTTTGTACCAGGTAAATGCAAGAACATATATCTATATGTGTTATCTTGTATAAGTTTCATATGATATTTGAGGATATTATGGTAAAGCCATGCTATGGAATATTCAACAATAGAATGAATTGGATCTAACACATGGATTTGTAAAGATGCCCATTATATATCACGTAAAAATGGAAGTTTCATATATATATATACATATATATGTATATATATATATATATATATTTATTTCACATATATATGTTTCACATATATATGTTTCACATATATATGTTTCCATATATATACACACATATAGATTATATATATTTCATACATATAGATTATATATATATATATGCATTTCAGTTACAAATGAAAATATTTGTGTCTGTATTAGCTTAGAAAATATATGAAAGAACACTTATCAAATTGTTATAATTGGTATCTTAAGAAGTTGGGATTGGAGTAAGGAAGGGCATTTTCCTTTTTTTGTTTTTGTTTTATAGACCTCAAACTATTAGAATACATGTATATTGCATCTGTAGCAATAAAAAAAATAATGTCAATATTTTCTTTTGGTTCTTTTTTTTTTCTTTTTGACCTCTTTATTTTTAAAAGATGGTTATTTAAATATAGCTAACAAATAATATTATATTAGTTTCAGGTGTACACCATAGGTATTCAACATTTATATATCTAAAGAAGCCATCAACATAAGTCCAGCAACAATCTAACATCATACCACGTTATCACAGTATTATTGACTATATTCACTATGTTGTACATCACATCCCCATGACTTATTTCATTTATGCCTTGAAATTTGAACCTCTTATTTCCCTTCACCTCCCTCCTTTTTAAATTTTCAATTACAGTTGACATTCAGTATTATTTTGTATTAATTTCAGGCATACAGCATAGTGGTTAGACATTTATATAATTTAAGAAGTGATCTCCCTGACTACTTTAGTGTCCACCTGGCACTATACATATTTATTATCATATTATTGACTATATTCCCTGTGCTTTACTTTGCATCCCCATGACTACTTTGTAACTACCAATTTGTAATTTTTAATCCCTTCACCTTTTTCATCCTTCCTCCCAAATACTTTCCCATCTATCACCCCAATAAAACTAGCACCCATCTCACACCATACATAGTTGTTACAATATTATTGACTATATTCCTTATGTTATACCCTACAACCCCAGGACTACTGTGTAACAACCAATTTGTACTTCTTAATCCCTTCCCCTTTTTTACACACCTCCTCAATCCCCTCCCATCTGACAACTATCAAAATGTTCTGTGTATCTATGACTTTGTTTCTGTTTTATTTGTTGGTTTATTTTGTTATTTAGATTCCACATATAAGTGAAATCATATTGCATTTGTCTTTCTCTGTCTGACATACTTGACTCAGCACAATACCCTCCAGGTCCATCCATGCTGCCACAGATGGGAAGAACCCATTCATTTCCATGTCTGAGCAATATTCCACTGTATGAAGGTACCACCTCCTCTTTATCCATTCAACCATTAAGGAACACCCAGGCAGACTCTAAATCTTGGCAACTGTAAAAAATGCTGCAATAAACATGGATAAATACATCCCCTTGAAGTAGTAGTTGAAGTTTCTTTGAAAATATATCCAGAAGAGGAATTACTGGGTCATTTTTTTCTCTTGTTATAGACTTTTTGAAAAGTCTAATTTGTCTGGTATAAGTACTAGTACCTAATTTTTTTTTGTTTCCATTTTCATAAAATATCTTTTCTATCTTTTTAGTTTCAGTCTGTATATGTCTTTCAATCTGACATGGGTCTCTCGTAGGCAGCATAAGAGTTGTTTTCTTATCCATTCAGCCACTCTATCTTTTGATTGGAGCATTTAATCCATTTGCATTTAAAGTAATCGATACATATATAGTTATTGCCAATTTTATTTTTTATTTATTTATTTATTTTCATCTTAAAGAAGTCCCTTGAAGATTCCTTGTAATACTGCTTTGGTAGTGATGAACTCCTTTAGCTTTTATTTGTCTGGGAAGCTCTTTGTCCTTCAATTTTAAATGATAGCTTTGCTGGGTAGAGTAGTCTTGGTTGTAGGTCCTTGCTTTTCATCACATTGAAAACAGAGGGTGACAAAAAAATGTTTACACAGTTTAAGAAGGGGAAAAAAACTATATTAAAATTCTAATACTGAATATATACCAATAGCAAAAGATGAATGCAAGTCATGTATATACTTTTTTTTAGCACCCCCTGTATTTCCTACCAATCCCGTCTGACCTGCAAAATTTCTATTGAGAAATCAACTGATAGTCTTATGGGAGCTACCTTGTAAGTAACTAGTTGTCCTTCTCTTGCTGCTGTTAGACTTTTTCGTTTGTCTGTAAGCTTTGCCATTTTAATTATGATGTGTCCTGGTATGGGTCTCTTTGGGTTCATCTTGTTTGAGACTCTGCTCTTCCTGGGCTTGTATGTCTATTTCCTTCACCGGGTTAGGAAAGTTTTCTGTCATTATTTATTCAAATAGGTTTTCAATTCCTTGCTCTCTCTCATCACCTTCTGGTAATTCTATGATGTGAATATGTTACTCTTGATGTTGTCTTAGAGGTCTCTTAACTACCCTCATTTTTTTAGATTCTTTTTTCTTTCTGCGGTTCCAATTGAGTGCTTTCTGTTACCCTGTCTTCCAAGTCACTGATTCAATTCTCTGCTTCATCTAATTTCCTGTTGATTCCCTCTAATGTATTCTTCATTTTAGTTATTGTATTCTTTATTTCTGACTAGCTCTTTTTTATGATTTCTATGTCCATTTTTATGTTTCTTATCTCTTTGCTGAAGTTCTCCCTGAGATCACTGAGCAGCCTTAGAACCAGTGTTTTGAACTCTTCATCTGGTAGATTGCTTGTGTCCATTTTGTTAGTTCATTTTCTGGAGATTTGTTATGTTCTTTTATTTGGGACATGTTTCTTTGTTTCACATTTTGGCTGCCTCCCTGTGTTTGTCTTCTGGTCTTAGTAGAATGGCCTTATGTAAGGTATCCTGTGGGATCCAGTGGTGTAGTCTCCCTGGTCACCTGATCAGGTGCTCCAGGTATGTCCCTTGTGTGGGTTGTGTGTTCCTTCCTGTTGTAGTTGAGCCTTGATTGTTGTTTACATGTTCAAGAGTGGGATTAACCCTCAGGCTGATTAGTTGTGAGGACTGGCCATGTCTACGATGGAGGAGCTATGTTGCAGGGGCTGACCCTATACAGCAGAATTTGCTATGATGCTTGCCCAGTCTGCTTTTTGAGTGTGTCGTCCATGGAGGCAGTGAGTGAAGCAACTGGTGGATGGCTTCCATCCATGCTGATCTTGGAGTTACCTTGAGAGGCCAAGCTGCAAACTGAGGCTGGATGCTGTTAGTCTGTTCTTGGGACTGCTCAACAAGAGATATGCGGTATACCAAATCCACATACTGTTTGTTTGGGTTGTGTGAACCTTTGAGAGATTTTAGGAAAATCCATGAGCCAAGACAGACTATTTGTATGGAAAAGCCACTGGAAGTGGCTTTTGTGTGCCCACAAGTTGAGTGGGGTGGAGTCTTATCCATGTTGATTGAGACTAAGATATGTCGACTGTCTTTGTCTGTATGCTGGGACGGAGGAGGGCTCAACAAAGAAACAATGGATTCTGCCAGCACTTCTGTCTGGGACAAAACTACCTCTATAGCACTTACTCGGAAGCCAGACAACTCAGTTTCCACCCCCCCACCCCACACCGCCCCTTCCCCCCAATGTCCCTGGCAGCTTTCAAACTGCTGTCCCAGTGCTGGAGCTCAGAGTGGGTGAATACATCAGCAAGTAAGTTCAAGCACTTTAAGTGGAATGTCTAGGACTCCAGGCACCCTCATGTCACTGAGCCACAACCTGCAGTGGTTTTCACAGCCAGAAGTTATAAGGACTTCTCTTCCAAGCACTGAAGCTTTGGGCTGGGAAGCCTGGTGTGGGGTCAAGACCTGTCACTCCTCCAGGTGAGGAGTTCGAAGCAGAGATATTGCTTCTGATTTTTAATAGTCACATACAGGTGTGGGACCACCCTGTTTCACATCTCTGCTCCTCCTACCAGTCTTGAGGTAGCTTCTTCTGTACGTCCTTAGTTGTAGCACTTCTGTTCAGGTAGACTTCACACAATTCTCAATGATGGTTGTTCTGTAGGTTAGTTTTAATTTTGATTTGGTCTTGAGAAGCAGCAAGTACTGCGTTTACCTATTCCACCATCTTGACTGGCCAATGTTATAATATTTTTGAGAGAAAGAATGGGGACAAAGAAAACTGAGAGTCATAAATTTGACATTTTAAAACTTAGAGTCATAAATTTTAATCATGGAGAGGTACAAGACTTTCAAACCACAGTAATAAGTACTATGGGAATCTGAAGGAAGGAATGTTAGATCCTGCTTGTGGGGTTGGAAACATTCTGTGCTCTAAGAAGGAATTCTCTGGACAGAAGCAAGTTGAAGGAACCTACATGCAGAGGAGACTATTCATGCAAAGACATGGAGGAAGAAAAAGTCTGAGAATAAGAAAACTGGCCATGTTTAGTTTTGTATGAGAAAAATGTCATTGGGCAAGAGAATAACAAGTGATAACTGATTAGACCCAGTTATAAAAAACTTTGAATTTTTGGGAGAATACTGTGTTGAAATATTATTCCATCTTCTTTCTATTTCTTTCAATAGTTTTGCCTTTGATCTGCTCACATTTATCGTACATAGTCTGCTCTGTGTTCATTGCTTCAAAGAGAATTCTGAGACAGAAAGCAGAAAGTTGGAATATATTGAGAATCTTCCACCTATTGCTTTAATTATACAATTATACTTAGTTTTATACACAAGGAAATATCTGTACTCTGTGGATAGAGTGGTACCCTTGCACCTCTGCACTCCATTCAGAAAATATGCACATCACCAGGGAATGGAAAACAGAGAGTGATGATGAAAGCACAGAGAACATGGGTCAGAGAACAGAAGGGCCATGCTCTCTATCATTGTTCCAACGGTGAGCCTGGAGCAGAGAAGCAAATATTTCATGTGTGATTATTAGTTTTGCATTAACATTTATTTTTACCTTGCCAAATTGCAAAGTTATTACAATTATTGTGACATCCCATTTTGCCCAAGATGGCTCTCTTGTTTTGATGTAATTATCGTAGTCTCTCCATTTTATTCTCAAAAATGCCATGGTTTGGGTGATAAACTATACAGTCACTCCAATTATAATCAATATATATCAGAAGTATTCTCTAGTTTGTGTTCTTCCACTCTTTTCCACTTTTCTCATTTTCAAAGAAAATTCAAAATGTCTTTCAGATTCATAGTTCAATTATAGGGCTATCATGCAAAGTTCTAGGGTTGTAGTTTTCTTCATTTATAAACTATAAGGCTAGGACAAATTTTCACAGACTTGTTTTGACTGTGTATATTTCAAGACCATTTTTTTTTCTTCATTTCTACACTTCTAACATCTTATTTTTGTTGGACATATTTGTAGAGAAATATGCCTCTGACTCAGGTACTAACATCTTTGTTACATGACACAGCTGAATTGTCATGATGGATAATAGAAAGCCAATCTTAGAGAGACAGCTAGCAAAGATGTAAGAGACTATGAACCGCATAATTATACCATATTAAATTCGATCTCAATGTACCCACCAACTTAACTTCCTTTTAGACAGATCTCAAAAATTCCTGCAGTCACTCCAATCACGTCACCATGAGGAAAGTATAAAGAAGGCAAATAGAAGAGAAAACAGTCTTAGCTGATTTCAGATAAAATATTTACTTTTGTAAATGTCACAAAAGTATATGCTCACAAGCATTACTAGGGCCCCTTACAAGGCCTTGAAATTAAATGGTCAGGGGTAGTAAGAGACCTTGAAGCTTGAGCTTTGTTAGCTTCCTGGTAAATCTACGTCAACCTGGAGAGTTGTGTTTTGTTTTACCAAAAGCTGATCTCCTGGAATTCTTCCCTCATCCAAAGTTGATGAATCTTTGTAGACATAGACAGAGCTCTGTGGCGCAAAGCATCCACATAGCTTCATAAATATTTGCTTAGCTAAGTAGATCTCTTTCCATACCAAAAATTATTTCAGTGAATTAGACTAATAAGTTTAATGATACATTTAAATTATGATAATATGTTTATACTATGAGGGCAAATAATAATAATAATGAATAGTTAACTCACCTGTAATAATGTTTCCTTATGTTTACATGTTATTTTTAATGTTTCCATGTACATTTCCATAAAGCACTATGGCTATTAACTAGATTCACTGTCACTAGTAAAAATCTAGATAATACATGTAAATATGGATTAGTAAAAAGAGCCATAATCTCACTTATTTACATAGAAGAAAACCTGCATTTACCTACAGTATGATGACTTAATGTGTCAACAGACACAGCAGGAACTCTAACCCTCCTGCATGTAAATATGTGTCATTCTATATATACAAAGTACCTCTAAAATAAAATGAAGGTTAGATAAATGGGATTACAAGCCATAGTATATGATTTTATCATTATAAATATGTTATTTCAGAAATTTCAAGTATTATTTTGAGACCTAAAAATTAGTAATCTCTTTTATTACATCACATATTTAGTTATTTTAATGACCCAGTCACTAATGATAAAAATAAAAATAATATTCTTGTATTAGTTATGGAAGAAAAACAATACAATGATTAATTATAAACATACCTGTATTTTGATAATGGATTATGACCAGAATGAGAGTTTAGTGGTAAGAAAAATCTCTATTTATGACTTTTTATTTGTTTTCTAAAAATTATTATAATCAGAAAATTCTCTTTCAAGTAACACATATAAGAAAAATGGAAATGCAAAGTCTTATGAACAAAGACACACAACAAGCATTCTGGTTCTTATTTATGTGCATTTCATCTCAATAGATCAACAATGTGTTAATCAGTAAAACAATTTAAAAATCAGAATATCACTTCAACTTTAATCGTGGGAACAGTAAATCAGCTGTGTCATCTGCTTATTGAACATGATAAATTCTGAACCTACATTATATAACACCAAGAAGCTGTTTTTTATAATCAAGTAGTGGACATGATTCTGTCTAAATGATTTCCTGTGAAAAAAATTGACTTGAGAAGATATTCCATAGAAATCAGTCTTAGTATTCACAACTGATGCCTTTGTTTTTTACTACACCAAAGAAAATGCTATAATTACATCTCATTCAACTAACACTAAATTAATTAGTCTCACAAACTTATATGAAATTAAAATTAAACTTCAAAATAAGTAACTTCACTTCTGACCAAAGGACTTTTGGATTGACCCACCACAGATTTTGATGCAAATTTTCATTGAACTTTATTTATTGTGTTTTATAAAAAGATAAATCTCCAAAGATCATTTTATCACCATGCCCAACATGTTAAAATACAATTGTTTTATTTTATTTTATTTTTTATTTACTGATTTTTTAAGGAGGGCACAGCTCACAGTGACCCTTGTGCGGATCGAACTGGCAACCTTGGTGTTATTAGCACCACACTCTAACCAACTGAACTAACCGGCCACCCTCCAGGTGTTTTAAAAGTTAGCTATTCTGACCTTCCAAAACGTATATCTTTGTTTTCTTAATCTGGGCCTATTATTCATGAATCAACCTCAGATTCATGAAACCCTGAAATTATATATATAATTTTTTTTTGGGGGGGGCATATTGTTAAAAGAAGATAGTTCATCATATTTATCAGATTCTTAAAATAGTCTGTGACCCACATGGTCTTAATACCTAATTGACATCACTGTCATCTGGAATGTAAGAGAGTGAAAAACTAGTATCTAAGAAAGTCTTTGGAGCCCCAAGAGACCATGTTTGAATGTCTGTATCCAACTGAATTTTCATGTTGGTAAGTTACTTTTATATATAACTATTGTACATTTCATTCAAGATAGATTTTCGTCTGTCTTCACTGCAAACCAGTCACGTATCACTGATAATACTTAAATGAAGAAGTACACAGAAATCGCTTGCTTAGTATTTTCTGAAAATTACTGAAATCTAAGGCTACATATTTTTCTTTCAGTTCCAAATAATTGTATAACAAGAACTGTAATATTGTTCAAATTAAATGAAAAGGAGTCCCAAAACGGTTCACTCATTTTGTTATATTTAATACAATGAGTTACTTATAAAATAAGACATAAACACAACCTTTTGCTTCTATGAGGTCTGACAATTAAGTTGGCGAACTCATCCTAGAAAAAGTGCTGCATATCGCATTGCTGAATATCACTATGGTCACCCTCGAAGTACTCCCCTTGGGAAGCTATGCACTGATGTTAGTGCCTAGTCCACCCTTCAAAGCAATTTTGGAACTCTTTTTCTGGAATGTCCATCAGAGCTGTCATCGTTCTACCCTTGATATCCTGAATGTCATCAAAATGTCTTCCTTTTAATATTCCCTTTATCTTTGGGTAAAGAAGTCACTGGGGGCCAGATCAGGTGAGTAGGGAGGGTATTCCAATACAGTTATTTGTTTACTCGCTAAAAACTCCCTCACAGACAGTGCCTCATGGAGCTGGTGCATTGTTGTGATGCAAGAGCCATGAATTGTTGGCGAAAAGTTCAAGTCATCTAACTTTTTCACGCAGCCTTTTCAGCACTTCCAAATAGTACACTTGGTGAACTGTTTGTCCACTTGGTACAAATTCATAACCAAAAAAGGTTAGCAACATTGTTGTAACAAGGTCGTCAACTTAATTGTCAGACCTCATACGTGGTGTGTGTGTGATTTACAGGAAAGAGCCTAATAAATACATAGTCTTCATTTTTTCAACTTAACATTCCATCACTCTGTCTGTTACTCACTTCCTAAAAAGCCATTATAATTTGCTTTTCATGTGGTTTTTCAGCACATTAATTTTTGTGTCCAGTGATATTTAACTTGTTAAAACTGACACTTGGGAAACTACCAGGATACACAGGCAGCATTGCATCTTTTAAGATACTATTTTTAGAAATTTATTTTAAATATTAAAACTTACTGTATTACATTTTAATTTCCCTAATTGAAGAAGGTTTTGCCCTTCATTATTATTTTGTTTGTTTTGTTTTGCTTTGCTTTGTTTTGCTTCCTAAATGGCTTCCAAGTAATTTATATAGGATCCTGAGTTGTCATATTTTTTTTTTCTTGAGAAAGTAAAAATATGTATTTTATTGATACCTCTACTTAAAAAAAGTTAAATTAGGATAGCCAGAATTTAGAGTACAAAGTAGACAAAATTCTTTTGTCTATGATCAAGGTCACATGTTGGGTCTACCAGGTCTTTCTTTGTTAGTGATGCCATTTTTATCAGATGGTTTTGTTCCTCAGTCACTCATTTTCTGAATCAATTCATTTGAGATTTTAAAAAAAAGCTTTTAAAATCACAATAGCCACATTATTAGTTCTAAAAACAATGTATCACAGGAAAGAGTAAAACACTGTAGTATCCACAGGAAAACAATAGAAAGTGTTATATGTCTAACAGCCGTTCAAGATAGTTTTCAAGTTTGTTTGAATGATAGTTTTGCCCTTCATGCAATATGTGTATGCTTCAATGAAGGAAAAACTATTAAAAAGCAGTTTTATTGGGAGAAAAAAAGTATGTCCATTTTTCTTTTATCACGTAGAACAATATATGATTTTAATATTGTGAAATTGTCTAACCTTGTTTCTGAGAAAACTAAAATCACTTGAAATAGCTATGAGCATTTTATAACTTATTCATACATCCACTGCTAGGAAAGGGTAGAGGATATTGTGATGGTTTAATTCTATAAGTTCCTACTGTGAGATGTTTCAAAAGAGCAGCCGGAAAGGAGTTCCTACACCTTCTTATTTAAAAAGTCCACAGAAAAATAAGAGTATATGTGCAAATTTTTTTTAAAAAAAGCAGATTACTGACAACTTTTATTGAGTACATAACATATTCAACTCACTCAGTTTCTGGTCTTATGTATGTAGATAGCTTCACTGTCCCTTCCAAGATTTTAATCTGATCTTCAGTCTGACAGACCCTCAGCATGGTTTTCTGAAAAGCAAATTAGTCCTTGGAAGGATTCCTCTCCAGTAGCACCACCAGACGAGCATCTTCCCGTGAAATCCAGGGTCTCAGCTCTGCAATTCAACAGTCATCCATTCTGTCACCCACTATAAAATACACACTAAACACCAGCAGGTACTTTGTACAAAGCTGTATCTTTTTTTCTTTTTTTTTTTAAGTAAAGAGAAGCAGAGAAACGGATGCATTAAAAAATGTGATTTGGTTAGATGTACTCTTTTCACCTAGCAATGACAAATTATTGATTTAAAAAAAGAGAAATTTAATGAAATCTATAGATAATTCAAGAAACTTAACATTTGGTACTGATTTGAAGATTTTTCCTAACCCAAGGAACCAAATTACAGGGGAATAACATGAATTGTTCAAAATTCCACCTTTTAAAAAAAAATCCCTATTTTTTAGTAGAGATAGTAATGAACAGTGAAATGAGCTTGAAGGAACTGGATGTGCACTGCTCACATCATCAGTCTATAAGAGTCTACACAAATGTAGACCAAATGAGAAAGAGGGGCTTAACTTCTTGGCAGAATATGTTATCAATCTTAAATGCTTCTCTCATACTTACCAGTAGATTTCCAATATACTCTGAGTTTCACCTGCTGACAGTGTATTAAAAGGTATTGAAACAGATTAAAAAACAAAGCATAATAGCTAAATTAAAGAGTTTCCATTAGAATTGCTTTTACAAATGATGCAATAAGTTCATATTCTGCCAAATAAATACATAATGACTTTTATATATATATATATATATATATATATATATATATATATATATATATATATATATATATATTTAACTTTGTCTTTTGGATTAAGAAACTATTTAAAGCTTAAAGATGAAAGGAAGTTCCCATATCCCTCAATCACAACAAAGAAAAAACAGGCAGCAGGTATAAACAAACAGATGAGTCACAGAAGAGAAATGTTAAGTGGATAATCCATATATCTAAAAAAAACATTTAACCACAGTTCTAACTATGCAAATAAAAAAGTAAATGTAATTTTCCCTGTCAAATTAGATAATATCTTTAAAAGATTACACAAAATGCTGCTAGGTATACAGTAAACAGAAGCTCTCATTCTGCTCATTGGATGTAAACTGGTTCAATTTCTCTGGTAACAATTTGGCAATATATTTCCTGAATTTAAAAATAGTCATATACTTTAGTCCACTCCTATATCTTCACCTAAGGAATCAGAAATGAAGTCAAACAATTATGTGAAAAGATGTTCCATGTATATTATTAAAAATTGGGAGCAACTTAAACACCTAACAAATTAAGAATAATTAATTATTGCATGACTGTATTATGAATTTTATTTACCTATTGGAGATAATGTTTTTGGAAGATTATTTACAATATGACAAAATACAATATATTGGAAAGAGAAACAAGCTGCTGCATCAATGAGTTAAGTTGTCAATGTGCTACGTATACACATGGAACCCTTTTCATAGTAATTATATGTAAAATGATTACAGCAACATTCTTTTCTAAAGAAAAAACAATGGAAATTGTATTGAAAGTTTATGCAATTGTGATTCTAGACCTAGATTAATCACTAATCTATATTTGACAAAAAATATTTTACAATATTAGGGTTAACATTCTTAGAACTATAACTAGCCTTGACTAAAGATTTTAGTTTTCATTTGGGATAGTCAGCAAGAAAAATTTCCACCAACAGTGTATGAGGGTTCCTTTTTCTCCACACCCTTTCCAACACTTGTTACTATTTGTCTTGTTGATGATAGCCATTCTAACTGGTGTGAGGTGATATCTCATTGTGGTTTTATTTGCATTTCTCTGATGATTAGTGATGTTGAGCATTTTTTCATATGTCTATTTGCTATTTGTATGTCCTCTTTGGAGAAATGTCTCTTCAGGTCCTCTGCCCACTTTTAAATTGGATTATTTGTGTTTTTGTTGTTGAGTTGCATGAGTTCCTTGTATATTTTGGATATTTGCCCCTTATCAGAGGCATTTGCGAAAATATTCTCCCATTCAGTTGGTTGCCTCTTTATTTTGCCGATGGTTTCTTTTGCTGCACAGAAGCCTTTTAGTTTGATATAGTCCCATTCATTTATTTTAGCTTTTATTTCCCTTGCCTTTGGAGTCCAATTCATAAAATGCTCTTTGAACCCAAGTTCCATAAAATTAGTACCTATGCAGTTTATTGTTTCAGGTCTTATGTTTAGGTCTTTGATCCATTTTGAATTAATTTTGGTACATGGTAACAGATACCATTCTACTTTCATTCTTTTGCACATGGCTTTCCAGTTCTCCCAGCACCATTTATTGAAGAGGCTGTCTTTTCTCCATTGTATATTTTTGGCTTCTTTGTCAAAAATTATCTGTCCATATTTATGTGGGTTTATGGAAGACAGTGTGGAGATTCCTCAAAAAATTAAGAATAGAATTACCATATGACCCAGCAAAAGAATAGAATTACCATATGACCCAGCAATCCCTCTTCTGGATATCTACCCCCAAAATTCTGAAAACATTCATCCATAAAGACATATGTACTCCAATGCTCATTGCAGCTTTATTTATGGTGGCCAAGATGTGGAAACAACCAAAGTGTCGTTTGATAGATGAATGGATAAAGATACTGTGGTATATATATACAATAGAATACTATTCAGCCATAAGAAAAGATGAAATAGTACCATTTACAACAACATGGATGGATCTTGAGATTATTATGCTAGGTGAAATAAGTCACACAGAAAAAGTAGAGAACTATATGATTTCACTGATATGTAGTATATGAAACTGAAAACAACAAAAGAGCAAGACAAATAAATGAAGAAACAAAATCTCATAGACACTGACAACAGTTTAATGGTTACCAGAGTGTAAGGGGGGAGGGAGGTGGTAGATGAGGGTAAAGGGGATCAAATATATGGTGATAGAAAGAGAACTGACTCGGTGGTGAACACACAATGTTCACACCGAATATAGATGATATTTACAGAATTGTACACCTGGAATCTGTGTAGCTTTACTAAGAATTGTCACCCCAATAAGTTTTAATTTAAAAAAAAGAAAAAGTAAAAAGAAAAAATTTTTCTTAACCAATGCCAAAACACTGAGATTTATTCACAAGTAATTTGCCAATGATCACTGAGCAGACAGAGCAGGGTAGAAGGGAATCCAATCTGGACTCAAGAAACAGTAGAAAATGCTGAGACCAGTCCAAATGGCTGATACCTGCTGACTTACATGAAGGATATAACCAGGTTTAGATGCTTATTTCCCAAGCTAATAGGGTGGTAACCTTAATCCAAAATGTGATGATTGGATGCAGACCTTTGCAAAGCTATGATGTGTCTTCAGGGATGAAATTTAAAATACCAATGACCATATTATTAATAAAAATGATAAAGAGACACTGTCTATATACTTGGCTTTCCCTTTTGTAGAGGAATCTGTTTAACAGAATCTGTGGTTATATTGAGTTAACTCTTTAACATATATTTTTAAACTTCCTAGAAAGAATAGGGTCATTTTGTAATTTTAGTCATATTTATTTGACTGATCACTGATAACTATTGAGTGATTTGATACACCAGTTATGGGCATGTTATTTTGCAAGATTTACAGTGAATGGACATATACTCTTTTCACTTGGAGACAGAACTGTTCTAGCATAAATACACAAAGGAAAATTTCTCAAGAATTTCCTTATTTTCCTCTACTTATCAGTAATGCAAAATGTTAGAGAACCAAAATATATAAATTTCAAATAAATATATCTCCTACAATGTTGGAATTTTTACACGTGGGTACATTTTGACAAAAAGTTCAGTTTACACACTGTTATGAATGTAATCTTTTTTTTTCTCTGAGTTAGCACAGAAGTCCCACTTGACCACATCCATATGTAAAGCAAGGGAAGGTTGTACCACTTTTTCTCTACTTGTGAATGGATTGCTTCATTCTGAAAGGTTCATATACTGCCACTTCAGTTCATCAGAATTTCTTCTGAAATGTCAGTATCACCGAAACCGGGCATGGAGCTTTTTATTTTCTATAAATGTTGTCTCAAGGTAACATCCCCTAGATCTCAGACAAAGAAAAATATTGTTTAATTAAGCTTTTGAAATATCTAAAAAACAAAGGAGATGGAAAAAAAAGACAGAAATTGATCTTGAATTATGAACACTCCAAACTACCAGAGTAAAGCTAAAGAAGATAAATGATGGTGTTGGACTTTTAACTCGTTGCCAACTGGTTTCTAGCTGCTACAAATCTTTCCTTTTAAGAATTTGTCTTTGAACAGATCAGAAAAATAGTAATAAATATATCACTCTCCAACAAATTGCTCTCTGTTTGCTTTGAGTCCAGAGCGCCTCTAGAAATATAAGTGTATAGCAGGGTCTTACGATGGAATATGGTCACTTCATATATGGAATGGACATTGAAAAAAAGGATATAGAAGAAAACACACACTGGAAAAAGTGATAAATCACTGTCAAAATAGGTAAACATTGTGTAGTTACTCAAATTTATTGACATAATTTAGCCATTAAAATGAGCTAAGTAATAGCCTTTCATTCATTTTTGTATTGTTATTATGTGTATTCTGAACCATGATTTGGAGTTACATACTTTTTATATCTCAGAGTATGAAATGGCTCAACTATGTAGAAAATGTGACTTAGCGTACCAGAAAAGTATCAGTTTGTGTATAGGGAGATCAAAACTTGACCTGCTTTTGTCATGGATTGTGTGGTTAAATTCAGGTAAGTTATCTAACATCTCAAGACTGCACTTTCCTATCTCTACAATAGAGTTAACTCTTCAACAAATACTAGAACAATTTTAATAGTTAAATGAGCTTTTTGCACTCAGTACTTTGGTAGAGAATGTATCATTTAATTATGCCCCATTTACTTTTTTTTATATAAACTATTTTATGAAGTCTGAATTGTAGGAGTGCTATGCTATTAGTATATTTTCCTCTGTCAGCTGCTTTTCCTGATTACATGCATGTTATTAAGGAATGCTATACATCTAAAGGTGGCTACAGTCCATTTCAGTATGGAGATGTAATAGAATGCATGTTTTACTTTTGTTAGCAAACCATTCTAAATACTTCTCTCTGACTCTTGGATTAAGCCTTTCCTCTTTTGTCTGTGTCTGTTGCGTTATTTAACAGTTATTCAATTGATATGAAAAAAATAAAATGTTCCTCTCCCAAATTTGCCTCTTCTATTATCTTAGATATACATCTATTATATTCAGCCAGCTCGTAGCAACTAATTCACATTTTCCATCTTTATGCAATTTTCAAAAATATTGCATCCTTAATTTCCTGTTTGTTTAAATTGTCCCATGGAATAATAAAAGTTGAATTTTAGTGATAGTTTAAGAAGATAATGAAGTCCTTAATTAAAAAGTCTCTGAGAAATTGAGCTCTTCTCTACCTCCTCATTCACTGATTGTCTAAGATACAAATTAAAATTTGCACATCAGAAGGCCTTCAAAGTAGAATTATAATAAACATTATGATATCAGCTTGGGTTGGGGGAGTTGAGAAGCTGGCTCATAAAAAGGACATTAATCCAATATATTAATCAATGGATCATGAAATCCTATTCTTTATGTGTCCTAGATGAGACATAGCTCGTGCAAAGGCAGCTCAACAGCTTCAAGGTTTTGGCGGAAAAGGAGTCTGAAAATGTTGACAAAATCAAAATTGCAGCTATCCACCTTCCCCCCCCCCCCCATATACTTATTTTGCCTATGAAGAAATGAGAAATGTAAGCCTAGAAAAATTGAAATGACCTACACAAGTTCTGCTAGTTTTTACTCATTGAATCCTTGAGTAAATCACTTAATCTTTTGGATTCCAAAATGTCTTTCTCTATACAACGGGGATGGTTGAGGTGGAATCTGATTCCTTTCTTCTACCAATAAGGTTTCTATGACTCCTAGAAGTTCTATAACTTTCCCATGAACTGAGTTGTCTCTCACTTTCCACAGAAAATTCAGGGATAATATATACTGAATACTTACTACTAGGTTGTATTTGCTGTTTGCTGCCTAAGTCCCATGACATCCGGATGCAGTCAGATATGCTAATAGTACAGGGTCTCCATGACTTCATCACTTTACCAATGCTCCTAAACAAGTAGGTCATATTTAACTTTTTCCTATTTATGTCTATAGGAAAGGAAAGGATTATAGCTATTAAAATGTGATTCTCCAGTTGATTTTACATGTGCTAACAATTTTGGTGACGCGAATGATTCCAATCTGAATATAGCATCGTGATTTGGGCTCCAGACAGAGGCATACTATAGTCAAATCCTTGTTTACATTATCTTGAAGCTTCAGTCTTTGAACTTCATTTTGTTCATCAAGTGAAATAATTCTGTATTTTTTTTCAGTAAGAATTAAATAATAGTAAATATGTAGAACAATGCCTACAATAAAATAAATATTTGCTAATATTATGCAAAATTGACTGATATATTATTGTCGAATCTGAAGACAATTAGCAAATTTCCTTAATTTCTATTATTTAACTTAATGTCTACTTTTTTTTATTCAGAGAATAACTCATGAGTGAAGTATAACACATGTTGGAATAATTATGGCCTCTAGGATTATGAGCCTGATACTCTACGTGAATTCTCCTTTCCTCACCTCATACTTAATATTATAGGAACTTGGGAAGGGAACTCAGAGACTAAATTTTAAAATTTGTCTCCAATCTCAAACCCATACAGACAACCTATCTAAATACTGAAATCAACCCAATATAAAAGAAAAACTACATTGATCATAAAAAGACATGAAGACATATTGCATGGACTTTAAAGCATTGTTTCTCCAGGGACTGGAGTCTGGTCTCAACACTGAGACATTGGCCCAAATGCTGCCAATATTGTGAACAAGGGATTTTTCAAAACCACATAGACTCCTCCTTTCACTTCCTATGACCATCTAATGACAAGAAGACAGTGTAAGTGAAATTTTGAATTAGTTTTTGACAGAAAGCCAAAAAACATTTTGAGTTTTTTTCACAAAATAAGCCAATCTGATGGATTAATTTGGACCAATAATGGATTCAGTCTGCCAGTCCTCAGCAAAACTTCAACACCAAAGCAATGGTAGCAAAGACACTGCAAACAAAAATATTTCAACTGCAACAATGAAAACAAGCTTCAGTCTTATTCGTGATTTATAAAGCACCGACGCACCAGAAAACGGTAGCAATTCAATGTGTTTCTTTTAAAAATTCAGACATTTGTACAGTTATAACCTAAATGACAACTAAATAAGCTGATCTCTGTGTATGGAAAACACTTGGTCATAATACCAATATTTAAAGTTTATCGTAATTTTCAGAGCAATTTATGAGCATCATCTTAGAATCAGGTGGCTCTAACCACATTGTTCAAAGTAAAAGCAAAACAAACAAACAAACAAAAAACTCTGCTGGAGGTACCCCAGTTTTCAAGGTTTATGTGAGCACGTAGAAGAACATGTATTGATTAGAAGATGAGTAAACTGAAATTTGCTTAATGAATTATAAATGTCCAATGTCTCTTGGTAGATATTGTTATTTTTTTAATTAATTAATTTTTCAGTAAAGCTTTCAGAGGGTGTTTAATTTGAAAATCATCTCTCCATTTGGCCACTGAGTTTTCCAGATCTCTAAATAAGCCTATGCATTATTAATTTCAAGATTGTCTCACTCTCCATTAAGTTTCCCTGATCTAAGAAAGAGTTTTTCACTAAAATTCTCTTTCCAAAATAGGATTCAATAAGGGCAAATGCAAAACAGTCCTTATATGATAGGAAAATCACAAATGCAAATACAAACCAGCTACATTACAGCCGAACATCAATTACACCTTTAAAATAGTTCTTGGAAAATTCAAGCGTTCTCTTCAATTAACTGATGTGTTTAGGCAGGCAAATAAAAGCTGGAATCCAGGATTTCAGAATGAAATCAGTTCTGAATAAACTCAAATCGTATAACTCATAGACCATGCTGCCAGCTCCACCAGTATAAGTGTGACAAATAGAAAGTTGTTTGAAACCAACTCAATAAAAAAATTTAAATGACTTAGACACTCAATAAGGATAGATTCCAGCTTATAAATTATAAAATGTTTTGTATGACTTCATATTTTCTTAGGGATTTATGTATCCATAGCATATATGCACATTCTGAGGTAGCTATTATAAATATGCAATTTCATAAAAAGATGTGCTTTTTCTAAAATATAATTGTCAGAGAAATTAATCTTGATAACAATAAATTTGTTAATTTTTTTTGGCTATCAAGAGTTTCCATATATTGGTCCATCTTTTATTATCCTAGTTTACTATGGAAAATTGAAAGAAATGACCATAGCAAAGGAATAATGGGGAATAAAGAAGATAATATGATGTTGTCTCTCCGAATACTGGTTATCATGGTGAAGATATTTGAAATATAAAAAGATCCATATTGCTGCACTAGAATAGGATATATTTTTGGTATGTTAATATATCCTTTGCAACAGTATAGGCAAAAAGCAATGAAACCTCTTTCATAATTAAAAAACAAACAAACAAACAAACAAACAAAACGTTGTCAGTATACCCTCCAAGATTTTTAGTTTAACATTACATAATTAATAAATTGTCATATAAATATAATCTGGTTGGTTATGCATATGCCAAATTGTTGTCCATCATTTGTTCAAGAGTCTTTAATTCAACTAGCTCATTCAGAGAAACGAAATCATGAATCATGACAAAATATTAATTAAAATGTCATTTTTGGAAAATTAAACACTATGATTAATTGAAATTTTATTTTTTTTAACTTTTTTTAATTAAAGTTTATTGGGGTGACGATTGTTGGTAAAGTTACATAGATTTCAGCAATACAATTCTGTATTGCATCATCTATAAATCACATTGTGTGTTCACCACCCAGAGTCAGTTCTTCTTCCATCACCATATATTTGATCCCCTTTACCCTCATCTACCACTCCCCTCCCCCCTTACCCTCTGGTAACCACTAAACTATTGTCTGTGTCTATGAGTTTTTGTTTTAAGAACCAGAGTCTGTAATGGTCTACAGTATTTGAAAACTTAGTTATCAATTCCTTTATATGCCATCATTCAATATATATAACCCAGGTGGGTTGCAAAACCAGTAGTTTAGAAGAGATCGGATGGGATAAATCTTGTTGCATTAGGATAGCTGTGATGTGTAGAAGATGAGTGGGAGGGTGATGCAACTAGCAGGTGAATGCCACACAGGTAGCACTGACACTGGCTTTCATGGGCTAATGGATATACATTTTATGGATGACTTTGGGAGGCTTTTAAAACCATGAATGGTGTGGACAATAGGTGGAAAATCTAGCTCTAGTTGTTTCTATTTTCAAGACTCCTACAATCTTATTGAAAATATTTCAACTATCTGTTGAAAATATTTCTTTTTCTTTTTTTTTTAATTTATTGGGGTGACACTTGTTAGTAAAATTACATAGATTTCAGGTGTACAATTCTGTATTACATCATCTATAAATCCCATTGTGTGTTCACCACCCAGAGTCAGTTCTCCTTCCATCACCATATATTTGATCCCCCTTACCCTAATCTCCCATCCCCCACCCCCTTACCCTCTGGAAAATATTTCTAAGTAGAATAATTATTTTCATGCTGGGTTAAACACAGTATGAAGACAAACATTTAATAGTATTAACAGTAGTTAACATTTGTTGAATGCTTAGCATGACTTAACCACTTAGCTAAGTACTTTGAGCACCATATTTTATCTATAAAGTAGTAATGATTTATTTACATTTTATCAATGATGTAAATACATTTCAACAAGGTTATGTGAACATTTCTTTGTAATAGAGGAAGCTCATTTTAACACATAGGTAATTATGCCCTCAGCTGATGTTTAGAATTTTGTGTACTCTCTACCTTTTGAAATGATGTCTTTAAACATGAATATTAGATGATGTCAACATGTGGATTAATTGTGCACTGCTTTTACCATTGTGGTTTGCTAACTCTCAGGTCAGAATTCTACCAGGAAGGCTTTGAAAATATAAGGGATCACTTAGGGGAATGAAGGAGTCTTATACAAAGTTAGTTCCCGGGAAGTGATTTTCAAGTCTGGGGAAGAAATTGCCTTTGGTGGAGCTTCGGAACGGTGGGCAGGAAGAAGGGGAACACTTATTGAAGTATACTGGAATTATTATTAGAAAAGAAAAATGTATTAAGGAAGGGCCACATCTGAGGTTGAATACATGTGGCAACAATAGGAAATAGCTGTCTGTTCCAAGGATGTGGCATTTGCCATTAGGAGAAAAAAAGACAAAAAGGAAATAGTAATAACTGAAATAAAACATATTTACAATCAGATTTTTGGCAAAATTGCGTAAGAGTGTGAATTGAATAATGCCAACAGGCCAATTTTTCCTAGGATGTAATTAGAAGACCTAACCATCATTCAAATCTTCAGATTTGCATTACCTCAGTTTCATTTGAAGAGCCTCAGATTTCAAAAGTAGTCCCTCTGATTTTCTTTCTTAGGTGAAAAGTCTAGTGCAAGACTGCACTTTTGATCCAGGAGTTGGCAGAAGGTCATATTTCTCAGTATCCGTTCCTACCTGCAAGACCATCTGGAGGAGGTATTTAACACCACCCACAACGAAAAGCTAAGATTTGTGGTAGGAAACATGACCTTCTCACCGGGTATTCCTCATTTTATCATCATTTCTGCAGAATTTATCACAGGGATTACAGTAAATGGATTTCTTATAATCATCAACTGTAATGACTTGAGCCAAAGCAGAAAGCTAGCACCAGTGCCACTCCTTTTAACGTGTATAGGAATGTCTAGATTTGGTCTGCAGGTGGTGTTAATGATACAAGATTTTTTCACTGTGTTCTTTCCACTCTATTATCAGGACACATTTTATGATGCAGTGGTTGTGCTCCTTTGGGTGTTTTTTAGCTCTACTAGTCTCTGGTCTGCCACCTGCCTTTCTGTATTTTACTGCCTCAAGATTTCAGGCTTCAGCCAGTCCTATTTTCTTTGGCTGAAATTCAGGATCTCCAAGTTCATGCCTTGGCTCCTTCTGGGAAGCCTGCTGGCCTCCGTGAGCACTGCAGCTCTGAGTATCACCGTGGATTACCCTAAAACGGAGAAATACTATGTCCTCAGGAATGCCACGCTAAGAACGACTACACTCAAGATACAGCCAATTAATGAAGTGCTTTATATCAACTTGGCACTAATATTTCCTCTAGCCATATTTGTGATGTGCACTTTTATGTTACTCGTTTCTCTCTACAGGCACACTCATCGAATGCAAAATGGACGTGGTTTGAGAAATGCCAGCACAGAAGTCCATCTAAATGCCTTAAGGACAGTGGTAACATTTCTTGTCCTCTTTGTTTTGTATTTTACCGCCTTCATGGTAAATGCATCATTCACTATTCCTTACAAAAGTCAACGCTACTTTGTGATAAAGGACATAATGGGAGTATACCCTTCTGGCCATTCGGTTATAATAGTCTTGAGTAATTCTAAATTACAACAATCATTCAGGAGACTTCTCTGCCTCCAAAAGAATCAATGAAAAAGAGGACCAATGTAAAATATTTCATATTTTCTTCACATGGAGTCAATGGACTTGTGTTTTGTTTTGTTTATATATATTTTGTGTGCTGTCTCTCTCTCTCTCTGGAAAATTCCTGCCCATCTCCCAACCCAAAGTCATGTGAAACAGTAGTTTTGATGTTGGACGGATAGGATATCTCTTTTTCTAGGGCTTGTGTACTTAAAAATATTATGGTAGTAGTAGAACATTTATAGCTAGTACTTGTGTTGGCATGCCAGGGGTGTTAGAAATCCAAATAAAATACTAAATCTTCATTTGCTGACCACTGTAGTTCTGTTATATCCTCCCAGGTCATTGAGAATTTTCTGGTTTAGATGAGGAAAATCGAATTGATTTAGTCTAAAACTTGGAACAATATAATAAGTTGGCTATTTGGTTGCACATAACTATTTTTCAAAGAGAGTCATTAGTTTAATTATTGTTAAAATGCAGATTCTATGTCAAAAGGGTATATCAAGGCAATGTACTCAGATAAACAAGTAATATCTTATTGCTTTTGATTGGTTACCAGTTGAGATTGATAAATGGTAAGCTGCAAATAGAGCTGTGTATATGCATATACACAGACAATCCAGGGTCCCCATTTTTCACAAGATAAAAAATATATATTTTTCATGCCCAAAGAGAATTGAGGTAGGTTGCAGATAAATCTTGTTGCATTTGGACAGCGGTGATGTGTAGAAGATGAGTGGGAGAGTGATGAAGCAGGCAGAGGAATGCCACACAGGTAGCATCATGGGCTAGTGGATATGCATTCTATGTATAGTCCTAGCAGGAAAACATTCAACTGGTGTCTTCACCCCTTACCCCTTAACTGGTGTCTGGATTCCTTCCAACTGGGAGTCTTTTCTGGAGTGTGGCAGCAGCAAATGACGTAAAGATCTTAGGGAAAACTTTGACATCTGTTGCTAAATTTGAATGGATTCTGCTCTTCAAAGATCTTAAATAGTCTTGCTTTGAGGAAGAAAAATATTTTTTGCACTATCTTACATCTCAGAGTTTCTGTTTGACTCTGTGAAATTTTTATTGGCTCTTAAACAAAAAGATGTCTAGTTATTTTTTATTTTATTTATTTATTTTATTTGTTTTAATTAAAGTTTATTGGGGTGACAACTGTTAGCAAAATTACATAGATTTCAGGTGTACAATTCTGTAATACATCATCTATATATTACATTGTGTGTTCACTAACCAGAGTCAGTTCTCTTTCCATCACCGATGTCTAGTTATTTCAATTGTAAATAAATTGTATTAAAGTGGATTAGAGGTTGCCAGGATGAAAAAAAAACAAAAACTTGATGTATGTATGTTTGTGAACATGTATATATGGATCTTTTTTTTATTTTGCAAAATATTTTCACATACAAGTATTTATTTCAGTCTCAGAACACTTTGTAAAGTAGGCAGTACAATCATCTCAATTTCACACTTGAAAAAGTCAATTCTGAAGAGGTTATTACATATGTCTACACTCAAGTGGTATAATTGGAACTCAAACCTGCCTCTTCTGTCTCTAAAGCCAGTAACTTCTCTGTTGGTTTTCTTTCCATTATTGTGTGTGTGTGTCTGTGTGTGTGTGTGTGTGTGTGTGTGTGTGTGTATAGTCATTTAAAGTAAATTTTTACTGATTACATTGTTGATGTTATTTTTATTTTATACTTTGGTTTATTTTTCCTTTAAAAAGAAATTTATTAAAATGTAGCTAACCTACACTATTCTTTATAGCAACTTTAGATTCTGAAAGTCATAACAAGATATACATTCAACCTATGACCTATTAACATCCTGTGACCTTTTCTCTGTATGTCCCTAGAAAGTAAATTAAGAAATATTTCACAAATCTCTGAATTATTGGTCAAATTATTTATTTTCTACTTCATTTCGTATTTGGTTTACTAATAGTCTGAAGTGATCTAAACATAGGTGCCCCAATTTACATTTTAATATCACTTGACTTATATGGTAGAGAAATTTCTATGGTAGAGTCTCACTTTGTATAGATCAAAACTCTCTGCTGGCAAAAACTGGTATTCACTGTTTTACATGCTGAGCTCTGGGTAGTTGTGTAACTGGAACTTACTCCTTAGATTACAGAACAGACCTAGAAGCTTTAACATAATCCCATGACTCGTGGTACCCATGGCCAAGCTGAAAGTCTTACTCATGCTAGTGCCTGAGGCAGTCATGGCAGACATTTCCATACTGAGGCCTGATATCATTGGGCCACTTATATCCTCTAATATATTCATTTATTTTTTTTAATTAAAAAAATAATTTTGAGAATTGTTTTTTAAATTATAAACTAATACATAGCCAATGTAGAAAATTGGGAAAATACACAAATATAAGAAATGAGCCTGATATAATCACAGGTAAATTTTTCATATACATTTTTTCAGGCTTTAAATTACATGTGAGAAATTTTGCATTTTTAATGGCTTCATAGTATTTCATTTCATAGATGTAACTTAGTTCTTAATCACTCCTTTATTATTGTATCTCCATTAACAAAGAGAACTACAGGGTCGAACATCATGTTTATATTACTGAAGAAAAAAAGGAACTCACCCAAACAAAACAAAATAACAAAAAAATGAAATAAAAGTCTACAATTAAAGAAAAAGGAGAATTTTTATTATTATTATTATTATTATTATTATTATTACTATTTATACATGAGTAATCAAGTTAGACTTAATGCCTTGAAAAATTTTGAAGTGGGAATTACTGGAATGGTCCTGTTGGCATGGGAACCTCTCTAATGATCTTATTATGGGTTGGGAATTCTTCGGAATGGAGCTGTGGAATCTCAGGCATTCTAAAATCTTATCAAGTCAAGTCTGTATAAAGTGGCATCAATGCTTTAAGGAACTTCAATAATCAGGTAATTAATTTTCTATTTCAGAATTGCTTACTTTTTTGTGTATATTATTCTTACTGATCTTCACAACGATGGTAGAGAATATTATTATCTATATTAAAGATGAAGAAATCTAAACTTGGAGAGACAATAGAATGGGTTATTTACCTAGACCTTAATCTCACCTTCTAAATCTAAATTCCAAATATTTTTTCTAAACGTAATTGTGTGTCAAAGTCACGAAGGACATATTTTTAAGTTGTGGATTCCCAAGCTTATCCTGGACATGGTGAATACAGGTTCTGGGGATGGAACCCAAGAATCTATATCATAAATCTCCACAGACAATTCTGATACAACTTTTGAGCCCAGAGTTTATGAACCAGGGTTTGTGGCCCACCACATTACAGCACATTAATGCTGCTAATTGGAACCTAGAAAATATATTCATGTCAATATAAAGTCTTTCTTAGCAAAAGTTTTTGAAGGCATTTAACTGACATTCTTTTCCATTACAAAACATTCATGTTATAAGTCACCCTTTTATTTAGACTCTTTTGTTGAAAGGAACTGATTTACATTTTGGTCACCTAATGTAATGAGACACAGGGAATGATAATGAAGAAATCCTGTCATGGAAATCCAAAAATAGAAGCTGAAGCTGGCTGAGTCAAAGGCAACTCTATAGAGCTCAATAGCCATAATTTTTGGAACTTTCTCTAGTGCCAATTCAATATTGTGAGTCAATCTGTCTGCGTATCTACTTTCCTCCCCTCACTATAAACATTTGTTCTCTGACCTCTATGTATATCACTTCTCTATCATATTTTTCTCATCAGTGCTTCTTATACATAATTCTTACTTCATCATAAATATACAATTTATTCTGGGCCTTGAGTATACCTCATAACTTCTCTCTAGCCAACCATTATATTTTAATTCCTATCAGTATATGTGATTTGCTATATTTCTCTCAATTCAAATTTTTCTAGAGTAAATCTGAACTACACATTTGTCATGATTATCAGACCATGTATTAGGATCACTGACTACCCATGGATCAGGGTCCAATTCTGAACCAACCAAGTTCAATCTGGAAAGCGAAGCCACTGGTCTGCCTAGGGCTATTCCTGTCTCTTCAGCTGGGTTGTGAGCAAGAAAGTTCCTCCGAAAGCATCTTGGGGTAGCAGGCACCAAGATTATCATGAATCTGTATGCTTCTGTAATGCCTAATTTTTTCAGAACTCAGATAAGGCAAGGGATACCCAATAGATTAAATGTCACCGGGAGCTTGAAATCCACAAATAGGAGTTTGACTTATCTTCCCACTATATTCCAGATAATTTTTTAAAATAAAAAATGACTCGTAATATATAAAGGTGAGATCTTTTACTGTACAAGACCATCTATACAATATTCACTAAATAAGTAAATACTGGGAGTCAATTAAGTAGGCACACGGCAAAGTCCACATATATATGTTTGCAGTTCTTAGGCACACCACCGCTGATTCAAACCTGAGTCTGAGGACATCTATATTTATTCTATTTCTTCTGGCTTTTTCCTCAGTAGACACAGCTCCCTCTTACTGATCTCAACACTGACAATTTACATTTAATTACTCAAAAGAGAGTTTTCGTTTTAGTCACTGGAGTTATTAGAGAGAAGGTATTTCTAACTTAAGTCTGAAATCTTACACCTCTTCTGTGCAACACTCCTTAAATAGTAGATCTTTTGAAAATTAAAGGCTTCCTCTCCACATACCCACACATCTATCCAAACTTCTAAAAAAACTAAGAATTACAAAATCTTATTGCTTAATAACTTCTTCCATTTTATAAGGCAAGCTTCTTGGATTTTACTGAATGGGTAGGGAAATTACCAATAAGTTTCACATAAGTAATTTCAGGATGAAAAGAGGCAATACAAGTGTCTCATGATCTGGGTTAGGAAGGGGCCACTCACACTGCTATGATAACCAAATGTTGCTATGTTGTTATCAGAAGGAGTTATTCTGGTAATAGAATGGACTAGCTTTGTATTAGTTACATGACCCTTGATTCCATGGAGTAAAAAGAGGAGGTCAATTTCAATGAGGATGTGTGCACTCCAGAAAAACCAGCTCTCTGTATGTTTGAGTCAAATGGGATAACGCTCAGTATGAGAGCCAGTAAGGGGTGGGATAAGAAAAAGGATAATGGGGAATAAAGGTATATTATATCAACTTTGCAATTTTTGTTCACGGTTCTGCTCTGTGTTACAGATTCTTCAGTACAGAGGTTCACTGACACATGGAAAATTATAGCCAGATTTCATGCTCAGAGTTGAAGGGAATGACACATTAATGGAATTCTTCTGATGATGCCGTCCTCTGAGCCCATGTTAGATGTAAAAGACAAATGAAAGAAAATATTTAAATGTTACAGCTCAGGAACTAACACAGAGGTTTTAAAGACAATGGAAATGGTACACCTTGGAAAATTATGAGAATTAGAGAGGTAGGGTTTTATGCACCCAGTTTTCTATGTTGTGAATCTTAACTTTCAAATTTAAGAGACCTTAGTTGTTGCAATATGTTTTACTAATTCATTTAAAAATTAATTTAAAATTTGTTAAGTTTATGCTTATGTCCTTTATAAAATATCTGACTTCTCCATTATGGTCTACTATAGGTTTCTCAATACCTAGTATTACAGAAGTATAGTAAAATGCCCCCTCCTTTTTTTTTTCATTAAATCACCTTAAAATCATTAATAGATTTTTTTTGGTTATTAGTTTTGTTTTGTTTTTTTGTTTGTTTGTTTATTTGCTTTTCAAATATATACTAAGTTTCCTAAGGAATTCTGTAGTAGCTCTACTAGTATTTCCAAGTGTTCTAACACATGCAAAATAATGTGTTAAAGCTTCTACAATAATTTTAGTCATAAAATTATATAAAGAGACAGCAATTATTCACTAGCAGATAATACGACCTTGTCTTTTCAACAAAGTTTCAAAAGATACTACCTCATTTCCCACTGTCAGTTCTCTCATTGTTCTGAAATGTAACTCATATGGTTTTATGGAGATGAACTCATGTAAATAACTGTTATTTTATTATCTCCGCATTTATCTCAAGCTTCAATTCATTCCTATTCATTATTTGAATGAATTTTTTTCATTCCTATTTGAATTATTTTTGGCTTGGAAATTGTTCCCTTTTATAATGAAGGAGAGACAATAGAAGCTAAGTTATTTAGCTACATTATGGCACCTGTTACTATTATTCCTTCTGCCCAAGTAAAGAAACTTCCTTATTCTTCTTTTCTTATTCTGGGCATAATTTAAAACAGATTTTACTTCATTATCAATTTATAGAGTATTTCAAACTATAGCTACTGGTTATATGATGATATTACTACAATGAATTTTAAGTTACTTCATTTTTATAAACATATAGTATTGAAGTAGATTTTTCAAAAGTGTGCATATCCCTTAGTACCTAGAAAGATAACAGTCAGAGTGTTGAGGTTTTTATTTGACACAAGACATTACTTTCCTAAATTTGTGGAAATTGAGTAACCGATCCCTGCACATCCCATAGGTATTCATGTACAGTAAAATTTTATTATACACTCAAAATTATCTTCCTGAGAGTAGATTTTTCAATGGTTCTATATATAACTTGAATCACTTAACTATGAAATAATAATTCCCTATCAGAAAATTCTGGAAAGGCATTCATGAAAGCATAAAAAAGTATTCCAGTAGTTTTTATGCTGCTCACCCATCCAAACCACCTTTCCTTCCTCTCCTTTTTATTAAGAACTTTACTATTATCAAGGATCAGAATTGATCTTAGTCGCTTTGAGAAATCTTCAGAGATGTTTTCAAACTTCAGGGAATTTTAATTTCCTATGAGAGTAACTGTCAGGACTGATCACTCGGCATTTAGTTCCTTGATTTGTAATATATTCTTATAGATTTGTATATTTTCTAACCAATTATATGTATACACACACATATATATATATATATATATATATATATATCTGGAGTTATTTTATATGTATTTTGGCACCCCTACCAACTAATATTAGTGAACTCAACATAGATACTTGAACATGGGATTTTGAGAAAGAATCATATACATCTCTTTGGAGAGAGAGAGAGAGAAAAATCAGATAACATAAAGATAGGTTAATTTTACTTCTAAAATTGTAAGAAATTGAGTAAGCTCAACTTTATTGTTATTTACACGAAGAAAAAACATGATAAAATTGAACAATGGGGGAACCAGTACAGGCAAATTTATCTTTGTGTCTCAGTTTATAAACTGGGATAGAATTATAAGTAATGCACTGCCACCCAGTGGCAAACTTTCACTTTAAATAAAATAATGGTTAAAACAGACAAAAGACTCCAGCTATTAGGGATCTTTTTTCAGGAACTTTTATACTCCATTAGGAAAATATGAGGAAAAGAGAAGTTAATACTCAGGTCATAGGAAATGTTAGACCAAACAAGAGTAAATAACTATCCCAAATCAAATAAACAAACTCTAAAGAAAACAGCACAAACAAAATTATTTTGATATTTATAATATAAGATAAATGGAAATTTGAATTTTGCCTAGATATTCAATATCAATAAATTGATGTTTATTTTTTAGATATCAAAATGGTGCTGTGCTAATGCTTTAAAAATAAAGGCATTTTTATCTTTTAGGGGAAAATTCAGGAATAATTATTAATAAAATGATGTGCTGCATCAAAATAATATGAGTAACGGAGGGAGATAAGTTGGAGTTACATTTGAAGAATTTGAGCTAAAAATTTATCATTTTTTAAGCTAGGTGATAATTACATGGGGATTCATTATACAACTCTGAATGAATATATCCTATCCTTAGGCCTATAATTCAACACATAAATGACTCTTGCCAAGTAAAGAGAAAATCAATAGGACTGATAATACAAAAAAAATGGCTAGCAAGAAATAATAAATTTATTCCAGTGGGAAAATATAGGAAATCAGTTAAGAGTGTGGCCTTTGGAATCAGATCATTCCTGTTCTTTCACTTTCTATTAATTTTGGACAAGTTATTAAACCTCTTTCCTTATTCATAACAAGGGACAGCAATACATAACTTTAAATGGTTATTTTAGGTAATGAAGGACACACTTATATACAAAGTAGTTACAACAGGGTTGGAATATTGAGGTATTCAATGAATGTTGACTACTATGAACTATTAGAATAAAGGTTGCAAAATCCAGAAAGCCAAAGTCCATATCCTTCTTTACTTGTTCAACGTATGTGATCACTTCTATTCATAGTAAATGAAAGATGTTACCTTTTGGAGATGAGGGGTGGTCAATTAAATACCAAATGTCACTGGTTTGGTTAACTATTTCACTAGGTCAGCTGGAATTATAAGACTTGGGTAAGTAAGTGTGGTGGGACATTTTATTTTGTTGAATTAATTTGTTTCTATTTGGTGAATTGGAGGCAGCATGACATAAATTGTGAAACCACCAGGTGTCAGTATTGTCACAAATTGAACCTCCACTGAAGATTTTTTTTTTTTTTTTTTTTAATTAACTTGGTCTCACATTGTATTTAATTAAAGAGTGAAAAATCTTATATTAGAGAGTTTCCTTTTTTAGGACTTTTAATATATCCTATTGGCTTGTGGCAGGACCTAGAGTCACTCACTAAGAAAAGAACCCTGTATAACTTCTGCGTGATACCCCCATGTTCACTCTTATGCCACATTGATTCTGCCTTCAAGCAGAGACATTTGTAATGTCTTATTTGATTAGTTTCTGGAAGTGCAAAAATTAGATTTCTGTTCAAATTGGTCCATTTAAACCATCTTTTAACAAAAACTACTTTTTTTATAGCTTACTAAAAAACAATCAATAGTTACTTTATTCCAGGCACAGCAAATTATTTTAGCTTTGTTCAAAATTTTTCTTATGTCCCTGAAGTAAGTTCAGCTCTAGAAATATAACATGTAACTCTATGTGCACTTAAGATTAAGTTGCCAGATTTTGAATAGATTCCCCTAATTCCATCCTGTTTAAAATACAATTTCTGATTTATTCACACAAGAATACTTGAAGTACTCTTCACCATAAAATGAATTCATCATACAGTATCTTGAATCTTAGATTATTCTTTCAAATTTTCATATGCAAGTTTTAAATACTACAACAAAATCCTCAAAATTGCATTTTTGCCAATGAAATGTTTATTATTTGGAAGAATCAAATTTCAAATGCAGTAAGAAACAGTATTTATTAATAATTGCATAATCTGTTCTTTACATATCTAGTACCAACGTGATTTACCAAACTTTGTAATAACTTACAAAAGAGACACTTTTGAATTAAAATTTAAGTCACAACACTTAATAACAGTAAGTCATTATCATAAAGTTATGAATATGGTAGGAAACTTTCTGCATTATATTTTAACAGTAATACTTATAAAGGCATATAACTAAAAAAGTGGGGTCTTTACTTATCACATTTAATATTAAATGGTAAATATTTTAAATGCCCAGTTAATTAAGGGTAACAATTCATTTACTTTGTTACCCACAATTTTAAATTTATTATTGAAGATTGAGTGTGCATTCAATGTATCATGTGTAGAGAACCAATGAGTTTCTGTTTAAGAGTGTAGACTCTGGAAGCAAGCTGGATAGCTTTGACTTTTGGCTTCGCTGCCCCAAATTATCTCAACTGTCTATCTCTTGGTTTCCCCTTCTATAAATGGGGATGTAATAATTGAATCTATATCATAGAATTATTGTGAGCATTATCTATTATATGTAAAGCAAATAGTTAATATATGTAAAGTACATGGTACACACACACACACACACACACCGTTATTATCATTATGGTGTCATTTGTATAGTGTTTATCTAGAGTTAATTTGTATTATCTAGCATTCTTATTTGGATAAGGGTAAGTAATATATGTCTGATATATTTAAATATTACAATTACATATCGGTTATAAACAAAACAATAGGATGTTAACAGTGGTTGTCCCCAGGTAGTGGGATAATAGTTGAATTTTATTTTCTTCTTTTTAAAATGAGAAACTAATAGTTTTATAACTGTAAAATTTAAGATAATTTATTTGCAAATAATGTACACACTTTAGCATGGATTACATTGATAAAAGTGTAGTCTAAGTGTGTAAAACCTGACGCACATCAACTTCCCTTATACGGTAGAAAGTAAAATACGCTATTCAAGTCATAAAGAACTATTGAGAAGTTTTAAAAAGGTTTCCAGGGAAATAAAGGAAGGTGGCTTTGATTTGGAGTTTGAAGAAGAAAGACAACATTAATTCCAGCAGAAACAGCAGAAAGGATAAGCAAATTTTATTTAGATTTGCACTTATAAATTGTCCAGCAATTTACTACTCCTGAGTCCTCACCTCTAAAACAATACCATATTCTGAGACACCATGGGCAAAGAGTCATGTAATTGTTAAGTTTCTCATTTGTCTTCATATCTCTAATATATGGGTGCCAGTGGCTGAAAGATGATAAACAGGATGGTATAGAAAGATGTATCACCTACAAGCCTTGTCAATGCAGCTGGGATTCAAAAGCAATTTTACCAAAAGCCAGGTGGCCCATTAAATCTGCTTCATACATGGTGAGTTTGACTTTCTCTACATTTGTTAGAAATGCCTCCAGCACTCTTGTTAACAATTGCTTTAATGCAGGAGTTTTTAATTTGTTGTTAGTGTATTGTATACAGTAAAAGCTTTCCTATCATTAAAAGTAAATCATGCAGACATCTGCTTTTATTTTTACATGCAAATAATGGATTATCTAGAATTTTGAATTTTCTTACTACAAAGACACGTAGATTGAGGCCTGAATATTGTGAGGAACTTCCCCCATATATACTCCCACCTCATTTGGAGCAGTCCATTTTGAGTGAATTACACTCCAATAAAAAGACATTGAAAAACATACTTTTACCATGGATCAAATTCTACCTTGCTTTGTAGCCCTGTACAAGTGTGTCTAAGCAGACAAGATGTGCATTTGGCATACAGAACAATCTTTTCAAGCAAAGATGATGAAATAGCAATTTTAAAAAGATAACAAAGCCCATACATGTTTACTTTCACTAACTTCCTTTGTACCATCTTCCTTAACAGATACAGAAGGTGAGGAGATGTGTATAGTGTGATTACAGATAACGTGGAAGAAAAGTTTACCAAGAAGACATTCAAGAGCAGGTGAGAAAAAATTTTAAGACTTATTATTGACTCTTTAGAAGACTTGTTATTAACTCTTTAGAATTACTACTCAAATGACTTTCTTCAATAACGTGTACCTTATCTTATAGAAATCCTGCTCTCGTACGAACTGTAAATAAAGTATTTTTAGTGGAGTCGGAAAGAATGAAGTCCCTCGATCAGAGAATTATTATTTGTCTTAGGTTTCACTTAGGAAAACCACCAGTGGTGATGTCACAATTCCAGGTTTGGCAGACACTGTTGGTGCCGTCCATATCCTCTCCGTCTTCATCATTCCCAGGCATTTCTGCCTCTTTCCTCTCCCTGCCCAACAGCTTTCTCGGGCTGCTGGAGCTGCCCACGAGGGTCAGAAGTGCTGAGGGTTTAACATCACCCAGCAACAAGTCCTCAAGCAATAATTGAGGTGTTCGTGCTCCCCAGGCCTCCCCAAGGGGGTTAAACTCCAGTTGCGCCAGTGGTTATTTGCAACTTGTTGGCTTCCTTTCTTTGCCTGTCTTGCTTACCCACATCCTTACCTCCATTTGAGCGATCACCTCTGCTTCCACTAGAACTCTTAAGTGTCTGCTTCTGGAGAAACCTCAGTCAGGACATCAGGAGGCAGTATATTGATCTTAGCAGGCAGAAAAACCTGGCTTGGAATTCCAGCCTTGCCAAGGGATCTTGGGCAGATTATTTAACCACACTCTCCCTCAGTTCTTCACCTGATAGATGGGAATGATGTGTACTCTCCTTAGACCCAGACAAGGGGGGTCTGCGTCACAATATGCCTTATAACTTCTCTTACTTGTCTTTATTCACTTGTCACTGTCATTTATGGGAAGGGGTCGAAAGGCAGATTCATATGGTGGATAGAGTTTGAGCTTTGGGTTTGACTAAAATAGATTTCAATTCTAACCAAACTCCCTATAACT